>NC_134588.1:97994485-98294485 GCF_037038515.1 Microtus pennsylvanicus
AACTAGTTCTGGTCTACAGAGCTAGTTTCAGGATAGGCACCAAAGCCACAGAGAAACCCTGTCTCGAAAAAAAAAAAATCACAAAAGCTTGTTTGGGATAAGGGTTTCTGGGGGAGGAAGAAGGAAAGGGAATGGGCTGAAAAATACTAAATTCATTATATAAATGTATGAAACTGCCAAACAATAAGGCTTTCAGATTATAGGGTCAATGTTTGATAGGGGAAAAGTTTCACACTTGAGAAGGAAAAAGAACTCTGGAGACAGTGGTGGTAACGGCTACACAACACTGTTAATGTAGCTAATTCTACTGGCAAAATTGTTAAGACTGGAGGCTGGAGAGGTGGCTCAGAGGTTAAGGGCAGAGGATCTGTGTTCAATTCCCGGGATCCACCTGGCAGCTCACAACTGTCTATAACTCCAGTTTCAGGAGATTCGATGCCATCCTCTGGTCTCTGCTGGTACTGGACACATGTGATACACCAACATACCTATACACAAACCATAAGTAAAATGAAATTTTAAAGTTTTTAAAAATTATTAAGACTCCCAGGCATGGTGGTACATACTACTCCCAGCACCCGGGAGGTAGAAGCAGAAAGACTATGAGTTCCACATCAGCCCAAACTACACAGTAAGACCTGTCCAAAGAGAGAGAGAAAGAAAGAAACCCTTAGCTGCCAAAGATGCAGAAATTGAAATGTGATTACAGTAGGCCTAGCCCTAAAACAATAATTTCTACAACCCCATCTAGGGCTCATTGTGGACGAGGGGCTAAGAAGTAAGAGGCAGAAGGGAAGGGAAGGCTGCAAACTCCATGCCCTAGATTCCAGAGGCTGTCATCATAAACTCAGGTCAACTGTAGCTACCTGCACTGGGGCCACACAAGACCAACACTCTCAACAACCATGGCCCTTGCTCTTTGCCTCTCAGCTTAACTACTGGCTATCAGGACATTATGGGAGGGAAATTGATGTGTTTAGTTGTGAGTCTCTGCTACACCATCAGGTTCCAACGGATAGCTCCAAAACCACGTCACACGGGTGGCATTAGTTAATCTTGTTGAGCAACAAAACAATAACACATGAACATGAGAGAGACAGAGAGGCGTATAGGGAAGAGGATCGTTGGCAGGATGGGAGGTCAATATGGCGGTGGTGGCACACACCTTTAATCCTAGCACTTGGGAGGCAGAGGCAGGGGAAGGAAGATCTCTGAGTTTCAGGCCAGCCTGGTCTACACAGTGAGTTTCAGGACAACCAGGGCTACATGGGGAAACCCTGCTTTGAAACTAAAGAAAGAAAGGGGGGGGCATCAATATGCAAGGCATCAATATATGGAATTATTAAAAAATCTTAAATGAATAAATAAATTTATGGAAAAACAAAGGAGGAGCTTTTCAGCACACAGCTGTGGGAAGTGCTGCACCCCACTGTCTGTACCCCCATATCTTCTCCAGAATAGCCACATACAGCGTCAACATATAGGGTCATAAGAATAGCATACCCTAGGTTTAGGAATATTTTGTTTTTCTCAGTTTTGCCAATTTTGAATTTATTATAATCCAAGAATACACTTCAGTATGTCCAAGACATCTCTATATATAAAGAATTTACCAATTAGGAAAAAATGTATCAACTTAAATTGGTATATTTCTTATGATTCTATTGTTGGAGTCTACAATTATATTAAATTATATTACATAAAAAGGGGGGAAATCTAAAAGTACATTACATTTAATCTCTCCAAATCCTTTTAAAATTACGCTAGTGGCTAGAGAGATGGCTAGCTGCTCTTACAGAGGACCAGGGTTCAATTTCCAGCACCCACATGGCAGATTACAACCATCTCTAACTCCAGCCGCAACAGCCCAATTCAGAGGAATATTGACAATTCTTAAACTATCACCAAAATGGAGACTTTACTAAGATGTGAAATTTGGCACTGTTCGGTTTTCCTTTGGAAACTACGTTTAAGAGTAAGGTGTCTTAATGTTTCTATTGCTGTGATCAACATTATGACCAAAAGTAACTTGGAGAAGAGGGGGTCTGTCTCAGTTTACAGCTTCTAAATCTAAATCACAGAGGAACAGGGCAGGAACTCGGACAGGAACCTGAAGAAGTAGCCTCAAGAGGGGAGGCCATAAAGGTGTGCTGCCTCCTGACTCCCTCCCAGCTTGTTCAGCCTGCTTTCTTACAGACCCAGGACCTCCAGTCCAGGGGTAGTAGCTCTGACTCCAGGGAGCTGGGCACTCCCACGTCAATCATCTCACAGTCCAATCTAGTGGGGGCATATTCTCAACTGAGGTTCCCCCTCTCCAAAGGACTCTAGATTGTGTGAAGCTGGCATGAAGCTCGTCAGCACGTGTGGCAATCTGCAAGGTTTTCCACTTCTTGGAGAAACTGGTGATCACATTAATTTTCTGAATATTAAGGGACAAAATGCATCGTGAGAAAAAATGAACTTGTAAAATCCATACCTTTAATACAAACAGTTGATTAATGGCAAAAAAAAAAAAGTTGGAGACACAATTTTGAGGAAAATTTCAAGCTTATGACAAAATGAAAATACTAAAAATACTTGTTAAGTGTTGGAGGGGCATAACTTCTAGAAGATTCCCTCACAAATGTGTCAGGAAGAACATAAGAGAGGGGAGAGAACACAAGGGAGACACAGGCAGCGACAGAGACAAAGCAGAGGCCACATTCCAAAGCTCTCACCTGTCTTGTAAGATTGATTGTCTCAATCCAGGGGATGATTGTCTTTCCAATATTTCTTTCTCAACTTTAAAGTCTATAGAAGTACGCTCAGAGGAGAGCTCGCACAACACATACGCATCATAAATCACAGGAGCCAGGCCCGCTCCATTCCGAGTCAATTCTTCATTCAACACCTTGGGAAAGGCGAGGCAGCCTCCTCTGCTCAGGGGATTAATTGCCAGGTAATCATCACGTGGGTTATTGAGCTCTACTGTTTCACTCAGCTTTTTAAAGGGATTGTTTTCCTCCCACTTATCAAGGAGAAACGTTCTGGGGCTCGAGATCTAATAACCACTAGCACGCACCCCCACTTAAACATGTGTTAGCAATTTGCCATGTCTGTTCCATCTCTCACACATGCTCACGTGTGCTCTTTTCTTCATCCAATTGAAAGTTTAAGAAATCTTACCCATCCCTAAAACCTTCAGCATGTCATTCCGAAGAGAAGAATCATCTCTTAGGCGACCACAATGTATAGTATTATCTAGTGTGCATCTACAAAATCATCCAACTGATTTAAAAAGAAAAATACAAAACCCTGTTCTAATTTCCCCCTTTCAGCCTGGATCACATATCACGGCTGGTAATTGCCTCTTTAGTTTCCTGTTGCCTAGAGATGTCACACACACACCCATCTTTTCTGTTTTATTTAAAGTTTCAGAAATTAGTCCTGTTGTGTCTTGCATTTTGAATTTATGTGGGTTATTCACGACTCAGTCCACTTGCTTCTCTGAACTTTCTTGAAGTTCAGTAGAGATTCGATTAGATCTGTTAAACTTTTTTGTGCGACCCTTCACGGTCGCTGTGTATTTCACATTGCACCGTAACAGACAAGCCAAGTCCGGGCCACCTGTATGTAGCAGCCATCAGATCCCCATTGCAGAGGTAGAACCTGAAACTGTGACACTGTGTGCAGATTCTGCACTCTGAAAAGCCTTCGCCCAGTGTTCTACACGCAGTCATGGCCCTTGCCTGAATCTACCGTTACACACATATTAGAACAAGTTGTCTGCAGGTCATCTATACTCATCAGGAGGCATCTAGTATGGCATCTAAGGATGTGGCTTGGTGGTAGGATGTTTCCTTAGCATGCACAGGACTAAGTGTACAGTACTCAGCACTAGAGGGAAAAAAAAATCTCTTTCTTTTCAAATTCTAGTAGCCTTTTATATACTACTATGTATTAAAGGATCTTGACCTTAACATGTTTCCTCACTAGGGATGTAGTCCACTAGTTAGAGCACTTGCTTAGCCTGCTCAAGGCCCTGTTTTCCATGACAAAGGAGGAGGATGAGGAGGAGGAGGAGGAGGAGGAGGAGGAGGAGGAGGAGGAGGAGGAGGAAGAAGAGGAGGAGGAGGAGGAGGAGAAGGAGGAGGAGGAGAAGGAGAAGGAGAAGAAGAAGAAGAAGAAGAAGGAAGAAGAAGAAGAAGAAGAAGAAGAAGAAGAAGAAGAAGAAGAAGAAGAAGAAGAAGAAGAAGAAGAAGAAGAAGAAGAGAAGTGTTGTGTTGTTTAAGGCTTAATCAATTAAAACTTTTTCTTCTTACTAGTCAACCTTCCCAAATTTGGCAGGAAGCAGTTCAGTTTTTGTAACTTGGGTTTTGGGGGGTTGTTGTTTTGCTAGTTTCTTTGTTTGTGACACAAGGTCTCACTTTGTACCTGGCTGGGTTAAAAATTGCTGTGTAGACCAGGCTAGCCTTGAATTCAGAGACCCACCTGCCTCTGCCTCCCCAGTGCTGGGATCTACTAGATTTTTAGTAAACTACTGGATTTTGTTTGTTTTCCTGGCTTAGGGATTTTGTTTGTTTGTTTTGTTTTGTTTTTGACAGGGGTTGTGTATATGTGTTGTTCTTGTTTTTGTTTTTCAAGACAGGGTTTCTCTCTGTAGCCCAGGCTATGCTCAGACTTAGAGAGATCTATCTGTTTCTGGCTCGGGAGCTGGGATTAAAGGCATGTGCCACCATGCCTGGCTGTTTTTCTGCTTTTAAATCTGGGTTTTAACACCATGATTCAAATCATCTCCTTTCTTAGATACCATTGCTCTACTGAAAAGCAAAATAAAGAACCTTCACTCATCAAATCATTTACAGTCAAAGCTGCTTGCTAAGTAAGAGCTGTCATGTGCCAGACTGTGCTGAGGATAACTCTTAACAGGCAGAGCTACTGCCATGAGCCATGTGAAAATGCAGGCAATGTGGACCTACACCATCCCGAGCCACTTCACACCACTCCGGAACACCAGTGAAAAGCACTCCTAGCCAGAGGAACGGAAAACTCCAACTAAGAAGAAATCAAATTGTTCAACAGACTGAAAGCAATCCCAATCAAAACCCCAGCAGGCTTTTCTAAAAAAAATTACATAATCCTAAAATTTATTCCAAAAAGTAAAGCACTTAAAGTAGCTTAAACAACCTTCATGAGGAGCAAAGTCTGACACTATCTAATGTAAATATTTCTTATCCTTAGAAAGTTAGGGCAAACATGATCACATGCGATGTGAGCCTAGTGACAGTCGTGGACACCAAGGGAACAGGTGAGGATGTCCAACCATACACTTAGATATTGTCAGATGACTTTCTACAAAGCATTGCAGTAGAGTACATACCCCCAAAACTCTCTTTGTAAACAGAGTCTCTGCAGATATGATTAGCTAAGATGAGGTCATCCTTGAGTAGGGGGAGCTCTAAGATGACGTCATCCTTGAGTAGGGGGAGCTCTAAGATGACGTCATCCTTGAGTAGGGGGAGCTCTAAGATGATGTCATCCTTGAGTAGGGGGGAGCTCTAAGATGACGTCATCCTTGAGTAGGGGGAGCTCTAAGATGACGTCATCCTTGAGTAGGGGGAGCTCTAAGATAAGGCCATTCTTGAGTAGGGGGAGCTCTGAGATGAGCCCATATTTGCATAGAGCGAGCTCTCTATGCACTGACATGGTCTGACAGGAAAAGGGACTCAGATGCACAAGAACTAGTCGTGTGACAGAGGCTGAACCACAAGTGTGGAACTGCACAGCAAGGAACGTCAGGGTGTGGCAGGAGTCACAGGTAGGGAAGGATCCTCTCCAAAGGCTTTAGAAGGAATGTGGGCAACACTTTGATTCCGAACGGCTTTCTCCAGCAACTGGAGTTAAATAATCAGGTTTTCTCCCACTTCCATTCAGAACCGACTGGAGGATGCTGTCAGTTTTTGTCTGTCTGTCTGTCTGTTTAGGTTAGTTGAGGGTTTTTTTGTTTGTTTAGTTTGGTTTTGGCTTGGAACTCGCAATCCTAGAGCCTCTGGGTGCTGGGGTCCCTGCTTTTCCTGGAGCACTCTTTTCTACACAAACAGCTTCTGGTCAGGGCACACATGACGGCTTCCCTTGTCCTCTGGTCGGGGCACACCTGAAGACTTCCCTTGTCCTCTGGTCGGGGCATACCTGAAGACTTCCCTTGTCCTCTGGTCGGGGCACACCTGAAGACTTCCTTGACCTCTGGTCGGGGCACACCTGAAGACTTCCCTTGTCCTCCGGTCGGGACATACCTGGAGGCTTTGCTTCTCTCCACTCTAAACTTTGCCCGCTATCCAATGCAAGAGTAACTGACAGCCTTGCCATACAGAGAAGGCCCTGAATGAGTAATCATTTGCTGTTGCCTTGTGTGGTCTTCATCCATTTTCCACAAATAGAATAAAAGCAAGTTAAAAAAATCTCCATTTGATTTTTGTGACTTTTTTTAAGTATAACTTAAAATTCCTCCTTGTGAGAAGTGGAAAATCTGTTGTGGAGTCGGAGGGCCTGGGTGTTAAGACATGACCCTCTGGCTATGAGGGGTTACATGAGTTCTAGAATCTTCTGCAAGTCGGTCTTCTTGCTGACATTCTCAACAAGAGATGGAATAAAAAGGACCCAGGGCTTAGGGCTCCTGAAAGAGGTGCTCACTCTCAGGCTGGCGCCTGGCACAGAGGACATCCAGCGAAGCCTGTAGCTCTCACCGGGCCATTTGATCCTGTGACCCAACAGCCGGTTGCTACTGGGTTGAGGAATTTTTCCATTGTGTCAGCAGAAACGCAAGGACAAAGGCCTCCCTCGTAGAAAGCTAGCCTCCGTCTCTCCTGACACGTGTGTACTGCTTTAACAAGCGAGAGAGAAAGACCAAACCACCTGGACAAAGCACATGAAAGGCTCAGAGGGACCGAAGTTCAACTGGTAAATAATGACCCAGGACACCAGGCCACTCTCTCAAAAATACCGGCTTCGGCCATCTTCCCACAACTGTCCCTCTGACTGCCCAGCCTGCACACGGCCACCCCGAGCATTAATCATCTAAACTTTAGCAGGACTTCGGGTTACACAGGTGTGCATCTGTCAGCGTCATCTAACGAAACACTTAAGACACAGGCACTCATAATGTATCCTCAACCCAGCTGGTCTCCCATGTCAGACTGTGATGTCTCAAGGACAAAAAGGAACAATTATTCAGCTCTGAACCCACAATACTAGACCAGTGCCTATCCTGATTGAGGACTGCAGTAAATGTCTCATTAGTCAAAGGAAGACAAACCCCAGAATCTTAGGAACTGGGATGGAGAGGTGGCTCAGAAGTTCAGGGCACTGGTTGCTCTTCCAAGTTCAATTTCCATCACCCACATGGTAACTCCAGTTCCAGGGGATCTGACATTTCTCCTCTTCCTGCCCCTGCAGGCACTAAGCACCTAAGAGGTCCACAGTCATACACAATCAAGATGCTCCTACACAGAAAATAAATACATTTAAAGAATTTAAGAAATTATACACATTGGGATTTATCCTGAAAAACATACTTTAAAATTCCCAGGTCTGGTGGCATATGCCTTTAATCCCAGCACTTGGAAGGCAGAGACAGGCAGATATCTTGAGTTCAAAGCCAGCCTGGTCTACAGAGCATGTTCCAAGACAGTCAGGGCTACACAGAGAATCCCTGTGAGAATGGGATTGGTGGGGGTCCTGTCATAACAAAATCTATTATATCATATGCTGACTTTAAAATTATAATTTTAAAGCACCATATTAATCAGTGATTATATCTGGAGGGTTATTACAAGCATTTAAATTTAGCATAAAAAGAACTATGTTTATAAACAAAATAGTGGGCTTGCATTGCAAACTGCTCATTATATATGACCCTACTGCCACCTAGTGGAAGTATCTGGCTATTACCACACTTGAAAAGTCCCAAAAAGAAGGTAGACTCTCCAAATGGGTTGATGGGCTAGAAGGCAAACATAATTAAACCACAAACATGCAGGGGATTCCACAAGGGAACATTCCTTTCTGTTTCAATCACTTTTGTGTGCCTAGAGCCAAGGAAATTGGCAAAGCACTTTGTTGGCTTTCAATAAGTATTTATTAGATCACTGACAAGACATTTAGTCATTCCAAAGCAACAGAATTGTATTCAGACAATGGATTGTTCAGTCCTAAAAGGAAATGAGCTGTTAAGCCACAAAAGCAAGGATCAACTTTCAATGAGTGCTACAAAGTGAAAGAGGGGGTTTGAAAAGATTATGCACAGTATGATCCAAACACATGTGACATCTGGGGAAAGGCAAGAACGGTGGAGGCAGCAAAAAGAGCGGTGGTGGCCAGGATTTAGGGAGAGCAAGGGATGAGCAGGACAGGATGCGTGTCACTACCGACTCGTCAAAACCTTGAGAATATGCAACACTAAGTGAATCTTAGTGCAAACTTCAGATACTGGAAGATGTGTCAACCGAAACAATTGTAAAGAAAGTTTTAACAACTGTACTTTGGTGTAGGATGTAGACAGTAAGAGCAGCTACATGTGTTTGAGGAGCACAGTACAAACATTGACTCTACACTTTTACACTCAAAACTAGTCAAAAACACAAAATCTATTGTTTTTGTAAAAATATATTCTTATGTATTTACACATATAAATACATGTATATATGTTTGTATACATACAAATACTGTGTGTTATATATGGTATACAACATATATACACTACATATGTGTGTGTGTATATATGCATACAATGTTTTAAATGCAAAATCCGCATTTAATGAGAACATTAAAAGTATGACGCTAGCTAGACGTGGCATATGCCTGCAAGTTGAGAACTTATCAGGCTAAGAAAGGAGTTTAAGGTCAGTTAGCCTGGGAGAAATACTGAGATCCTCGCTCAAACATGAGGAAGAGGAGGGAGGGAGTGGGGAGGGAAGGGATAAGACAGGGACAGGAGTGGGAGGAGAGTAAGCAGACTGTTTTTCAAATGCCTAAGAAATGGACTCCGGCATGATTTGGACCCGCACTCAGCACCCCAGGGCTGTGAGACAAGGCCTTCCGCACGAGGGAATTCTAGGCCAGCCCCACCTGCAGAATGAGACCCTGTCTCAAAGTAAATCACTAAGAAAATGCTCCATAAATGTTATTTCTTCCCCACAACAGCCTCAGCCCCTTAAGCCCTCAAAGGCCTGTTGCTAAGTAACAGTAAACAAGCTATTGTCTCTTCACCTATAAAAGCTAAAAGCAGAACTAAACTGTGCAATTCATGTCCCAATTTAACAACCTTTTAAAAACCTGAAATACCTGGCTGAGGAGATTGCTCAGTGGTTAAGAGCACTTGCTACTCTTCCAGAGGACTTGGGTTTTGGTGTGGGAGGTCTATGTGTTGCTTTTATTGGTTAATGAATAAAGAACTGCTTTGAGCCTATGGCAGGGAACAACAGAACTAGGCGGGGAAAGCTAACTGTATGCTGGGAGAAAAAGGGCGGAGTCAGAGGGACGCCATGGATCCACCGCCTGAGACAGACGCTGGGAACTTTAGCTGGTAAGCCACAGTCATGTGGCAATACACAGATTAAGAGAAATAAGTTAAATTAATATGTAAGAGTTAGCCAATAAGATGTTAGAGCTAATGGGCCAAGCAGTGATTTAATTAATACAGTTTCTGTGTGATTATTTCAGGGCTAAGCTAGCCGGGCGGCCAGAAACCAACAAGCAGCTCTCTCCTCCTACAGGGTTTTATTTCCAGCTCCCACATCATGGCTCACAACTGTCTATAATTCCAGTCCAGAGGCTCCAATACCTTCTTCTGACCTCTATGGGCACACAAAGTACACAGACATACATGAAGACAAAACACTCATACATACAAATAAACAAGTAAATAAATAATAAGCCAAGTGTGGTGGTACATTCCTTTAATCCCAGCACTCAGAAGACAGAGACAGGCAAATCTCTGAGTTCGAAACCAGTCTGGTCTACATAGTGGATTCCAGGACAGTGAGACTCTGTCTCAAAAAAAAAAAAACTGAAATAGGCTATAAAACTTAAATCTTGTTAGAGTATAGAGAAAGAAGAGAAAATGACAAATGTCTGCAACATTATGCTAATATTATGCTACTATCAAAATATGACAAAACTCACTAATAATTACGAGCAGAGATAAACATGCAGTCGGTGGTAGAGCACTTGCCTTGTGGCAAATCTTAGGACACCAAAAAAGAAAAAATAAGTTCACAGTAAGTTTCACTTATTAATTTTGATTCAAAACTGTTAATCCTTAGGAGAATTCAGACGTGCACTGAATAGAAAACAGACACAGGGTTCGTTGCAGTCACAAGGGTGAACAGTTCAATACTAGGAAACTCTGACACAGAACTGCTTCGTTAATTCATCCTGCACTGGCTCTGGTTAGAAGACTATCTCCTGGGTGCTAAAACAAATAAAATTTCAAAACCACACCATACTTCTCACCTTGAGGGGGAAAAAAGAATAGAAAACTATCTGGTTAACATCTTTGAAAATTAAAAATGTAACATTGAACCCTAATAAGTACTTTACTAAGAATACCAGTGAGCAGCGAGGAACAGAAGCATGACTGTTAAAATACAGAAGACACAAGGAAGTCCCACCCACCTTTTCAAAATAATTTTCATGAAATTTTATTTTTATTAGATGTATTTATTTTGTGTGTATGAGTCTGCAGGTGCACTAGGCATCAGATCCCCTGGAACTGGAGTTACAGATGGTTGTGAGTAGCCATGTGGGTGCTGGAAACCAAACTCAGCCCTCTGCAAGAGGAACAAGTGCTCTTAACCCCGACCCATCTCCCCCCACCAACCCATCATTTTTAACACCAATTTTTAAGTGTTTCACAATGTTTGGGAGATATGCGCTTTCTATTCATCAAACATTATGCTGGTGCTTCCTGTGTATCAAACACTGTCTTCTCCATTCCACAAACATCAAATCGTTTAACTCACGTAACATTTGTGATGGCTACTCTTCTACTCTTGCTTGTCAACTTAACCACACCCAGAAGGAACTGCCGTGCAGAAACGGAGAGTACAACTGTGAGGCGTGAATATAACGTATGTGGCTTGGTTGGAAGTGGGCGGATCCATTTCTAGTCCAGACCTTGGAGGTGCAGAGGTTTTTTATTTTGGCCAAATCTGCAGGAAGCCTATGTAGGACATGGAAGAAGAACAATTTTGCTCTGTGCCTGATAGTTCTCACCTCGCTAGCAAGTCCATTCCTTTACTGGCATTAGGATTCCAGCATCTACTGAAGACCACCTGAGACATTCAGCCTTGTAGACTGAACAACTACTAGATTCCTGGGTTTTCCATTCACGCTGCCATTGTTGAAGGTCTGTGAGTCATTCCAATAAAACCCCTTTAGTTATATATGTGTGTGTATGTGTATGTGTACATATACATGTATGTGTGTGTACATATAGAGGAAGAGAGAGTCCTTCTAGAAGTCCTCTTCCTCTAGACAACCCTGATACAACACTCACCCCGCTGCTACTCATGAGGTGCCATATTGCTGCCCCATTTAACAGACAAGGAGACCCAGACACAGAGACACACAGCTGGCAAAAAGAGTTTAAAGCCACATCAGTGCTGTCCCATGACTGCCAGAGCCATGTACATGAAACTCTGTCACAAAAACGAAGTAAAAAAAAAATTTGTGTATACCAGTAGTATGACTTAATCTACAAAACTCAAAAGAAAGAAAAGTTAACTACTAGTAGATTAAAAACTTGAATATATAAAAAATCAGCATTATTTCTATGTCCAAATAGTAAAAACTGAAATATATACTATAAAAATATTAGTTTCACTAGTCACTAAAACTGAAATTAATTTTGTTTAATCTGTAGTTCCTATTTCAATGAAAATGTATAACTGTAATGGCTAAAAATAAAACTTTGAGTATATCTGGATTTACCCAGGAGGAGCTGGACAGGTGGCTTGGGGTTGTAAGTACTTGTTACTCTTCCAGAGGACCTGAGTTTAATTCGCAGCACCTACAGTGTGGTTCACAATCATCCGTAACTCTGTCCCAGTTCCAGGGTATCCAATGTCCTCTTCTGACTCTGTGGGCACCAAGCATGATCACAGTGGACACACAAACACGTAGGCAAAACACTGCGAGAATTAAAGGGAAGAGATCTTAACACAGTCACCTAGAAGCCACACCTCCAGCACACCAGTAAGAGATTATGTAGATTAGCCTCTGGGTGTGTCCTCCAGACGTTATCTAGATTAGGTTGACTGAGGTGGGAGGATACCAGACCACGGGCTGAATAAAAGGGGAGAAAGTGAGCTGAGCAACTCCCCAGCAACACACATACACACGGGGTACAGATCACGCACCTAAAAAAAAAATCCCCAGTTAACTGGAATTCCCTCTAGGAAACATTTTTATGAGACAGTTCATTTCCTTGAGAAGCTACAGTACCCCGAGTGGCAGGAAGAGGGCTTCCAATGTCACAGTTGGACCAACCAACAATCATGTACGTGAGCTGTGATGGTAGCAGGAGAAATGCTCATTGTGTGCATGGGGAGACATGCACAAAGCAATCCATGAAAAGAAGAGAGTGAGGCAATCTAATAATGGGAGCATTCGCTCTAACATCCCGCATAAACTTTAGAAAATTCTGAGAGGCAACCAGAATGAAATCTTAGAGGCTCTTAAATGTACACAGGCAATTAATAATCAAAAGTAATGGCAATAACTGGTAGAGGCTATCCGCAACGGGGTGAGGCCTCAACTTCAACAGTGTTATTCTTCATTAAAATATAATAAACAATAAAATTAAGTAGCCACTACTATAATATAAGCCACTGGGCCAAACTCTAATTGAATGAGTCAATTAAACAGATACAAAGGCTCCGTTTGCAGATGAAGCGCCCAAGACTGATACTACGGTTATGACCAACCATGAACACTTTTAACCACACAGCCATGACTGCTGCTGGACTGCTCTGACCAGGGTGAAACACAAAATCCTTGAAGAGGTTAAACCCTCCTGTCCTGAACAGAACTCACTACAGCAGTTTGTCGTGGAAACGGGGGAGGATGGTTTGCATGAACCCAACAAACCCTGAGTTATGATGTTGTCCTCAGGGCATGAGCTGCAAGATTGAGAGACACTTGGCCCGGTTTGTTTGTGGGGAAAAAAAAAAAGATATGGCCAATTCCAAGTCCCTGATCTGAAAAAGTAAATGTTAATGCTGATGTCACATTGTCTGTCGAGGGTGGAAAAAATATGCCTTGAAAAATAGGGTTCCTGAAAGAGTCCTGTGTCCATAGTCATAACTACCTAACAGGAGGCCTGAGGGCTGGGAAGCAGCCACACGTGGACAGTACAAATTAGCCAGAAATAAGTATATCTAAGATATTTAAAGCAACATTAATAAGGTTAAAATGTTGTACTGCTACAGTGTTCAGGAAATTCCACTTACAATCTTACATCAAAAATCTACCCACAATCTGTGACACACCGCCAGCTATAACTAGCTACTGTTTCCGTAGGCTATCATCAAACGGTATGGGTTTCAATACCCAAGCTCTGGAAAGCCTCTGGGGACACTGTGCCTCTGAACTCTGGTCCTGAAAGGCACAGTTACTGCCTGGAGGCCACCATGCTTGGGAGTGATAGAATGCCCTCTTCACAATCTGCAGTTAGGTTATTATCCATGATAAATTGATAACCATTCATTAACTTTCAGAGCAATAGACAACTGGCAGGCTATTTCATGCCTCAAAGAATTTATGGCAAAAGTGACAGGTGACTTTGAATCCAGAAAATAAAAGAGGATCTTGAAAAATGTTACTTCCTAGCACTTGTCTTTTAAGTAAACTTGGAAGCAGACATGGGTATTTGCTGATGGTAAAAATTAAAGGTCATGTCTTGTACATTGGTGATAGAAAGAACTAACCTAAGTGCCATCAGTCTGTCAATCAAATAAATAATTAAATATCCATATAAATTTATATGTATGAATCAGTCACTTAAGATACATCCTGATCTATAGCCCACACTAGATCGTAAAAGATAGCCGCTTTACAAAATCTACACTAATGACCTGAATTAACACACGTCACAGTTAACAAGAGAATTACTTCTGAGGGTTTTTCTCTGCTGGCTCCTCCTTGCTCTCTGCCACAGGGTGGGTTTGCCCAAGGGTTTATTGTTCCATCTTCTCGTCCTGCCTGTTCCCGAACTGATCCCCATCCAAGGCATGCATTATCCCCAGCTCTTTAATGTCTCCCTTCTCCAGAAAAATGCCTCTCCTGGGTCCCAGTCACTTGCCAGCCTGGCTGTTTTAGTGTCTCCTCCATCATTTTTAAAACCTATCAAATTGGCTCCTTAATTCAGATAAATAAAACTCTCTGTATTGGGGCCAAGCTGGTTGTTTAGCTTCCATAAAGGTCAGCCAAGGCTGAGCACCGCTGCTCTTCTAGGTCCGTCAGTCCTGCCATCTCTAAGGACCCCACCTACATATCCTGCAGGCTGCTCCCACTTCTCTGGATGGCAAAGCATTTGCCCCCTGCGCTGCCCTGAGCACAACAGCTGGAGGCAATCCCTGGCGCTTTCCCCAATCACAGGGCGAGTAAATGCTTCCCTTAGAAGATGTCACCCTTTGCTGTGAACGATGCAGTCATTAAGACTTGTTTTTTGCTATTTTTGTTTGTTTCTGTGCTTTTGTATCCAAAGTTTCCACAACTGGATGGCACTGAGGTTGTGTGTCAGACAAAAAGCCAGAGAGAGAAGAGAAAGAGGGAAATTTTACAGTAAATATTAGGAACAAGTCGGGTAGTGGCGGTGCACACCTTTGATCCCAGCACTCAGGAGGCAGCCAAAGGCTGGCAGATCTCTGTGAGTTCAAGGCCATCCTGATCTACACAGTGAGTTCAGCCTAGTCTACAGAGTGACTTCCAATACAGCCAGGGCTGTTACACAGAGAAACCATATATATATATATATATATATATATATATATATATATATATTTCTAAAAATACATAAGTATAGATATTTTTCTAAAAATATATGCATATTTTTTCTTAAAAATCATACACACTATATATGATTAGAAACTGGGAAGCATATTGTGCAAACTCCTTCAGCCAATAGCCTTTCAGATACCAGCCCATTCTGGGTGTGGTCTTAGGTACTATAAGTACAGACAAAAAGCGTGCATGGCCCTCTTTTCTCCTGGATTCAGTTTCCAGTTTCCAGCACACACAGAGGACTACCCTTACTGTGAGTTTATCCCCAAATAAACAAACCTTTTTAATACTCCATTCTGAGCCATTGTGGAACTCTTTGATACACCTATATTTTGGCACCCAATGTGGGCTCAAACCCACAGCCCTGAGATTAAGAGTCTCATGCTCTATGCCTACAGAATCAGGATCAAAGATTAACCAGGCAGACATGGCATCAAGGACTCCTCATGAAGGAGGGCACTCGGATGTGGAAGATGTACTTAGCACTGACTTTCTCCATCACAGGGCTCAGAATTCACCAAGCTGCTGTAAGCCTGGCCCTATGTTGGATTAAACAGTCCTCAAAAACTACACCCCTAAAGGAAATCAAATACAAATTCTTGCTCTCTCACTACAAAAACTTCAACATTTCTTACATTGTTTTTGTTTGTTTGTTTAATTTTGAGACAAGGCATCATATAGCCCAGGCTGGCTTTGAAATACCTATATAGCCCAGGAGGCCTTCACCTCCCAAGTGGTGGGACAACAGGTAGGTGCCACCATGCAGTGTTATGTCGTGCTGCAGATCAGATCCAGAGCCTCATGCATGCTAGGTAAGCAGTCTACCAAATAAACTTCTTTCAGCCCCGGTGTGATCTTTTTAAACAACAGATTTCATACCCACAAGACCCATTTCTTGCCATCTCAGGGTAACACTGGTCATGGTTATCTCAAAAAAAAAAAAAAAACAACTCTTCCTCTTACACAGACAGCAAAATCTGAATTCTCTACATGGCTTTTATGGATGGCCTCACCCAGCCTGGCTCTTCTTCATGTAATTAGGAGCACATTTCCATTCAAGTGTTCATCATAAGTTCACAGCATGTCTCTTGTATTCAAGCTGTTTTAACAGCAGAAATGTCCAACCTATTGTACTATGCAAGCATTATAAACCCTGTAGAAACCTACTCGATTGCACGTCTTCAGTAAGACTATGTTTCACAATACCAGATGGACACCTTCTGATTCTCCCCAAAAGTTGTCTTGTACACCTTCCTGCTGTGTGACAGACACTGGCATAAACATCCCTACAGCGCTTTGACTAAGCCTGAATCATGACAGTTAAGAGCATGCATGATTGTGTTACTTCTATCAGGCTGCATTTCCCAAAGATGGGAACCATATTTTCTGCTCTAGCACTCTTCTTCTGGTTTGGAGAAAGAAGTGCTCAGAAGATATCTGGCAAAACAAAACAGCTACAAGACATTACCAACAGGCCAGTGAGATGACTTAACAAATACAGGCCCTTGCCACCAAGAAATTTTGGAAGAGGAAACTTCAGTTGAGAAAATGAACCAATCAGATTGGTGCATTTTCTTGATTAATGATTGATATGGGGGGAGTTGATATTACCGCAAGGTAGGTGGTAGTCCTTCCTGGATGGTATAAGAAAGCAAGTTGAGCAAGCCATGAAGAGCAAGCGGGAGAGAGGCAATCATCTGAGACCCCACCTCAGTCCCTGTCCTGACCTCCCACCCTGACCTCCCTGTGTGATGGACTGTGATGGTGCATGTGACTGACATAAGCCCTTTCCTCCCCAGGTTGTCTGTTGGCATGGTATTTCATCACAGCAATGGGCGCCCTAAGACACATCAAAGACTCAATTCCAGGAACCCACACAGTGGGAGGAGAGAACTAACTCACAGAAGTTGTACTCTCATCCCCACATACATGCACTATGACATGTGTATACATACATACATACATACACACACACAGAGCCAAAAAGTTAATCAGCTAATGTGGAGTTAAAGATTATCACCAAGTCTAGTATTTTTTTCAAAGTGAGTCTTGATCAAGTTGTAAAACCAACTTAAGAGGTCTCAAGAAATACTTTTTAATATTTAAAATATAAAAAAATACAAATTATCTTATTTGATTCAAGCAAGATTATTTTTCTCTAAAACTTTGGTTTCAATGACTTATGTTTATACTGGATAATAATATAACATATATATGCTTTATATATATACATAATTCATAACATATACTATATATAGTTTATGTTTTTATATTGTAAATATATATAATTAAATATATACTATATAAAGATATATAAATGTAAATTATGAACAAAATAATTTGAAAAATATCTTTAAGTCCCTATTTCATAGTAACTTCAACAAACACCAAGTAAGCCTCAGAGAATCCATTAGTACTTTCATTAATTTACAAAATTTTAATTGGCATATCCCTAGTTTGTGCTGATTTTACAAATGTTTGGAAATAGTTATTGGGATTAAATTTTCCTGTATAGTTTTTACTAACTAAGCAAATCCCTTTCTATTAGCTTTCAGCAGTATAAACTTCAAGCCGCATGTCACAATTACTGTAAACTCCTAATTACCAAGTACAAATGCATTAGGTTTCTACCGTGCCTTAGTGAATACTAACTAGCTGAACCCCAGCCTTTATCAGGCGATCGACTAAATGCCACGATGACCTGGAGCCTTGTACATGTCTGGAGAAACGACAGGCATGAAGGAGAAGGCATCCGTGTTCCAAACTGTTTAAGGTAACATATGAAACACAAAGGTTATGAAGACTGTGAGACTATATGGCAGGCTCTAAGTTCATCTTACATTTCCCAAGTGTCAGGACATAAGAAAAAGAGACAGGGTTTCTCTGTAGCTTTTGGTGCCTGTCCTGGAGCTAGCTCTCGCAGACTAAGCTGGCCTTGAACACACAAAGATCCGCCTGCCTCTGCTCCCTGAGAGCTGGGATTAAAGGCGTGTGCCACCACTGCCCAGTGACATTATGATATTCTTAGTAAGTCATCTGAGTAAATTCTGTTCCACAAAATGGTAGTAAAAAATAGTTAATGGATACAGTATTTTCTTCTTCTTCTTCTTCTTCTTTTTTTTTTTTTTTTTTTTTTTTTTTTGGTTTTTCGAGACAGGGTTTCTCTGTAGCTTTGGAGCCTGTCCTGGAACTCCTTTGTAGACCAGGCTGGCCTCGAACTCACAGAGATCCGCCTGCCTTTGCCTCCCGAGTGCTGGGATTACAGGCGTGCGCCACCACCGCCCGGCTTGGATACAGTATTTTGAATGTAATTGGACCCCATAATCTCATAGAGTGAATTCTTAGGAGGTGTGGCTTCATTGACATGGAGGAAGTGTGTCACTGTGGGAGTAGACTTAGAGGCTCTCTTATGCTCAGAATACCGCCCAGAGTCTCAGGGGACTTCCTATTTCCTGCAGGATGTAGCGCTCTCAGCTACTGCGCCAGCACCAGGTCTGCCTGCTCACCACCATGTCATGATGACAACAGACTGAACCTCTGAAACTGTTATTAGTCACCCCAATTAAATGTCTGTGGTTATGGGGTCTCTTCACAGCAATGAAACCCTAGTAAGAGAACAGAGAATGTCACCAAACACAGACACGTTAAAGTCTACAATAAGGGGTGTGGGCGTGGCTCAGTGGCAGATCACTTGCCTAGCATGCATGAGGCCCTGAGTTCAGTCCCCAGCACTGCGCACACCCCCATCACCAAAAAGAATCTCTAATCCATTGTAGAAACTGAGGACAGAAGTGACTAGAGGTACCCGATGAACTTCCTTGAACAACGAAGACCAAAGAAAAGCAAGAGCTGTTTCGCTGAGGGTTTGAGGAAGAGCATGACGAGAGCAAGTGGCCGAGACACTGCAGAGGGCAGAGGAACCCAAGGGCCATGTAAAGAACGGGACTGAACCCTCAGCACCTACTGCCGCATCTCTTGAGAGCAGCCTTGAACCAAGGACATCCCTCTGCAGAGAGAGAGAGAAAGAGAGAAGGCAAGCAGGAGGCCCCAGACAGTCCCACTGACGTAAACGCTGTTGAAGACACCCATCACCCTCAGACCCTGAGCCCAATCTGAGGAGCTCCAGGGCCCCCACTCCATTACAAGGCATAGGGGGAAGCAGATCAACCCACAGAGTGCCCAGGCTAGCACAGGTTCAAGTCACACACAAGGCCACCTTAAGACCCATCTACCTAGAGTATTGTGAAGAAGTGAACAGGCTTCTTGGTAAACCTGGGCCAACAAACCTAAACCCGGAAAACAGTCATGGAACCCTGACTACTCCACAACCGCTCTGGTGTCCTGATACAACAGGGCAGCCCTCTCGGAACAGAGATGTTTATCCTAGAAATGTAACTGCTTCAACATATGCAAATTAATAAACACTGTACTTAACACCAATAGAACGAAGGACAAAAAACCTGAAATATCTTGACCATCTCAAGATACACAGAATTCAACAAAACTGAGAAAAATTTTCAGGAAACTAAAAGGAACCCCCATCACACAAGACTATGCAGGTTGCAAATCCACAGCTAACAAGATGCTGAAGGAAAGGGGGAAATTAGAAGCGGCTCTATTACAGGTGGGGCATAGTCTAATCCTTGAGAAGCAGAGGTTTAATTTTAAACAGGAATGAACTTAGTTCGTCTTCACGATAAGATGGCTTTTCCAAAGATGGAGGCAGGCTGATTCATCAAATGAGCAGAGAAGATGGGCCTGAATCTCACCTGTATTCCATACAAGGAATAATACTGGAAGGGGACCAGTTGTGCTTGAGTCCTTGCTGTGGAGAGAGGGGTTACTGGGGCTAGGTTTATGCGAGGTTGGCTAACTGACCTGTCCATAGTCTCAGGAAATGAGACCCTGGTCTCTTGTTTATTTTTAAACGGGGTATCGCTTGCCTGGAACTTGCTGTTAGAGCAGACTGGCCTCAGATTCATCACAGAGATCCACCTTTCTCTGCCTCTGCAATGCTGCGATTAAAGGTGTGCACTGTCGTGCCCAGCCACCCCTCCAGTGCTGAGATTAAAGGTGTACACTGCCGTGCCCAGACATTATTCCTCTCTTTTATTGGCACATCAAGACAACTGGCTGAATCCAGCCTTTGGGGTCACAAGAGTTCAGGCAGTCACTCTAAAATATCTGAGAGACTATTGTTTTTTCCATTTCACAGATGAAAGACTAAGACTCAAGTTAAAATACAAATATTCAAAAATAAATAAGTGTGTATAAACAGCAATTAAACATGATAAAGCTCATGTGGGAAATGCTAACCTTTGCTAAATTTGGATAAAGGGCATAGGAAGCTTCTCTGTACTTTCAACTTTCCTGTAATTTTGAGATTATCCCAAAATAAAGCTTCTCCTTAAAAAAGGGTTTAACCAATTATAAAACATACTTTAAAAAAAGAAAATACATTTACTAAGAAGCTTTAATTTCAACTATAATTAGCAAAGCAACAAAATAAACTTTCCAGCAAAAAGATCTAAAAATAAACAAGATATAAAACGGAGATAAATATTTTATGAGTGGATTGAAGCTTACTAAAGCACAGCAATTCTGCGCTGCGCTCTGTTTATTGTTCTGCCTGGGTTTCACTAGGCGTGTCAGGGGTCCCCTGGGTAAGATTAAAGCACTCCATCTCTCATCCATAAATAGACCGTGAGATGCAAACCAAAAGGAGTTCTAAAACTATGCAGGAAGTGTGTTCCTTAAGTCAACCAGATTAGGAACTGCAGAAGTATCAGTTAGCTGTAAAAGCCAATTAGCAGGAAGCACAGGTCGGCTACAGAAAGTGGGAGACATCTGACTCCATCTTAGGACACAAAACCCAAAGACATGTTTTCCCAGGATGCTAGGATGGTTTATCAAATACCTAAGTATTCAGCCAAAACCCCTGACTGGTTCACCAGTGATTCCCATGGTCTTTAAATCTGCTTTTTAATGGGCTGAATACAAACCAAAGATCAATTGCCCAGTACTGCACAGGTCACAAAAGGTCTCAGGACATGCACACACACTCAGACTCATGTTCTCACAGTCACACACACACACACACACACATACACGCATACACACATGACTTCCTGCAAATCCACTCAGCCAGCACCTGTACAGAAAGTGCCATATGCAGTCACAATAATCAGATGAACAGACTGCACATTCTCCAACATTTCACCATGGAGGGGGAGGAGGCAGTTCCCAAGCCAACAGTCTCTGTCTGAGTCAGCGTCACAGTACTGTAACGAAACACTCCTCAGAATTACCGTACAAAGAGAAAACAGGTTATCTTAGCTCACAGCTGTTGGAAGCTCCGGTCCTAGATCAGGCACTCATGCCTATGACCCTGCAGACACACATGGCAGGACAAACCACTGACCTCGTGACCCAGGAAGCAAAAAGAGCCTTACAGTCCCTTTGGGACTCAGCCTCAGTGACCTCCCACTCATACCTCCCTTCCACAGGTTCCACCATCTCCCAAGAGCACCATCCTGGGGACCAAGTCTCTTAACACCTCGGCCTTGGGTGAGATTTAAGATCCAAACAGTAACTCTCCTTTCGTGAGATGGGAAACAGCTTTCTATACAGGGAGATCCTTACGGGTTTAAAAAAATAATACTAAAAAGTTCCAAATTTCTGCCACCAGATGTGCCAAAAATGTCCATCTCCACTCGGCCTCCGCCATGTACACTCTTATTCCCAGCTCAAACCAACACACAGAACAGGCTATAAGCAAACTGCTCAACCCTGAAAATGCAAGGGAAACCGAGGTTCCAGAATGACTCACTCTGCTGGAGTTACTTACATGTAAGGCGCCAGGAGCTCTTACAACCTAAGAGCTCAGAGAAACAAGAAAACCCAAGACTGTACTCCATACTCAGCAGGCAGATAGGAGAGGCAGAGCCAGTAAGAGAGAAGCAGACCGTGAAGGTGGGAGACCAAGAAAGTGCAGTACCCAGGAGAACCGGACAGTTCAAGAACAGGGAGGCATCGACCATGAGGGACACGGAAACAAGCTGTTATCCCAATAGGGCAGTCACAACCAAAATACACCTAAAAATAAACATGGAAAACGGCAAAGCACCTGTGGAAATGAGCGTGAACAGGGGATGCCGAGTGACCTCGATACTTTATCCTAGAGGCGCACACAGGAAATAATCAAAACAATGTCCACAATACAAGCTTATATGTAAATGTTCAGACCAATAATATTCCCAAAGCCATACATCGTGGTACATAAAATAAGCCAGACACAGAAGAACAAACGTTTAATTCCACAAATTCATAGAGACAGGCGGCAGAGAGCAGCTACCAGGGGCTGGGTGAACGGAGGATGAGCTACCGTCTATCAGCTATAAATCGGGATATAGTGTATGAATTTTCAACCAAAAAAAAATAAAATAAATAAATTTTTAGTCAAAAAATATTTTTTTGTTCAAGGTGATGAAAGGTTTTGAAAGCAGAGCGAAGATGGCTGCACAGCTCTGGATACAATTAGTGTCACGGAACTGCACACTTAAAGTGAGGGAAATGGCAAACCTCATGCTATTTCGGTACAAAAAAATATTTAAAGAGCAATAAGCTAATATGAGGGAACACAAGGAAATGGAGGATATATATCAAGAGTAGGAAGGTATTTGCTGTTACCATGGTAACGACTATTGTGATTGGAAGTAGGTGAGTAGTAAAGGCGGAAAGAAGGGTTTTAAATCAGTAAGTTTGAGCAGACGCCAACAGTAGAAAGGACCGAGAAAGATGGGTAAGAATTTTGTGTGCAGGGAACTCGCAGGGCACAGCCCTAAAGCTCTCCCAAGGCAGCAGTGGGTTTAGCTGTAGTCAGAAATGCAAGACAGTGGTGTACCATCCTCCCAAAAATGATGGTTTCCCAGCCAGGCAACACCAAGATAACCACGTGTTTGGAGTATAATGAAGACAGCAAACAAAGCCACCTCTGAAATACACATAGAGGACTAAGCAATGGCCCCATGGAGTTTTCCTAAAACATAAGCATTCTATACCACCTAACAGCACACAAGACCGCCAAAGAAATGGTCTCATGTAAGACTAAGCCCCAAATCAAGGGCACCTAGATCTCCCCAATGACTCAAGATTTAAAGGGGAAAGGTGTATATTAAACAGGGGTGTGGAGATGCAATCAGAGACATACAGACCTGGGGACACCCAAGAGAGAAAAGGGAAATTTAGTCAACAAGATAAGTTTGCTAGTCTAGCTGAGAAAACGTGAGCCCCGGGTTCAGGGAGAAACCCTACCTCCAAGGAATAGACAGAGAGAGATTGAGGAGGATGAGCAACACCCTCTTCTGTCCTCTGCACAAGCACGCATATCTGCACACATGCACATACGCTCACATAGTTATATACAGACATAAAACATTTTCTGATTAAGACATATGAGGGTGTAGTTAAGTGATAAATGCTTGCCTAGGACATGCAAGGCCTAAGTTCAATTTCTAGCATCATACACACACACACACACAAACATACAAATAAGCAGGGTATACAATCCTTCACGTAGTCTTCAATCTGCTTCAAAAATTAACATTTTTACTGTATTAAAATGCTCCAAAGCCAGGGCTGGGGAGAGAGTTCAAGCAGTAAATTGCTTGCTCTGCTTGCTATGAAATTCTGAGTTCAGTCCCCAGAGCCCACCTGAAAAAAAGAAAAACCAAAGGGCAAAGTGATGTGTTCTTATGTTCCCAGCACTGGAAAGGCGGCGACACATGGATCCCTGGAACTCACTGGCCATCCAGCATCGCCAGCAGGGTGAGTCCCTGGCCAGTAAGACCAGGTATCAAAAATCAAGATGGACTGCACCTGAAAAGAATGATTCTAAAGTTGACCTCTGACCTCTACAAGCATGGACACACACACACGCAAATGCTCAAATTCAAAAGCCTTGGGATGGTCAAACAATAAATATCTACATATTCTGAAAAGAAGGGGGGAGGAGAAAACTACACTTTCTGGTATAACTACATGGCTGTCACCCCATCTTTTTCTGACGCAGACTGAGTCCAAACACAAACCTTCTCCTTACCTCCTATTAGAAATCACACTGGGCTCTCCAACTTTCATTCAGAGACACCAGAGCCTATACCCTCACACCCTGGGATATAGTTTAGATTTGGTGTCGCCCCAAAACTTGCGGTGTTAGGAGGTTAGCCCTCAATGTGGCACAATCAAAAGGTGGCGGAACATTAAAGATGAGGTATTTGGTGAGAAGCAATTAGACCACCACGGATAAAGCCCTTGGAATAAAATAAGGTAGTTTTCATGGGACTCCTGGTTAGTTCTCGCAAGAGAGTTTTCATGAAAGGACAAGCCTGACTCCTCACTGGGCTCCAGCTTCTTGCCTTACTGTGTGATGCCCGACTCACCTTGCACACCGTGATGCCCTCTCAATTACACAACCACCCCTCCTGTGGTCATTTGCAAGAAAATGGTCCCCAAGGAGAGCGGCACAATTAGGAGGTGTGGCCTTGCTGGAGGAAGTGTGTCACTGTGGGGGCGGGCTTTGAGGTCTTTTTCTCAAGCGTCATTCAATGTGACAGTCAGTCTTCTTCCTGTTACCTCTGAGTCTCAGCTCCAGCACCAGGTCTGACTGCAAGCTTCCTCACTCCCCATCACAAAACCTCTGAACTGGAAGCAACTTACCCCAATTAAATGTTTTCTTTATAAGAAACCTCTCCTCAGGGCGGGTGTCAAACCGGAACCTAGTGGGGCACCTGCCTGTTCGCCAGGGCCTTGCTGTCTGGACAGTCTGTCAGCACCAAGCCTGTATGGCCGTGAGAACCGTAGTTGAGTCTCACTGAGCTTGGCTCTCACCCAGCCTCACCACTAATAAACAGGTCTGCAACTAAAAATTTCATTTTAAAAAAAAAAAAAAAAAAAGAAACCTCTCCTCTCTAAGGCCTCCCCAGAGAAAAGATCAGTGAGGTAGATGACACTTGGAACTTCAACCTTTAAATCTAGAAGCCAAATAAAAGCTCTTTTATTTATAATTATCAAGCCTCATTGTCTTAACTAAGATTACATTGCTGTGATGAAACACTATAACCAAAAGCAAGTTGGGGAGGAAAGGGTTTATTTGGCTCTCACTTCCTTATCACAGTCCATCCCTGAAGGAGTCAGGACAGGAGCTCAAATAGGGCAAGGACTTGGAGACAGGAGCTGATGCAGAGGCCATGGCGGGGAGCTACTTACTGGTTTGCTCATCATGACTTGCTCAGCCTGCTTTCTTATAGAACCCAGAACAGCCAGTCCAGGGATGGCCCCACCCACAGTAGGCTGGGCCCTCCCCCATCAATCACTAGTTTAGAGAATGCCCTACAAGCTTGCCTGCAGCCAGACCTTATGGAGGCGTTTTCTCAATTGGGGTTCCCTGTGTCAAGTCGGCATAAAAAACCAGCCAGCACAGTTACTCAACCTCATTATAGAAACAGAAAGCAGCTTAACACAGGTACTCAGTTTTACTACAGAGATCTTAGCTGAGAGTGGCCCACCCATAAACTAATAGACACATAATTTTGGCCAGTGAAATTAAGGCAACCGGGGGTTACAGAGCTCATAGAATGGGTAGTGTTTGCCCTGCAAGCCGCAGGACCTGAATTCAATCTCCAGCCCCGGATAAAAAAAGGCTCGGTGTGGTGATCTGTGCTTGTGACTCCAACACTGGTCTCAGTAAGAGACCCTGTCTCAAAAAACAAAGGGTTGGGAGTGGGTGTGGTGGCGCATGCTCTTAATCCCAGCACTCAGGCCAGCCTGGTCTTTATAGTGAGTGTCACACCTACCAGGACTATATAGTGAGATCTCTCCCCAAAGCGCACTTACACCCCCCCTCCCACCCCTGAGAAAAGAAAGTGAATGGCACCCGAGGAAAGACAATTGAGGTTGCGTTCTGGCCACCCACACACCAAGCAAACTAAACCAAGTCACCCCAGGGCTTTGTGAGCATGACACCTGGAGATAGGTGTTTGCGTACTATATTCTCTGATACAATGTGTCTATTGAAGTCTTCCTACAGATCATGGTACAATTAAGATGACACAGAACAGGAAAAAAATCAGCTGAAATAACAATTCATGGTAAACACGTCAATCAGTATCTGTTTTTTCTCTTTTGCTCCAGTCCAGGTCCCTTCCCTGTTTGAGGCCATGTTGATGGAAAGGAGAATAATCTCAACGCAGCTCAGGTAATTTTCCAGGTTCAGATAATGATGCGCACCTTTAAATGCATCATTATTTATTCATAATTTCAACAGATGTCGACCAGAAAAAAATGTGTTAAGATATTGGCGAAAATGCACAATTTCAACCTGTATCTTATCTGTACATTTTTTTCCAGTCCCCAAAACCATTACTGTTTTACTATTAACACTGTATGTCACCAAATACATAATCACTATTGATGTATGACAAGTTTCTACAGAAACAGAAAAACCCAGGCTCTGACTTCAGGCACAATTTGCTATTTAATGTGGGCAAATTAAAACCCCTCCAGTCTTCAGTTTCCTAATCTATGAAATATGACAAATACTGGGGGAAAAAACCTTCAGAAAATTCTGGAAGATTAAATGAGATAACCTGTGGCATCATGTCAGACACACAGCAAGTATTCCACTCACCTTACACCCACTGTGACTGTCACTACTGCTTACCAATATTTATGGAATCTTAGGTTTCGTGCTCAGTGCTGGGCACCATCCTATAAAATAGCTGTTTTCGTTACTGTCAACCCCATTTTATCACTGAGGAAAACAGGGTTCACTCCAAACTTACCCCGTCCATACAACAGACAGTCTAACCAGAGCATTCACCAGTATCGAACCATAAACACCTCAACACACAGAACTTTATCAACCAGTCCTCAGGAATGGATGACATGGGGGCCAGCTGACAGCTCAGTGGATAAAGGTGCTTGTCACTAAACCGTACAACATGGATGCAGTCCCTGGGCCCCACCTCAGAGAGGTGGTGACCCCCAAAAGCATGCAGTGGCATACACACATGCTTGCATGAATGCACCCACGCAATCAATAACTGAATGTAACTTTTTAAATTTAATTTTAAAAAATGGAAAGGGCCAGACACTGTGGCTCACGTCTTTAATCCCAGCATGTGAGAGGCAGAGGCAGAGGCAGGTGGACCTCTGTGAGTTCAAGACCATTTCCGTCTACACAGAGAGTTCTGGGCAAGCTAAGGGCTACATAATGAGACCCTGTCTTTTAGAAAATATTTTTTCAAAGCTAAGAGATGTTCTAGCTGAATGTGATGGTGGATTGCTAAGGCAGGGGGATCATGAGTTCAGGCCAACCTGGGCTACCTAGCAAAACTGTCTCCGAAGAACAGGTGATATCAGTTTCATACCCAACACATTGGAAGAGATGCTGACCTGTAAGCAGCTATGGTAACTTCAGGATTTTTAAAACAAAAGGGAACCAAAAGCACTTAATTCTAATTCTCGAATTAATTGATCTTTCCTCTCTAAAGCCTGTCTGGGCTGAGCATACTGTGTATATGGGAGCAAACACAGACAGTGGCCTCAAGAACTCCAGACAGTATGGCTGGGGAACACAGCTCAGTTTGGAGGGCACACGCCCGCCATGGGCTTAATCCTCTTTAATGGGGGCAGTAGGGATCTTTAGAAAGTTTTTAAAAAACAGTGTCAGAAATTATTGAATTCTTCCATTTCAAACACCCTTATTTCCTCATTTCCAAAAAAAAATAAATTACACACCTTTAATGCCAGCACTCAGGAGACAAAGACAGGATAGGCAGATCTCTCTCAGTTCGAGGCCAACCTGGTCTACAGAGAGAGTTCCTGGGCAGCCAGGGCTACACAGAGAAACCCTGCCTCAAAAACCGAAACTGTTAAATGGAAATTCAGATTAAATCACTTACTGATTGACCTATAGTAACAATTAGGACAGAAAAAAAGAAGGGAGGAGACTTTAGTTTTCGCAAAGGCTTCTACTGCCATGCAGTCTCCAGTAGGTATGTCCCTCCATGGGGCTCCTCCTGCTGCCTAAATGACTACCTGGGATCTCACCACACCTCCAAACCAGCCTGCACCGTCCACAGGCTCTTGCTGTTTGCCACTCTCCTAGCCCCGCCTTCCACCACTTGGAGGCCAGAGGCCAGCGTGAACCATCTCCAGGTTTACACATCTTCCTGATCACAACACATATACGATTCAGCACTGATCCATTACTTCCTGCCTCCCACACTCCCACTCACAATCTGCACGACACCCCGTGAGGAGCTGCAAGTTTATAGTCCCAAGGCTCACGAGGTGGAGGCAGGAGGAATAGGAGATTATCCTAGTCTGCAGAGTGGGCTGAGGCCAGCCCAGATTGAAAGAGCTTGTTTAGAAAAATTAAAATAGGGGCTGGTGAGGTGGCTCAGCAGTTAAGAGACCTGGTTGCTCTTCCTGAGGACCCTGGTTCAGTTCCCAGCACCCACATGCATCTGCCTGTTACTCCAGTTCCAAAGGATCTAACACCCTCACCCAGACATACATGTATGCAAAACACTAATGAACATAAAATAAAAATAAATTATATCAAAAAGAAAAGCTAAAATAGGTCTGGCAAGATGGCCCAGAGGAACAAGGATGCAGCCATCAAACGTGAGGTCCTGAGTTAGAGACAACTTCTCCAAGCTGTCCTCTGAGCTCCACAAGCACACACACGGCGGCAGTGTGAAGAAGGACGGCCGCACAGACCCGTATGGTTGAATATTGGACACCCAGTTGGTGGACCTGTTTGGGAAGAAACAGGAACTGTGGACTCATTGGAGGGTGTGTGTCACATGGGTCGCTGGGGAGAACTGCACCGGTGTCTGCCTCCTATCTTACTCCCTGTCACCATGGCGATGGAATGTAATTTTAAAAAAGAAAACAAAATAAATCAGTGAAACAAACAAAATGCCTACACAGTGAACTCTACCAGAAGAAAACAAACCCAGGGAACAGCAGGAATGCTCAACAGGTACAGAACGTCACTTGTTGCCAGCCTGACAGCCTACTTCAATCCCAGAACACACACAGTAGAAGAACAGGAAGGGGAAAAAAAACTTTCACACCAATAAATCCCACTGTAAAGAGACAAGAAAACTGTTTCCCTCAGAACACACCAAGTTTAAATATGATCAACTACCAAACATTGTTGTGACTGTAATTCTGGAAACATAGCCTCTGCTAATAATCCACCTTTACCACAAAAATCTACCATGTTGGGGGCTGGAGAGATGGCTCAGAGGTTAAGAGCATTGCCTGCTCTTCCAAAGGTCCTGAGTTCAATTCCCAGCAACCACATGGTGGCTCATAACCATCTGTAATGAGACCTGCAGGAAGAATACTGTATACATAATAAACAAATAAATAAATATTTTAAAAAAATCTACCATGTTTTCCTTATGGTGAGGGATGTTTGGGTGTTTGGTTTTGGAGATTTGGGGGGGGGGGGTGTTAGGAAGTGGCGTGGGGGTTCTTTTGTTGTTTTTTTAATTAGGGAATTTTCTTGTGTGCGCATGATGCCGTAGATTGGATCCAGCAATCCTGTACTCATGCCAACTGTTCTACCAAAGTCAAACCCAGTAAATAAGTTGGGAGGGTGTTATTGTTTTCCTTTCGTTTGTCTGGGTTTTTTGTTTGTTTGTTTGTTTGTCTGTTTTGGAGGGGGCAGAGGCTGCCCACAGACTTGCAGCGATCTTTCTGCCTCAGCATCCCAAATGTCGGGGGAATACAGGTGTGAGCCACCATGCCAGGCTTAGTTAATAGGCTTTAAAAA
Organism: Microtus pennsylvanicus; assembly: GCF_037038515.1. Taxonomy (NCBI): domain Eukaryota; kingdom Metazoa; phylum Chordata; class Mammalia; order Rodentia; family Cricetidae; genus Microtus; species Microtus pennsylvanicus. The sequence continues at coordinate 98,024,376 of NC_134588.1, forward strand.
CCAAAAACTTCAACTGCTTTTCTACAAAGTACTTGTGTGCTTTTCTTCCCATTGTCCACCAGAGGGAGCTCTGCCTCTATTACAATTAAGAAGGCAATGGGAAGTCTAAACTTTCATGTGTATGGTCTTTAGATGTATGTTGTGTGTAAAAATCAAATCATAGACTCTTCAAATATTCTCAGAGTAAGTAGCTATCGAATAATCAGGTTTCTAAGAATTTTCAAAGCACAGAAATCAGCTCGCCTTAGTTTTAATGTGCAAAGTTACACAGTCATCTTGAAATCACACACAGAAAACAGATATTCTGATTCTGTGTATGTTAGAGCCTAAAATGGCATTTGGCTGACAAGCTCCTGCTGATGCTGATGACCCAACGACCATCACCTAGAACACCAAGAACCGAATTAAGAGCGCGATGAATTTCCAGCTGACTCATATATAAAGATAGGGAATTGACTGCAAGACTAAATTGGGGGTGCGAACATTTGGGGAGATGTCTACACAACCCTGAACTCTGCACCCTTAAATTCCTCATTGTGGGTTCTCCGAAGAGGTTGATCTCCCTTTGCATGTGACACCTCTAGGCTTCTTCTGGGCAAGGGCTCCGCAATCCTCTTCAGAAACAGGCATGGCCCTCCCCACCTGTCAGGGCTTCCAGGCTGTGCCCATACCCCTCAGAAGGACAGCACCAAGGAGAAGAAATGTGACTCACAAGGCGGTGTTGACACTCTGGGGGCAGCTGCATGGCAGAGCTCTGTCCTGCACGCACAAGCTCTGGCTCCATTCCCAGCACACACACAAAAAGAAAAAGGGGGGGGGGGTGCAAGATTTACTCAACAAAACCTTGGGTGACCCTGATGGAAGTCATTCCAAGAGTGTCGGATAAGGATAGGTAAGAGGAAGAAAATGCTGAAAGAAGCTACGTTCTTTGCTATAGGTAAACTAACAGGCTGATTTGAACAGCAGGATTCAGAAAACACTCTGTGGCGGCACAGACTTAGAATGCCAGTTCTGGGAAGGCAAGCACTGGAGAGGATGCTCAAAGCTAGCTGGCCAGCCAGTACAGCAGAGCTGGTCAACAGAGACCCTGTCTCAAAGGAAGTGGGCAGGACTGCTGAGACCAACACCCAAGATCGCCTCATAGCCTACATACACACACACACACACACACACACACACGACGACATACACACATGCTCTTAAAAATTAAAACCGTATTTAATGCACTTCTAACCCACCAGATCAGCAGAAATCTCAGACAGTAAAACTAAGGGAAACTGGCAACTGAGACTGGGGAAGCCCACAGCCATACTTGGGAGTATACGGTCCTTGTCCTAAGTGCAGTCTCCTCTAATGCCCATTTGTACCATCTATATTCACACTGCTTCTTATCGTCAAAGAGTCTCCAAGACCCACACAGAGGAACAAGAAAACTGACTCACATAAATTGTCCTTTGACCACCACAGACATGTGTGCACACACAAAAATATACAATTATTTAAACTGCTTCTTGGTAAACTCCAACTTTTCTTCATATTGATTCATCCTGAAGATTTCTTCCACAGCTATCAAGAATTTCTGCAAACTGAGTAGCAGTCTCTCGGTTACAAAGACAGGGCTGCATCCCCTGCTCCTGCCCCAACATCCATGACATTCTGGGACAATGGGGCCTCTCTCTCTCTCTCTCTCTCTCTCTCTCTCTCTCTCTCTCAAGATCCACTTATTTGGATTCTACATGTATGGGTGTTTTGCCTGCATGTTGCTGGGAAATATTATTTTCAGGTGTGTTACTTTTGTTTACGCTGCATTTGATTAACTGTGAAGCTGTGATTCTTTGCCTGTCTAAAACACCTGCTGGGCCTAATAAAAGATGAATGGCCAATAGCAAGGCAGAAGCGAGGATAGGCGGGGTTAGATGGCAGAGTATAAAGAGAGAATGAGGAGCAAGAGAACAAGGAGAGGAGGACATCAGGGGCAGCCACCCAGTCAGTCATGGAATAAGAAGGAAAGAAAGGTATACAGAAATAGAAAAAATGAAAGTCCAGAGGCAAAAGGTGGTCAGGATAATATAAGTCAAGAAAAGCTGACAAGAAACAAGCCAAGTTAAGGCTGGGCATTCATAACTAAGTCTCTGTGTGTGATTTATATGGGAGCTGGGTGGCAGGCCCCGCAAAAAGCCAAAAGAGTAAAATGTCACACAACAACATGTATGTCTGTGCACCACGTGTGTACTTAGTGCCCACAGGGGTCAGAAGTGGGCATCTGATCCCCTTGAACTGTGTTAAAAATGTTTGAGAGTGGTCGGTCATGTATGCGCTGGGAACTGAAGCCCAAGCTGACCATCATCTTAGTGCAGGGAGCAACACAGCTGAAAAATCATTTTTCCAACCAACTATAAGATTCAGTAAGCAAAGACCTATCCGTGGCTAGTGTTCTAGGGAAGTTTTAAAGAGCAGGCTAGTTCAATGGTCTTAAACCATTTCCCACGAAACCTTGGCTGCAACATGAAGACACTGAGAACAAAGGAAAAACTAAAAAAAGTGATCAACTTTATGCCCAACTGTGAGAGCGATGTGGTGAACGCCATGACCAAAAGCAAGCCGGGGAGGAAAGGGCGCATTTGCCTTACACCTCCACATCGCAGCTCACCATCAAACAAAATCAAGGCCGGAGGCAGGAGGCAATGCAGAGGCCATGGAGGGTGCTGCTGGCTGGCTTGGTCCTCATGGCTTGTCTCTCAACTGTGGGCTCCCATAAAATCAAAAATAACCCCTAAGGCCAGTCTGGTCTACAGAGTGAGTTCCAGGAGAGCCAGCACTACACAGAGAAACCCTGTCTCAAAAAAACTATTTAAAAAAAAAAAAAGTAAAATAATAAAAAAATAAATACTTTCTCACTCACAGAGGGAAGAACCAAGGCACAGTCACAATCCGAACAAAGCAAACACAAACTACAACTGTGTAAATAACTCAGTGCCCCGGGTCTGGGCCCCTCCAAAGGGCTTGAGCCACTCCTCTGGCTCCAGCCAGTACAGCCAGCACAGCCTTCTCCAAAGCTCCTGGCAGCTCCGAGCCACCGCTGGTGCCGTCCTTAGTAATCATCACGTGGTACTGGCATCTCCAAAATGCAGGGAATCTTCTACTTCAGGAACTCCAGCCCCACCACACAGCACCAGGTCTCAGCTGCTTTCCACAACCCATTCATGTCTTCAAAATCAGGTCTACATGGGTGACTCTTAACACTCCCACTTCAGCTGTGGGTACACGGTACAGCCTTAGCTGCCTCTGGAGCACAGCTTCTGCGTGCTGACTCTGAGGAAACACTTCTCACGATTTCACCTCAGTCTCCCCTGGCCCAACACCCCACCCAGAGACAGGGTTTCTCTGTGTTGTCCTAGATGTCCTGGAACTCAGTTTGTAGGCCGGCTGGCCTTGCACATCAGAGATCCACCTGCTTGGCTGGCACAACACCTGTAAACCCGAGACTCCAAAGGCTGAAGCAGGAAGAACTGTGTGTCCCAAGCCCACGGTGGCACAGGTCTGTGAGCCCAGCCCTGATGTGTAGGGACTCAGGAGCAGGAGGTGGGGTCAAGGACAACCGCAGCTAGAGAGTTTGAGACTAACTTTGAACTGTATGAAACCTGGTATAAAAAGAAAATAAATAAAAAAAAAGAAAAAGAAAAAGAAAATAAATAAATAAATCTAAAACACAACTGTTAGCTACAGCCTTGGGATGAGCTGGGGTGGGGGGCTCACACCTATAATCTCAGCACTCAGAGACTGAAGGCTGGAGGCTTGTTTCAAGTTCAAGGCCAGCCTGGACTACACAGCAAACATCAGAGGACCTTGCTACACAGTAGTGCATCTGACTCCATAGCGAAAAATAAATAAGTAAATAAATAAATGTATGTTTCAATAATTCTTTTGCAAGATTTCAGTTACAATATTATGTTTGTTTTCAAGACAGAGTTTCTCTGTGTAGCACTAGTCATCCCAGTCTTAATTTCTTTATGCTATAAATATCAATAGATAAACCCACATAAACAAAACCCTTTATGCCAAGTACGGTGGTCTTTGTGTGTTGCCATCACTTGGGAGGGGGAGGCAGGAGGACCAGTAGCTCAAAGTCTTCTTTGGCTACATGGTGAGTTCCAAGCCAGCTTGGGCCATAGACCTTGTCTCAAAAACAACCTCGCCACGGTCGTGAGCACCTTTTGAATCTATCTGAATAATGTCTAGGCATGGGAAGGGGATGCCTCAAAAGACAGCATACAGGAAATGCAGTCACAGTCACAGACTTTAGCCGGCTACTTTGAGTCCCATCCCGTGAAGGTAAGAGGCAAACAAGAATTCCACAGCGTACAGATTTTCAGACATCAGAAACGACAGTCCAAGCAGCAAAGAGCAAATCCAGGCTCAGGGAATAAATGGGCAGTCCAATGGGAAGAATCTGAGTCTCCATGACAAGACATGATGGCAGGTCGTTGGCCGGTCCTGGGTGGGTCCACCATCTGGGGAAGCCAGGAGTAATTAGTACTGCAGGGATTACTACTGGAGAAGTCTGGACTACACTGATTTCCAGGCACCATCCTCCACTCCTGTCTCAAGTCCGTCTGTTCCTGAGCCCTCCGAACAAGCACCAAACAGTCTGAAGGTGGAGAACAGCTTACTGCTGTCCGCAGAACGGGTCATCCTGTCTGTTTAAGAGCGTCCTCTGCTGTGGCAGTCACATGGACCAAACATTTTCGTCATCCTGATTATGAACGTCCTCTGATGTGGCATTCACACGGACCAAAGGTTTTCAGGCTCAGAGCTCAGCCACACAGCCTTTTCCCCAAACCTCCTTGCAAAAGAAAACAAGGAAAACAAAAGGAATTATAACTCCTACCTACAAAGGGGAAGTCATGTCCACAGCGTCCTTTTCCAACCCACCTAATTATCTGTCTCTATCTCATTCACTCCAGGTTCCTGACCCTCAGGTAAACCCGATTTTCAAAGCCCTGATTTCAAAGCAGCTCTATAGTTCTAGCCTGTAAAAAAAAAAAAAAGAGAAACTCTGTCTGGGGGAGGGGAGGTGACAAAAGAGAAAGTGTGGTGGTTTGAATGAGAATACCCTCCCACCATAGGCCTCAAATATTTATATATTTGCACGCTTAATCCCAGGTTGATGAATTGATTATGGAGGACTGGGAGGTGTGGCCTTGCTTATGTAGGTGTGTCGCTAGGGATGGGCTTTGAAAAAAATAAATTAAAGGCCTTTAGCCAGGCACATGCCTATAAATTCCAGCACTCAGGAAGTAGAGTCAAGAGGACCGGAAGTTCACTGCCTGTCTCTGCTACACAGTGAGTTCAGGCCAGTCTGGGTGGCCTAAGACCCTGTCCTACATGACAAAAACACCTTTAACCACGTAATGTAGTCACATTCACAACCCACGGCTTTGTTTATGACCGCATTCCCTAGCTTAGAGGCTGAGACCCAACCTTCACATCTGCCCTTCCTTACAATCCCAGGTTCTTCCTCTTCCTCTGCCATCCACGCTCACCCAGCAATCCTAGGTCGACGCAATGCTCATGGCCATCCCAGGTTCTTCCTCTTCCTCTGCCATCCACGCTCACCCAGCAACCCTGGGTCAATGCAATGCTCACAGCCAAGACGCTGGCTACTGAGACAGGCAAAAGCAATGCTTTAAGTGTTCAGAGGTCAAATGCAAACAAGTTTTTAGTGATCAGACAACACTGGACACCAAGCTCACACGTCAGGAGGCAAATTCCTCTTCTCTCCTAGAAAACTATTTCAAACCTCTAAGCCTGAGTCACTTAGCAACCACCCTCTTAGCTGTCTCACACATTCTTATTTAGTTTTTTAAAATGTATTTTATTTCTTTCGTATGTATGAAGGCGGATTGTCTGTGTGTCTGTTTGTGCTTCACGGCACATACCTTGTACCTGTAGAAGCCAGAGAATGGTATTGGATTCCCTGGGACGGGAGTTACAGACAGTGTGAGCCACCATGTGGTGCTGGGAATCAAACCTGGGTTCTCTGGAAGAATAACCAGCACTCTTAACCACTGAGCCGTCTCTCCGGCACCAAAAGTCATGCCTGTTTCAATGTTGTAGCTTGTTTGTCTTTAAAATGGAGTCTCACTAAGTAACCCTGACTGGCTTGGAATGCGCTACACAGACCAGACTGGCCTCGAACTCCGAAATCTGCCTACCTCTGCATCCCGAATGCTGGGATTAAAGGCGTGTCACTATGTCTGACTTTGCCTCTTACCTTTCAATCACTACTGTCGCCTTCTCCAGGACCTCTCCTCGGCATAAGACATGAAGCCATCTCCCCTTGTCTCCAGTCTGTGTCCTCCAGTCCCCAGCCAGGACAGACTTCACCATCTTACTGCACCATGCTCCTGCACTGCCATAACAGCCTAAACGCACATTTCAGCTCAAATGCGGCCACCACGCCTTCTCCAAGACCCTAACCTATCTCCTGAATATGGTGTGCTTTGTTCTGTAACGCATCTGTTTCCTAAATATCTACTCTAATAAACAACCAGAAATTTTTTTTTCCTGGTTTCTCGAGACAGGGTTTCTCTGTAGCTTTGGAGCCTGTTCTGGAACTAGAGCTTCTAGACTAGGCTGACCTCAAACTCACAGAGATCCGCCTGCCTATGCCTCCTGAATGCTGGGATTAAAGGCGTACGCCACCACCACCCAGCTAACAGCCAGGAAAAAATCAAATGTATCAAACAACATCTCAGTTTTTTCCAACTAACGTTCAGATTTTGAGCCTAACTCCTTACCATGACCACTCTGAGTGGCTGCTTTGAAGAGGTTTGTCCTCCAAGATCTTCCTATACACCCTGGATACAGTGTAGCAACACCTGAGATGCTGGTGTCTTTCTGTATCCTCAGTGCTCTGTTCTGCCAGGAGCAGGCATCTCATCTTTGGGGACCTCACTATGCTCATCCCTGGTGTCCACAGTCCTGACTTCAGAGTCAAAATCACACAGTCCTCTGTCATGAGTCCTACTCTTCGCTGGGTACTAATCTCCCCCATCTACCTCGAGGTAAGACAGATTTCAGAATCCCTTGCCCCACAGGTTCCCCTCATAGCCACTTCCTTCTGCCACTGTGTGCTCTGGCCAGCTGCCTATCTCTTCTCCTGACTCTAAACAGCAGGGCTGGGGGCGTGGCTTGGTGACAGAGTACTTGCCTACCCTGTGTAAAGCCCTAGGCTCCATCCCAGCACTACAAAGAAGAGATCCCAAACATAGAGGAGTAGAGACAAACGCCCACTGCTGTCTATTATTACCTGTCCCTCCGTCCATTCAACGCCCACCACAAGCACACAACGTTGGCCAGACGAGAACAGCGGGAGCGTGTAACTCCCAGAATGTGTTTACCCTACATCTGCCCACTTCTCTCCACAGTCCACAAAGGCAAAAAGGAAGACCTCCCCACTTCCAAGTCATCTTCTTCCCTCCTGGCAGGCACGAAGCTCCGAACCTACAGAAGGAACAGTGAGTGTTTGTCTGCAGACAGTGCTGATGTGGAAGCTGATGGCAACCTGGTCCCTTCTATACTATCCCCAAAATACTGTCCTTGACAGCATAAGCAACAGCATCCGTGTGTGCTAAAGTAGAAAGGTTAGACTTCAGTCAGTACCTGGGTAAGAAGACCTAGAAAAACAAGTGATTACAGCAGTGCTATCTGGAGATTTATTTTTATATTTTCATCTATGTGTATACGTGTATGTGTGCCATGTGTTTATGTGTGCCGTGTGTATGTACCATGTGTGTATGTGTGCTGTGTGTATGTGTGCCATGTGTTCATGTGTACCGTGTGTATGTGCAATGTGTGCATGTGTGCTGTGTGTATGTACCATGTGTGTATGTGTGCCATGTGTGTATGTGTGCCATGTGTTCATGTGTACCGTGTGTATGTGTGCCATGTGTTCATGTGTACCGTGTGTATGTGTGCCATGTGTTCATGTGTACCGTGTGTATGTGTGCCATGTGTTCATGTGTACCGTGTGTATGTGTGCCATGTGTTCATGTGTACTGTGTGTATGTGTGCCATGTGTGTATGTGTGCCATGTGTATGTGTGCCATGTGTGTATGTGTGCTGTGTGTGTATGTGTGCCATGTGTGTATGTGTGCCATGTGTATGTACCATGTGTGTATGTGTGCCATGTGTATGTACCATGTGTGTTTGTGTGCCATGTGTATGTGTGCCATGTGTGTATGTGTGCCGTGTGTTTGTGTGTGCCATGTGTATGTACCATGTGTGTATGTACTGATGTGGGAGTGTCATATATCAATCTGTTGATTTCATTGGCTAAGCAATAAAGAAACTGCTAGGCCCATTGGATAGGCCCACCCTTAGGTGGGTGGAGTAAACAGAACAGAACGCTGGGAGGAAGAGGAAGTGAGGTCAGACTCCCGACAGCTCTCCTCTCTGGAGCAGACACAGGAGAGACGCCATGCTACCCGCTCCCAGGCAGACACACGCCATGCCCCAGCTCCGACCCAGGATGGACTTAGGCTAGAATCTTCCCGGTAAGACCGGTGCTCACAGATTGTTAGAGATGGGTTGATTGGGATATCAGAATTAGCCAGTAAGGGCTAGAGCTAAGGGCCAAGCAGTTTATAAAAGAATACAGTGTCCGTGTAATTATTTCGGGGCATAAGCTAGCCGAGCCAGGCAGGCAGCTGGGGTGTTTGGGGACGCAACCCTGCCGCTGCCCCATATTACTACAAATGGCGCCCAGACGTGTGGCTAACTGAGTCCACAGAAAACCTGAGAAGGCTTAAAAATAAGGGAGAGAGAGTTTAACACAGATTTTTGCTGTATGTTGGTGGCGTGCTGTAGAGAGATTTCCTGATTCGGCAACAGCAGCAGAAAAAACGCTGTGTCATTTCAAAGCGTGGCTTCCTGGGGCTTTGCCACCAGTGCAAACTCTGGCTTTATGTTTGTGTTCCCGCTTGGGATCGGAAGGAGAGTGCTCTGAGACCTTGACGATGACTCAGAGCTCCCTGCCTGCTCCTGGGCAAAAGGCAGAATCAGGCTTAGGCAGGTGGAAGAGCATGGCGGATTCCTGCTGCCATACAGAGACGTGTTTTCAGACTGCTTAGTGCTCTGCGTGTCAGATTTGGATGTAACTTGGATGAAAAGAATTTCTGTGCTGCACGCTCAGTCTCAGAATTAAAGTGCTGAGTGCCGCTCCTACCTGGTAGCCCCAAGAGGCTTCCTGACTCAGCTTTAGCTGCAAAACCCTGCGGCTTATTAAGAGGTCCTGCCACGAAACACTTAAATGGTGTTGACGAAAAGCTGAATGCATGCTTTTCGGTTTTCAGCCATAGCAGGAAAAAAGCTGCGCCGTTTAAAAATGCCGGCTTTCTGGGCCATCCTGCCAGGGCAAACTCTGACTGTTTGAGGCAGGAGGGCCGGCTACCGAAAGAGGACTTGAGTGTTGTCTGTTGTAGCTCGCTGGCTGGCAGGGACCTTGAAATGCCAGTTATGGCAGTAAACATGGCTACAGCCAGTACCTCAGCCATGAGGCTGAAAAGCTAAGGAATGGGCTACATCTAGCCGGCAAAGCCACGACTTTAGTCCTACTGATATTGCTTGGTAAAACAAAAAAACAAAAAAAAAACAAAAAAAAGGAAGAGAGTTGTTGTGTGTACACACCTTTAATCCCAACACTTGGGAGGCAGAGGGAGATAGACCTCTGTGACTTCAAGGTGTGGTAGCACACGCCTTTAATCCCAGTGCCTAGAAGGCAGAGACAACAGATCTCTGTGAGTTCAAGGTGTAGTGGCAAACACCTTTAATCCCAATGCCTGGGAGGCAGAGACAGGCGGATCTCTGAGAGTTCAAAGACAGCCTGGTCTACAGAATTGTTCCAGGTCAAAGATATACGCTCAAAAAGCAAAATGTTAACTTAGGAATGTCACTGCTTAGATTCTTAAGTGCCTAGTGATTTAAAGGCGCAAATCAAAAGTGCTCCTGGATAGTAAAAAATTGCAGATTCACAATAGGACAGATTCAGACCACTAAATGAGTCACACTGTTGGATGAATGTACGTAGGCTTGGGAGAGAGAAGAAAAAGAATATAGAGAATAAAGTTAATGGTTAAAAAAAAAGGTAAAGTCTTTAAAGAGACAGAGTACAGATAGTTAAGAGATTAAAAGAAATAAAGAAAAATAAGCTACGTAAAAAATGGAAAATTCACAGAGAGTCTGGATTATGTACATTGTGTTTTCTTTAAAATTTTTGACTGTAAAGGAGCTAAGTACAGACAGACATTTCATTATATGGGCTGCCAAGTGGAACCAGAACGGATATCATGAGGGTATGATTTCAGAATTTGGACCTAAGGATATGATACTTTGGAAAAGAGATTCTTCTTTTGTTTTTACAGAGGATGAGACCCTGTTCATTTCTTCTATTCCGATTTGGTATGATGGACCACGTCCTCCTGAAGGGTTGCTGTGAACATCTTCAGAAAATTGCTTTGCTCAACTGCCAACTGAGATGAAACTAGCACACAGGTTATACCATGAAAGACCTAATTAACGACGCCCCCATTCAGCAGGAAGCAGTTTGGAGAGAAAAAACTGCGCCCGTGTTCCCAAATATGGTTTATAAATGTTCTTTTACATTTAAAGGGGGATATGATATAGGTATGAATAATTTGCATTAGTATAGATTTTGCTTTATTGATAGCATTGATAATAGTAAAGCTTGTAGTCATGTTGGTTAGATTTTCTAGATATATAGAGATATATTTTAAATAGACATTCTTCATGTCTTTCAAAGATTACAGAATAGGACATTTAATGTTTTAATAACTGAGGACTTTTCATGACAATGAGACACTGCTCCTGGCAGCACCAATCTACTTCAAGAAGAAGATGGGCATCGCAGAGGATCCTTATGGAGTTTGATAGCCATTTGGGCAAGAAACTGTTCTTGCCTGGACTGTTGCATAAACTGGACAAAGAGAACCCGCAGAGAGAGGACTACTGAACTTGCCTAAGGTGAGATGATCTTTCGGGGTTCCTGATTCATGAAAGAGTCTGCAAGACATTCTTCAGGACAAGCAGATAGTGACTGCCTTTGAAATTTCCTGCTTTGTGGAAATGTCTGCTGCAAACTATGGGCCTGAAGGCTGAAGATGGATGCCCCAACGGTACAGAGGAACTTTGGGTGACTGTCCAGGCAGCAAGATGTCTCTGTCATTTCTAGAGTTTTAAAAGTTGCTTTTTTTCTTGTTTGCTTAGATAGTATTGTATCTTTCTGGAGTCTTCGATGGAGTTAAGAATAGTTAGTTATAGTTTTCCTTAGTTATGATAAAGATTATTGTAACTTTTACTTGATAACTGTTTTGTTATATGTAATTTTGCTATGTTAAGGTTAAAGCCTTCCTTTTTTTGTTTAAACAGAAAAAGGGGAAGTGATGTGGGAGTGTCATATATCAATCTGTTGATTTCATTGGCTAAGCAATAAAGAAACTGCTAGGCCCATTGGATAGGCCCACCCTTAGGTGGGTGGAGTAAACAGAACAGAACGCTGGGAGGAAGAGGAAGTGAGGTCAGACTCCCGACAGCTCTCCTCTCTGGAGCAGACACAGGAGAGACGCCATGCTACCCGCTCCCAGGCAGACACACGCCATGCCCCAGCTCCGACCCAGGATGGACTTAGGCTAGAATCTTCCCGGTAAGACCGGTGCTCACAGATTGTTAGAGATGGGTTGATTGGGATATCAGAATTAGCCAGTAAGGGCTAGAGCTAAGGGCCAAGCAGTTTATAAAAGAATACAGTGTCCGTGTAATTATTTCGGGGCATAAGCTAGCCGAGCCGGGCAGGCAGCTGGGGTGTTTGGGGACGCAACCCTGCCGCTGCCCCATATTACTACAATGTACCATGTGTGTATGTGTGCCATGTGTGTGTACCATGTGTGTGTACCATGTGTGTATGTGTGCCGTGTGTGTACCATGTGTGTATGTGTGCCATGTGTGTATGTGTGCCATGTGTATGTACCATGTGTGTGTGTACCATGTGTGTGTACCATGTGTGTTTGTGTGCCATGTGTATGTACCATGTGTGTATGTGTGCTGTGTGTGTATGTGTGCCATGTGTGTGTGCCATGTGTTTGTGTGGCATGTGTATGTACCATGTGTGTATGTGTGCTGTGTGTGTATGTGTGCCATGTGTGTGTGCCATGTGTTTGTGTGGCATGTGTATGTACCATGTGTGTATGTGTGCCATGTGTGTGTGCCATGTGTACACAGACACCTGCAGAGAGCAGAAGAGGGAATCAGATCCCCTGCAGCTGGAATCACATGTGGTTGTGAGCCACTGACACTGGGGATCAAAGCCAGGTCCTCTGGAAGAGCAGGAAGTGCCCTTACTTAGCCTCTGAACTATTTCTCCAGACCCTAAAGTGAAATTTCACATTCTGCATTTAACCAAAACAAACTGAAAGTAAACACAATTCATTCTTCCATCCATCTTTTGTATCAGCAGCAAGCTAAAACTGTGTGCCACAGCAGAGGAAAAAAACAGTATGAATGATTTCAACTCGCAGCTGCAGTGATTCACAATTTCATCTGTTTCTTTCCCGTTGCTAGGCAATCACTCTACCGCGGAGCTATAACCTCAGCCTCTTCGTTGTCTTTTCCACTCACTACAAGAAAGCCAGACACACTGGTACATGCCTATAATCCCAGCACTTGGAAGATAGACGCAAGATCAGGAGTCCAAGGTCATCCTCAGCTACATTGCTAATAGCAAGACATCCTGAGCTATAAGAAATCCTGTCTAAAAATAAAACCAAATGTACAAATAAATAGGTAAATATATACTAATCAAAGCACTAATTAAATGCAAAAAAAGCAAACAGAAAGCAAACAGGACCTTTTAACAATCATTTCTGAACATTAATGAAGTAATTATAAAATTGTTCCTTTGTTCTATTTTTATCCACTCCCCCTTAATGTTACAAAGTCCATGTTTTATTATGTAATTGTGTAATAAGTCAAATAAAAGACAGCAAGGTTTACCAGGCGTGATAGCATGCCTTTAATCCCTGCACTAGGGAGGCAGAGGCAGTCCGATCACTGTGAGTTCAAGGCCAGCCTGGTCCTCATAGTGATTTCCAGGACAGCCAGGGCTATAGAGAGAGGCACTGTTACAAAAAAACAAGAAAAAAAAAAGATTTTGCAAAATAATTCTACCAGAAACTCATGTTACAAAATAAGAGTTTATGTATTCTCTGCATTAGGGCTATGAAAACTTAACAACATATCTTCTTCTTAAGAGGTTTTACAAGTGATGGTGGGTGGATAAATAAATAAATGGCTTCCCGTACAAAGAGAGGAACACAGAAATTTATCCTACAGCGGCGGGCATTTGGTAGTGATGGCAAACCTCATTACGGATGTACCAGCATTCCACTAACTAGATTTTCAGGCTGCGATGATTCTTTAGGCAACCACAGAAATGAGCGTGTTCCCTGAAAAGCCTGCTATAACACAAATGAATTATAGTATACATATCACCTAGCAACCCAAAGTAAGCACACATCAATTGTTTTTATAAAGAATTGATGAGCAAGTATCTACTAACCAGCAGGAAGGACACATCATTTGTTTATAACACTGAATACAGGCTGCCTATCTTTTTGTTTGTTTGTTTTGTTTTGTTTTTGTTGTTGTTATTTGAGACAGGGTTTTTCTGTAGTTTTGGAGCCTGTCCTGGAACTCTGAAACTAGCTCCTGTAGACCAGGCTGGTCTGCCTCCTATCTTTTACCCAAGATCAGTATACTTTCTCAACTTTTCTGTTAGCTGAGGCACAAGCAGTGACCTACACAGCAGGCTTTCTTTGGGTCCACCAACCAGTTCCCAGATCATGACATGGAGACTTACTATTGGTTATGAATGTTAGGCCTTATCTTATGCTTGTTTCACTAACTCTTATAACTTATTTTAACCTATTTCTCTTCATCTACATTTTGCCTCAGAGTTTTTGACCTTTCTTACACACTGTATATTCTACTCTGTGTAAGGTTGGCTGGTGGCTGCCACAGGCATATCTCTCTCTCTCCTCCCTCATTCTCTTCTCTCTTCCCTCCTCCTACTTACTCCCTCTGCCCACTAGTCCCACATAGCTATTGGCCGTTCAGCTTTTTATTAGACCAGTCAAGTGCCTTAGGCCGGCCAAGCAACACATCTTTACATCTTTAACAAATGCAGCATAAATAAATGTAACACATCTTTGTCTAGATAAAGTAATATTCCATAGCAGGCCAGAGCTCAGCTAATCCAACAAAGACAGCAAATCACTAACAATAATTATTTTCCCAAAAAGCAGCAGCAGGGTCCCTTGTCCGCGGTACTAGTGAAGTATGCTGCACAATCCACTGACTGCCATGCACCAGAGGAGGCACTGCCCAGACTCTGGCCCAATCACGGCTGTGCAGCTCTGACTTGGTTTCTGCCAACCTTCAGGTCCAGGTTTCTCCCAGCCTTAAAGCGGAGCACTCCCCCATAGCATTTCAAGAAATTCTTTTGGTCGTTAAATCACCATGGTCCTCAAAAAAAAAAAAAAGACAAAATGATGTAGTTTGGTAAACCAAGAGGCACTGTTACCCATAAAAGGCTCATGACTTTATTCTGGAAAATGGGCAGTTCCTTGTAGCTTACGACTCAAGACCAGCTCTGAGAACAATGATATGCGTGTACAAAAATGTCATAGTGAAATCCAATACTGCATACAATTGAAAAATATCAATAAACTTCAAATTTTAAAAGAACATCTCATGGGCTGGAGGGATCTCAGAGGCTAGAAGCACTGGCCACTCTACCAGAGGACCCAGGTTCAATTCCCGGCACCCACACGGCAGCTCACAACTGTCTGTAACTCCAGTTTCAGGGGGTCCAACACTCTCACATAAATATATATGCAAGCAAAATATGAATTCACATAAAAAAATTTTTAAAAAATATCTCAGGTTGGAGAGATGGCTCAGCAGTTAAGAACACTGACTGCTCTTCCAGAGGACCCAGGGTCAATTCCCAACACCCACATGGAAGGTCCTAACTGTCTGTAACTCCAGTTCCAGGAGATATGACACCCTCACACAGATGTACTGTACAGATTTGCAGGCAAAACAGCGATGCACATAAAATAAAAATAAATAAGTCACTACATTTTTTTTAAAAATGCCATCTCTAGTAATTCCACTACTAATTTGTCACGTTTATGATCCAATTATTCTGTTCCACCCACTGAAGCACAGCAGTGAGTGTCTCCGAGGAGGCCTCCACTGTCTTCACCACTTGTTACAGGACTGAGGCAGCAAGCCCTCTGCTGCAGAGTGCAGTGCACCCACATTCTGAATACACTCCAAAGTGTGTAGCAGAATGAAGAGTCCCGCTTTCTCTAGTCTGTGAGAAGAGGTGCGTGCATCTGAGGCCAAGTTTAAAAGGAATGAATTGTTTTAAGTACACGGACTTCAAGCTGCCCTCCTCAACAAATCATGTCTGTGTGTGTGCCTGTGTGTGTCATTGCTATCATTACTCCAGAAAATAACAAATATTATGACCTGCTAATTTTAAAACGCAAACCAAAGTCCTCAAATGTAAACCAAACAAGAATATTGTAGAAGCCGGCAGTGATGGCCATTGGCTTTAGGAGGCTGAGGCAGGTAGCCAGCCTGGCCTACAGAGTGAGTTCAAGGACAGCCAGGTAAACACAGAGAAACGGTGGGGGAGCGGGGAGAGCCGTATTGTGGAATGAATGGTGAAGCTAGACTTCCCCACCTCTACCTACTCCAGCCACAGACGGATGGGCCTGAAGGAGTAGTGGTCACATAGAAAGTCAACCTACCTATCTGAGTCCTTACCCCCAGTGCAAAGTGGGAAGCCGGCTTGTGCTGACAAACTACAAATCCTATGGACACACATGTATGTTATACAATTCTATAAACAGTAAATCACCTTACACTGACACTATGCTTCCAGACTTGCAAAACACTGTCACATAAACTGTTGCATCTACACATAGGTGGTGCATTACGTTTGTCCTTGTAGCCATTACACGGCGAAGCACACTGCAAACCCTCCGTAACTTACGCTAAGAGGATATGTATTCTGCTCTTTTGTTACACACTGTAATTCTCATTTGACCGGCTCTTTAAGGATGTCTCATTCATCCTCCTATGCTAAGCCACACAAAACTCGGACCATCAAAGTGCACCCTAAACAGCAGGCTTTTCCCTCCTCCCGCAAGACTGATCAGGTGAGGCCTCAATTCTGAACCTGACGTGCACACCCCTGCTCGTTCCTTCCCGCTCCCACCCACCCCTGCCACTTCTGATTTCCACAACCGATGAAGCTCGTTGCACAAAGTATAGATGTTTTATTCCCCAGCAAAATTATCTACTGCCCAACGCTTCTCCTCCATCTGCACCACTGGCTCCCCGCAAATCCTGCAGCAGCCTGCGGTGCTGTACGTATCCCACAGAGACGACCCCGAGAGGTCCAGACCCACACACCCCTCCGTACGTACCCCAGGAGACAGCGATCGCAGACGACGCCACGACTCCCCTTGCATACAGTGTACGCCAAGGGATCGGAGCGGAAGAGCAGCTCCCCGGGGCGCAGTGGGGCCACTGCACGCAGCCCATTTCCCCGGTCGGCGGTCGTGAACTTTTCCACCTTCAGTGACTCCATCCTTCCACAGATCCGCACCTCAGACCCGCACCGAGTCCCTCAGCTAAGAGTCTCGTGTTTTCTGACTGCACGCCTGCGTCCTGCGCTTGCGTACACTAGGGGGCGGGGACGAAGGCGGGTAGTTCATGTGAGCATGCGCAGAAGGGCCTACTACAACCTGCCCTGGATGATGTCTTCCCGTATATTATTGTGCGATTCTTTTTCTTTTTTTCTTTTCTTTTTTCTTTTCTCTTCTTTTCTTTCTTTTTTGAGACAGAGCCTCAATGTGTGTAGCATATGCAGATCTGGAACTCACTATATTGACCAAGGAACCTCTCTATTTAGACCTAGAACTCACAAGGATCTGCCCACCTCAGCCTCCGCAGTTCTGGAATTCCAGGTGCACTCCACCACACCCTGCTTCTTGTGCTCATTTTAATGCATAGGGAAAAGTTGATAGGACAGTGGCCATCACCTGCTATTCACCACCTAGAAGAACAGTTCTCAGCGTTTGCTGTTTCCAATCACGCCATCTGTTTGTGTACGTGCTCATATTGATAAACCATTTCAGAGTAATCTTTGTTGAACCAATTGAAAATATGTTGCAATCAGGTCTTGAATTAGGAGATCCTTCATCTCCACCTCTTCAGCACTGGGATTATGGGTATAAAACTACCCAGTAATAGTGAGAACACAAGGCGTACCTAGAAATGTCAGCATGTTCGACCGGGTCTGAGGTATGAATTTAGCTGTTAATGATACCACACCTAGATTTTGTTTTTGTTTTTAGAAACAGTGTTTCTCTGCAGCTTTGGAGCCTGTCCTGGACCAGGCTGGCCTTGAACTCACAGACACACCTGCCTCTGCCTCTGCCTCTGCCTCTGCTGGGATTAAAGGCCTGCTCCACTACCGCCGGGCTTTTTTTTTAAGTAATGTGAGCTCTACACATTTTTTATGAATTAGGTCACACTCTCCCCAGAGGAAATCCAAGGAGGAAAAGCAGTCAGGTGGCCCTGGGGACTCAGCAAAGTAGCCTAAGGCAGTATCACAGGTAGGCTGGTCCTTGGACAGTTCCACCTCTTCTTTGTAGGAGCAGATAACACTGCCTTCTTCTGAGTGGCTGCCACAGCTGAACTCACCAATGAATTTTTTTTAAGACAGGCTCACTCTATTAAATTGCCAGGGTTGTCCTAGAACTACCCGCGTAGACCAGGCTGGCCTTGAACTCACAGAGAGCCACCTGCCACTGCCTGAGGGTTGAAACTACAAGTGTGACAATCTTTTTTTTTTTTTTTTTTTGGTGCAGTGACTCGGATGCGAACCATAGGTGTGACAATCTTGCCTACCCACCAAGGGATCTTGTACACAGTTCTCCAGGCCTCCTGGCAATCCTGCAAACCCACAACCTGAAGACTAGCCTCAGTAACAGAGAAATCCTGTTCGAATTTTTTTCTTTTGGTGATTTCTTACTTTACACCGAATACTCTGTTAGTTTGTTTCTGACCACATCTCACTGTGTCATCCTGGCTGACCTGGAACTCTCTGTGTGTAGCAGGCTGACTTGAGTCACAGATATCTGTCTCCCCCAGCCCCTGCCTTATCCAAGGCATGTGCCAGAAATACTCACTTTTTTAGAAAGTAAGTTTTATTATCGAGTTAGTGTGTGTCTGTGATGGGTGTCCATAAGTGTGAGTAGGTGCATGCCAAGGTATGTGTGTAGAAGTTAGAAGACAATGCTTTAGAGAGGTCTCCTTCGATGTTTACGCCCTGAACCATGTCCCCAGCCCTTAACTTTCCCACTTACACATGTACCCACTGTTTTGTGATCTGCTTTGTGATCTGGATTGCTTCGTTTTGTTTTGCTTGGGCTGGGACTAGAACCCAGGACTCCATGTGTCCTAAGCACATTTGTTATAAGGACAGTCTCACTGTACCAAAGAAACAAAAGGACTCAAGTGGATCCTTCTCCATCAGAGTTCACAGCACAGCACTCTCAGTCTCTGGAGCAAAGAGTAGAAGCAAACCAAATGTCCATTTACAGGGGCATGGAGAGAGAAAATGTGGATGTGAACATGCAGGAATATTGTTCTGCCTTTAAAAGGAATTAAACTGTGAGCTGGAAGGGTAGGTAACTCAGCAGGAAACGTACTTACGACCCATTCTGGCTGCCTTCCTTCCATCCCCGAGACCCACAGAGTAGAAAGAGAGAACCGACTTGCACAAACTGGTCCTGTGGCCACCTTACACAGTCTCTCGCACAAAAATAAATGTAACAAAAATGTAAGTGGTGAGATCCTAACATATGTGACATTAAAGAGAAACCCTGAAAACAGGATGCAAGGTAAAATACATGAGCTGCAAAGGACAAGTATTAGGAATCAGAACAAACAAAGGCAGAGACCTAATACAGTAAACAATAGCACTCAGGGTGGGAGCTGGGATGGAGGGAGGGAGGGAGGGATGGAGGGTCATCAAATCAGCAAGTGCGGGTGGATTTCCATTCAAAACAATGAAAAAGTTAGGGGAACACAGTGGGACTGGATGTACAATGAACTGTTCGTACTTAATTGTTGGGCTCACTAAGGTCCTTGTACCCACAGATCAATAGGAAAACCAGGAATGTTGAGCACAGAAGGGCTTCTTCTTCTCAATAGAGGAGATGAAATACCCGTTTTTCCTGCCCAGAAGACTGCGAGTGGATTCCTGTTTATTTGTTTACTTTTTGTTTTTTCTACACAGGGTTTCTCTGTGTAACCTTGGTTATCCTGGACCTTGCTCTATAGACCAGGCTGGCCTCAGACTCAGAGATCTGCCTGCCTCTGCCTCCCTAGTGCTGGGACTAAAGGCATGCAACACCACACCCAGAAATAGAGTTAATTTCTTATGTCTATTTTGTCTTCTTTATTATTTTGTGTACATATGCGAGCTATGTCTGCATGAGTTCAGGTCGGAGGACAACTTTTAGGAATCAGTTGTTTCCTTCCTCTGTGGCATCCGGGTACCAGTCGCAGGCTTTGGTTTTGTAAGGCAAACCCCTTTAAGAGGAGTCATCTGATGGCCCCAAAATATGAGATAGTTGAGCTCTGGGAAGATGGTAATAAAGTACCTGCAAGGCAAGCCTGAGGCCTTGAGTTCAGATCCCCCGTATCCAGACAAAAAGAACCAGGCAGTTAATCAGGCCTGTAATCCCAGTTTTGGGGAGGCAGAGAAGGAGAATTCCCACCCCACCCCCAAGAAGGTGGGAAGTGATTGAGGAAGATATCCACATTGACCTCTAACCTATATACAAACACAAACACACTCAAACACACATGAGCCTGTGTGCCCAAGTGTACACAAGTGTACACACCCACATGAACACGTCCATACACAACACAGAAAATAATCACAAAATTGAATGCCCTCTTGCTCCCTTTCCAGCATTCTCACTCAGTTGCTCTTAATGATCTGATGAAAATCATTGGCGCATGGAATAAACCTCAGTTCCCCATAAACCCTAATTGTAAGTTTAATACACTATGTTATTAGCGAGAGGTAAATTAAATAGTAGCTATAAATGTTTATAGAATCAGCCAGTGATCAGAGTAATAAACTGAGTGAACAATTAACCAAGAATTACCGAATTATTTCAAAACTTTTTGATATACTTTCTCAAATTTTTCAATAATGTAATGTATATTTACCACAAATGAAACACAAAGTTCTTCATTTTTCTAATAATCTTAAGGTCCAGTTTTATACCTTGAAGGTCATCAGTCATAGATGTCACTTCAACGGCATGCTCATTTCAGTAATTATTCTTTTCTTTTTACTCACTATTTTAAAAAAATCTCCAAATTCAACACAATGCACATCAAAATCCCAGCAAAATTTTTCTTTTTTTGGTTTTTTCGAGACAGGGTTTCTCTGTGGCTTTGGAGCCTGTCCTGGAACTAGCTCTGTAGACCAGGATGGTCTCGAACTCACAAAGATCCCCCTGCCTCTGCCTCCCGAGTGCTGGGATTAAAGGCGTGCGCCACCACCGCCCGGGAAAAATAAAATCTAAAAGAGTTGTTTATGTGGTGGTTTAAGTAACAATGGCCCCCATAGACTCACATAATTGAATGGTTAGTCTTCAGGAATAGTATTACTTGAGAAGGATTAAGAGGTGTGGCCAGAGTGGAAGATGTGTGTCACTGGATGCAGGCTTTGAAGTTTCAGAAGCCCAAGCCAGGCCCATTGCCTTTCTGCTGCCTGTGATTCTGGATGTAGAACTCTCAGCTACCTCTCCAGTACCTTCTCTGCCTGCATGCTGCCACGCTCCCTACCATGACGAGAATGCACTAAACCTCGAAACTGTAAGCAAGCCTCGTGGAAATGCTTTCTTTTACGAGAGCTGTCATGGTCATGGTGTCTCTTCATAGCAACAGAACATTGACTAAGACATGGTAAAATATGGTTCCCAAAGCTCAGCTTCATGGTGATTAAGAATTGATAGTTGCTATGTAGACTTGCTGTATAGATCAGACTGGCCTAGAGCTCACAGAGACCCACCTGCCGCTGCCTCACAAGTGCTGGAGTAGAGAAGTGTGCTACCATGTGTTTCAAGGCCCCCATCATTAGTTCTTGATCAACACCAGTGCTAAGATTTGGGCAACCACAATTTTTCAGTGGTTAGTGATGTCATAGGTTGCTATCACAGGGTATAACCGAGTTAAGAAAGCTCAGGCAAGCCTCATGCTGATCAAGAGCAGATTAAAGAAACAGACACTAGGAAGATTAATATGGAAGTGATAAAATTGTGTAAATCATATAGGTATATTGTCATGGCTGGGCTGGGTGCTACACCCTTTTAATCCAAGCATTTGAAAGGATGAGACAGGTGGAGTTCTGTGAACTTTAAGGCAGCTTGGTTCTAGGCCAGCCAGGACTACCATAGTAAGATCAGACTCAAAAACAAAAGAAAAAGTGAGTCCCTCATCCGTGGCCCTATCATGCTTATCATAAGTATTCTCAAGACTCCCCGTCCTGGGTCAGCCTGGACCCCTGGCACTGTACCAAGTATAAAGGAGAAGAGCAAGCAGCCAAGGGTATTAAAACAGTGCACTCTTGAGAACAGCTAGAGGGCAAAGATTTTCCAAAAGACGTAACTGTTGTTCAACATGATCTAAAAATGTCAGCAATAAGAACCAGAGACCAGAAAGCTTGTCTGTGTAGAGAACCCTCAGCCTGGAAATCTCTCAACCATGAAAACTCCTGTACACTATTCCAGGAGGGCTTCCCTCATCATCATTGTAACACCCGATTCTGTGTTACACCCTCGGTGCAGCCACTGTACCACGTGCGAGTCGGGCAAGGGCCTGGAGATTGAAAGAACACACAAAGAGACCTGGGTCATTCGTAAGGAGATCAGCTGAATGCCATTTATTCAAACTTGGGGAAATCCTTAAGTACCTAACTGCTGCACAAGGATTTCCGCCCAGGCAGGTGGCAAATTACCATACCAACAATGGAGTCAATGCCCTACAGCTAATCACCAGGCAGGGCAGGGGGAGCACAGGAACAAACAGAATGCTTTAGTTAGCTGACCAGAAACTGTCCTCAAGATGCACCCCAGGAACAAGGGTAGACCCTGGCCCTACACATCACAATAGATATCACAAATGCCTGATCTGATTCTGTTACTTTTGTTTGCTCTCCTGATCAGGATACTCCAATTTGAAGATGTTTTACTATTTGCTATTGCCCTTTTTTTTTTTCCAGGCAGGGTTTCTCTGTGTTGTCCCAGATGCCCTACAACTTGCTCTGTAGTAGACCAGGTTGGCCTCAAACTCGGAGATCCACCTGCCTATGCTTCCCAAGTGCTGAGATTAAAGGTTTGTGCCACCACTGTTTGGTTGCTATTTGTTCTTCTGCTTACTAGATGCTCAATCAACTCAGTCACTCCAAATCAAAAGTATAGCTATTGTAGACCATTCCCTGTAGAGAATGGATGGATGAAGACAGAGTTAAGACATTTGAAGGGAAATCAAGGTTTAAAACATGTGGCTAGGGAGAAGACTATATAATACAGGAGAATTGTATAAGGATACAGAGCACTCAGGGGCTGGAGAGATGGCTCAGCAGTTGAGAGCACTGACTGCTCTTCCAGAGGACCGGGGTTCAGTTCCCAGCACCCACATGGCAGCTCACAACTGTCTGAGGATGCAGTTCCACAAGATCTGACACCTTCACATCAATGTGCATAAAACGAAGCTAAATAAATCGTTAAAAATAAAAAGGATACAGAGCACTCAGCATTTCTAAAGACATTCAACTGTAAACCAATGACAGGGCGGAAAACCAGGGGAAAATGGTTTGAACAAATGCTGCTAAGATGTAGAGTTTACTTATTGGTTATTTAGGTATCATAAATGTTGTTTTTTAAACTAAATCTCAACCTTATTATTTTTACCATTAAAGACTTGGAAGTCAAGACACTGAGGTGAAAACCTACTAGTTCAGAAAGACACAGGAGCAAACAGCTGACCTTCCTACTTTGCTGGCATCTCAGAGAGCTTCCCTTTCACCATCCCAAACCAAAAAGCCCACCAGACTTGAAGTCCCTCCGTATTATTTCCTGTGGGTCTCTCTACCCTTATTTCTGACTTCCTCCCACTCTGTTTTTTTTTCTGTCAAGTGGTTCCTGGCTCCACCTCTTAACCTAAGGTTGACTTTTATACTGATATTTTATTAATGTTTTAATAAATAAAGCTTGCTTGAATATCAGAGGGGTAAAGCTAAACCACTAGAGGTTAGGCAGTGGTGGCACACACCTTTAATCCCAGGATTTGGGAGAAAGAGGCAGATGGGTCTCTGTGAGTTCAAGGACACCCTGGGCTATACAAGATCACTGCAGAAACAAACCCAGGTGGTGATGACTCACATCTTTAATTCCAGTTCTAGGAAGTCATACACCTTTAATCCTAGCATTAGAGGGAATATAAAATGGGAGGAGAGGCCCAGGCTGCTTAGTCTTCTTAGTCTGTTTAATCTACAGTCGCCCAGTCTTGATAGAGGTAAGACTTCTCTAGTGGCTTGACTACTTTGCTTCTCTGATTTTTGGGTTGAGCCCCAATATCTGACCCTGGGTTTTTATTATTCTTGCTAGATTTTATTAAACACAATCTTGGGTTTCACAGTGTGATCAAATATCCCACAACATTCCCCCTCACCTTTTTGTCTAAATAAAAGGAAAGATTTGAACTCTAACATAGTAAAACTATATACAATAAGAATAATTATCAAACAAGAATTACATTCACAATGTCTAGTCCATTTATCTTTGACAACTTTGGATAAAGACTTCTATTGTTTATCCCATCTTGGTGAGTCCAAAGTTTTATACCTAAATCACTTTCTATAATAACATGTCTTACCATCCAAAAATATCATTTTAGACCTTAAAACATTTTCTTAGACAACTTAAGCTTTTATGTTTTTCTTTCTTTCTTTCTTTTTTTTTTTTTTTTTTTTTTTTTTTGGTTTTTTCGAGACAGGGTGTCTCTGTGGCTTTGGAGCCTGTCCTGGAACTAGCTCTGTAGACCAGGCTGGTCTCGAACTCACAGAGATCCGCCTGTCTCTGCCTCCCAAGTGCTGGGGTTACAGGCGTGCGCCACCACCGCCCGGCTATGTTTTTCAACCTTTATAAACTTTACATCTCTTTTGTGAGGTCCTCTTTTTAATTTGGTAACAAAGAAAAGTACAAAACTATAACTATCTAGTCTTCAGTCTCATCAAAGACTCAAGAAGGACATAGTTCCTGATAAAATAGGAAGTGCAGAGCATACTACTTCCAAAACTATGGAAATGATAGATACAACTGACTACCTAGACAGTCAACAAAGGTTCCTCTACAATGTTGGAATATCCCAATTTGTCCTTTAAGCCCAGAATATCTTAGACTTTTTTGTGAAGTAGGAGTTTTGAAGGACTGGCCTACCCTGCCTCGACAAAGTTCACAAGTCAATTTCCCTTGTATCCTGCTTGTTCAATTTTTACAGCATACTGTCAAAAGTTGAGGCAACGGCAGTTTCTTGCCCAATGGCTAATTGTCCTTATTGTATATAGATGGTAATAGATGTTATAGATGGTTGTGAGCCACCATGTGATTGCTGGGAATTCTGGAAGAGCAGTCAGTGCTCTTAACCACTGAGCCATCTCTTCATGTTTTTAATGTCTTCAAATTTCTTTAAGTTGTTTGGGATATCATAGTTCTAAGGCAAACAGATAACAAACCCGCCCTAATTTTATTCTCTTGCTGTGATAAAATAGACCAAAAAAATGCAACTTAGAATATAAGGGTTTATTTCCATTTCAAATGCCCGGTTACAGTCCATCATTGACTTACATAACATCCATAGTCAAGAGCAGAGAAATGAACACACACCTTCTCCCCTAAGTTCAGCTTGATTTCTCCACTGTTACACAGCTTAAGACCTCTTCCCTAGGGACTGGTGCTACCCAGTGCCTTGTGTCTGGAGTCCCCTTTAGGCATGCCCATCCACAGGCAAACCAAATGTAGACAATCCTTCATTGAGCCTTTCTTCTCAGGTGACTCTACAATGTGTCAATTTGACATTAAACCTAACCACCATACAGCCCATAGATAAAGGTAAAACCAAGAACTGAAGCTTAATGTGTAGGGAAAATGAAGCGTCAAAGTCACCATAGCATCTGAGCTGCTCAGGGACTGCCTCTAAGGCCAGTCCTTCAAAATTCCTGCTTTACAAGAAAAGTTCTGTCAGATATTCTAGGCCTATAAGTTGAAGATGGATGTCCCAACATTAAGGAGGAATCTTGGGTAGACTATGTAGGCAGTCAGCTGTCTCAGTCATTTCTATAGTTTTAGTGGTTTGCTCTGTACTTCCTGTTTACTCAGATATTATATACTTCTTGAGTGTCTGATGAAATTAAGGACTAGATATTTAATAGTTAAGGATTTGCTTGTTACCAAATTCAGAAATGAAACTCACAAAAGTAGTGTAAAGTATATAAGGTTGAGAGACAAAAAAGCTCAAATTGTTTATGTAAGAAAATGTTTGAGGTCTAAAAATAGTTTGGAGTTGGGGCTGGAGAGATGTCTCAGCGGTTAAGAGCACTGCCTGCTCTTCCAGAGGTCCTGAGTTCAATTCCCAGCAACCACATGGTGGCTCACAACCATCTGTAATGAGGTCTGGCGCCCTCCTCTGGCGTGGGAGCATACACAGAGGCAGAATGTTGTATACATAATAAATAAATCTTTAAAAAAAAAAAAGTTTGGAGTTGGTAAGACAAGTTAGGGTAGAAAGTGAATTAGGTACCAAACTTTGAACTCACCAATATGTGATATATAATGGAATATTTTCTCTGATTTGCCAAGTACAAATGAACTGAACATTGTGAATGTAATTCTTACCTGATAATTGTTCTTAATGTATATGGTTTTTCTGTCCTAAGAGCTAAAATCTTTCCTTTTTATTTAGACAAAAGGGAGAAATGTTATGTGATATTGTGACCACTTCAGATGTTCCCGAGACTGGCAATAAAGTTTGCTTTGAATCAGAGTGCAGGGTTAGCTAGCTACTAGCTGACCAAAATTAACCATAGAGGTTTTGGAGTATTGAGGACAGATAGACACAGGAAGTAGACAGGTGGGGCTTAGAGAAGGACTTGGTCCTTTTTGGACTGAGGAATGAGAGAGAGGCGGGAAGAGAGAGGTGTTGTCACTGGTTGTTTTTCTGCGGCTCCTCTGATTATTCAGGTTTTTACCCTGATGCCTGACTCCTGAGTTTTTATTGATAAAGATCAGATAAACACTCCATCTGTTCCTGACCCCCACCACCCCCCAGACAGGTCTCCAACTCTTGTCTGCTGAACCCTTCCATCTTAGCCACCACTGCAACTCTAGGGGTAGCTCCTCAAATTTCAGTTACAGACAGAATTACTCACTGATAGCACACTGACTAGATATGATAGAACTAAGGTAAATAAGTTTGGGGTCAATTTAATATTTCACTTATGCATTTAGAGTAAAAAAATTATATCATGTAAAACCTTTTTATTTCTAAAAAAGTTTAAACAATTACATTGTATAGTACCTGATAATCCATTACAACAGATAGAAAGATAAACTCATCCTTTTCTTGAAACAAGTTAATACTGTTTTGTTTGACAGGGTCTCTTATTAGCCAAAGGGGTCTCACATTCATCCTTACTTAACACTGGCACTGAACTGATGGGTCTGCTACCTTCCAAGTTCCAGGACCACCATGCCTGGTCAAATCAGCTCCTTTCCTAAGCTTTACAGCACAGAAACTGGAAAAAATGCAAGCAATTGGCAGTGGTAAAAATTGCAATATTTAAAGATGTTTGGCCAAAAGACTTTTTAAAGAGAGGAAATTAAATTACAACTTGGAATACCCTGTACCTACTTAGTTTATAGTTCAGTAAATAGATTTTTTTTTCAAATTTCCTGTGCTAGGAAGCAAAACCAGAGCCTTGGACATATTAAGTATGTGTTCTACCATTGATCTATAGCAGAGAGTAATATAAAACCAGAACCTTGGACACATTAGGTATGTGTTCTACCACTGATCTACTGCAGATAGTAATATTTTTAAAAAAACAATTTTATCTGATCAAACTGAGAACTTTATATTTTATTCAGTTTTGAATAAAACCACAGCCACTGTCTTTTCCAGTGTGTCAAAAGGTATCAACTTCAGAAGAAAGTAACAGCCCCATTTGTGCCAGATGAGGATAATTTCTCTTCTGTTGAAAGGGTGTTAACTTCTTGAAATTCAGTTTTCATTTGTCTCATAATTTCCAAATAAATAGATAAGCAGCTCCAGTTCATGGCTTGTAGACTGTTTGCCTAGGCCCGAATGTCCTCCAAGCTTTCACTGTAGATCCATTTAAAGATAGTGTCCTCAGAACGCTCTATAGTTTCAAACAGTCTTTTGAAGTCTTGAGGAAACATTTGAAGAATTGTCGCTCCAGGGTTTAGTCTCACCTGCCTCAGTACATCAATTGGCTCAACTGTGCTCAATGAACTGAAAACAAGCAATCAAACAAACAAACAAGTAAACATGATTAATCCCTTTTCACAACAGTTAAGTCTAAGAGAGTTGCCTCCTAAATTCAATTAAGATGACTAGCCTATATAATTAAATTTACTTCAGAATATATATATATATATATGTATGTATGTATGTATGTATATACACACATGTAATATATGTAAATCCTCTGTGCTGGGGTGACTCTGAACTCCTAATAGGTCAACCAGTTTATAATAAATGTAGACCTCTGTGTGGTCCTTTGGGACTGAACGGCTGTGGGACAGGGCAGGACAGAAACCTCTGTTAACAAATGGCGCCAATGTGGACAACTAAATCCACTTAAAACCTGAGAGAATTTGAGAAGGAATTCTAGACACAAAAAGAGTTAAGCACGGCTTCTCGGTAGCATTTTCTCAGGTGGGTTGTTTGCTAGAGGCACGCATGTCTCATTTAAGAGAAGCTTCCTGACTCAGCTTTAGCTGCAAAAACCTTGCAGCCCCTTTAAGAAGCTCTGCTACAAAACACTTCAATGGTGTTGATGAATAACCAATAGCAGGCTTCCTGGTGGTGGAAGGGAAGCGCCAGAGTTATGGCAATAAACATGGCTCCAGCCAGTACCTCTGCCATGAGGCTAGACTCTCAGAAAGCTAAGGAATGGGGTGGATCTAGCCCATCAAAGTCATGGCTTTAATCCCAGCTAATTTAATTTGCTAAATCACTTAGCAAATTAAAGACTCATGTGGTCAGAAAAAGAGAGATATACAGTAAAGATAGATTCAGACAAAAGAAACCTCTAAATGGTTTACAGTGTGTTTAAAAATATATGTAGGCTTGGAAAAGAAAAAAGGATAAGGTCCTTAAAATAAAAAAGAGAGTAGTTGGGTGTGATAGCACACACCTTTAATCCCAACATTTAAGAGGCAGAGGCAGGCAGGCTGGTCTCTATGAGTTCAAGGGCAACCTGGTCTACAGAGTAAGTGCCAGGATAGCCAAAGATACACAGAGAAACCTAGTCTGAAAAAAAAAAAGTTTAAAATAAGCCACATAAAGATGTAAACTACACAGAGAGACTGGATAATGTATGTTAATTGTGTTGTCTTTGAATGGTTTGATGGCTGAGGAAGGAACAACAGCTGCTAAAAGACATTTGATTACAAATGCTGCTGGATTAATAGAACATATATATTTTGGAAATGCTTTGACTTCAAACTTTAAGTCAAAGATATGTTACTTTAGAGAAGAGGTTTTTTGTTTCTACAGGAAATGAGAGGCTGTGAATTCATTCTTGGCTAAGAAAAATCAGGTTCCCTGAGAAATCTCCAATAGGAGTGGATGGTCCAGATGTCTGAGTTCTACATCCAGAACAGACTCAAAACGCTGAGATGATCAAGCCTCACAGGATACTCCAGTCAGGACTTGATCATAATCCCAAATTTTCATTTAGAGCCCCATAAGATTATCAGCACCCCCAATAAGCAGGAAGTAGCCTAAAAAAACCACACTCCAAAAAATGGACTATGGATATTTTTCTTTGTTTAGAGTGTTGGTTACAAGTTGTTATGGATAATGGTCAGGAAGAAAGCTAAATATGGGAGATTAGATTCAGAATTGTTTTGAAAAAAAAAGGGGGGGAGTGCTGTAGAACAATGATCTTGTACTTTATAAAGATTTGTCACTTGTATTTTAATAAAATGCTGATTGCCCAGTAGCCAGGTAGGAAATATAGGTGGGGCAACCAGGCAGGAAGTATAGGCAGAGCAACGAGAACAGGAGAATTCTGGGAAGAGGAAAGCTCAGCCTGCAGTCGTCATCCAGATGCATAGGAAGCAAGATGAGAAAGCTTCACTGATAAAGGTACCAAGCCAGGTAGTTGACACAGACAAGAATTATGGGATAATATATGTTGTAAGAGTTAATAAGAAGCCTGAGCTAATTAATGTAGACTTCTGTGTGTTTCTTTGGGACTTAACAGCTGGAGGATCTGGGTGGGACAGAAACCTCTCAACTCTCAGGTATTGGGATTATAGGTATGTACTACCATACTTGGCTTGGATGAGAAATATTTTATATAAAATGTTAAGCCACAGCCAGGCAATGGTGGTGCACACCTTTAATCCCAGCACTCGGGAGGCAGAGGCAGGCGGATCTCTGTGAGTTCAAGACCAGCCTGGTCTACAAAGGGAGTTCCAGGACAGGCTCCAAAGCTACAGAGAAACCCTGTCTCGAAAAAACCAAAAAAAAAAAAAAAAAAAAATGTTAAGCCAAAATCTTAGCACTCAGGAGACTGGATAATTGTTCCTAAAATTTCAGAGCTAGACACCGATTTAAGTTTAATGTAGTGTAATCAAACCTCACAAAAATTCTAATTTACATATTATCTTTTTATTTTTTTGATAGGATCTCACCACATAGCCCTGGCTGGCATGGAAACTCACTGTGTAGATAAGACTAACCTCAAATTCACAGAGATCTACCTGCCTCTACTTCCCAAGTGCTGGGATTAAAAGTGTGCAACAACCTATGTGTGAGGCTTTTTAAAGATGGTTTCACTCTATATCTCAGTCTGATCTGCAATTTACAACACAGGCCTTGAACTCATGTGAGTGATTCTCCTGCCCCTGTGAGTTGAGATTACGGGCTTACTGTTTATGTGAAAATAGTGTGGTGTATACATCTATATACCTATAATCCCAGTGCTTGGGAAGTAAAGGCTGGAGGGTCAGAAGTTCAGTCATCTCTGACTGTACAGAAAGTTAGGCTAGCCTGGGCTATATAAAACTGAATCTCTAAATAACTAAACAAATAAATTAACTAAAAATAAACATTTCTAGCTAACAGTCTCATTAAGGCTATATGGTAAATGACTATTAATTAAAATAACTATTTTAACACTTTTTCCATCTTCTGACAACACTTTAAGAACTGCTAGTTACAAGGCGAATGGATAACACATCACACTGACTGGAGAGATGGCTCTGTGGTTAAGAGTGTGTGATGCTCTTCTTGGGGACCTGAGCTCAGTTCTCAGCACCTCTGTCAGGCAGCTCTTGTGACTCCAGCTCCAGGGATACAAATGCTGTTCTGGTCTCCAAAGGACATAGGAATAGCACAAGTGTGCACAGACATAAAAACAAAATAAACATACACTGAACAATGATGTGGGATACCTCTCTGTATGTTGTAGATATGTCTTATTACCATTGGTTAATAAAGAAGCTGCTTCAGCCTTTGGCAGGGCAGAATATAGCTAGGCGGAAAGTCCAAGCAGAGAGACAGGGTGAAAGAAGGCAGAGTCGGGGAGATGCCAACAGTCACCAGAGGAATAACATGCCAGACCATGACTAGTAAACTATGTATGGGGCATGTGGCAATATACAGATGATTAGAAATGGGCTAATTTATATGTAGAGCTAGTCAGTAAGAAGCCTGAATCATCTGCCAAACAAGTGGTCAGAGGGAGGTGTAGAAAACATAATGCAAGGGGCTGGAGAGATGGCTCAGTGGTTAAGAGCATTGCCTGCTCTTCCAAAGGTTCTGAGTTCAATTCCCAGCAACCACATGGTGGCTCACAACCATCTGTAGTGAGGTCTGGTGCCCTCTTCTGGCCTGCAGACATACATACAGATAGACTATTGTATACATAATAAATAAATAAATAAATATTTAAAAAAGAAAAAAGAAAACATAATGCACAACAGGGAAACGGGTATCTTTACTCACTGCTTTTTAAAATCTTATCTTATGGGTAGGTGTGTGCGTGTCGTGTGTGTGGCACCCACAGAGGCAAAGCAGGGGGTGTTGGAGCCCCTGGAACTGGAATTACAGTCATTTGTGAACTGTTTCTCAATCATCTCTCCAGTCTAGAAGAAAGTATTTTTAACAGGCAAATGAACATGGGCACATCTTACTCTAAATCAAGATGTGAAAAACCACCATATAACACAGGAGAAAGTAAACATTAAATCACTACCTTTACAGTTTGTCTTCATTGAATTTCTACTTACCTTAAATGTTGTATTATTGGGGCACTGCGCTTCCCAAAGCAGTGCTTTACCATGTGGAAAAATATATCATAATTCAACGGACTTAAGTGTTCTGTAAATAAACCTTTACGAGGAGTCATTTGAATAAAATACAGATTTTGTTTCATTGATTTTAATGATTCCTAGACAGAAAAGAAATAACTTCGTTAGTCATAAACTATTGCAGGGTAAGCACTGACCTTTACTCCTCCAAGCCACTTGCACATCCCCAGTGTCTCTGGGTTTTCTTACTGAAGGCCTGACACTTTATAACCTGGGTCATGTCAGAGTTCTGAGCAGAAAGTAACCTAGAAGGACGAGCTTTTTATTCTGTATATGACTTGTTTACATTTGCCACCAGAGGTGATGTGAGGGTCCTTCTCCAATGCTCAGCCATGAAGCAAACCCAATGTGTGTCTAGCAAACCACTCACCACCTCCTGGACTGCAAGCTCAGACTGAGTCCTTTATCTAAAACAGACAGCTAAAGTGTATTGCTGTGGAATAATCCTCTCATACACTGTAAAGATTTGTCACTCAAATTGGTTTAATAAAATGCTGAGTGGCCAGTAGCCAGGCAGGAAGTATAGGCAGGGTGACCAAAGTAAGGATGAAGGGAAAGAGAAGGGCAGAGAGACACTGGCCAGAAGCCGAGAAAGATGGGCATGCTGTGATGAGAAAAGGTACTGTCACATGACAGAGCATAAAGAGTAATAAAACTTAAAGTGTAAGAGCTAGTTAATAATAAGCCTAAGCTATTGGTTGAGCATTTATAAGTATATTAAGTCTCTGTGTGATAATTTGGAAGCAGCGGCTGGATATTTGGGACCAAGTGGTTCCAAGACAGGAAACTTCAGCCTACAGTGTACTGGAGTTGTAGTTATAGTAAAAATCAGAGCCCAGACACAACATCAACATGAATCAAGTCGCTGCTATGTTCAAGGAAAACCACTAGCAGATACAAGAATACAAATGTATTATTGACTAGCCTTTTCCTTATCTTTTTCTAAACATACACTTATTTACTGTGTGTGCAAAGATAAGCATGCATAACTTTATTACTGAAAAACTTAATACAGAAAAGATAATCCTTTTTTGTGGGGTAGACGTTTCTCTAGCCTCTGAAGACAATCTTAAAGAAAATAAATGTGATACATGGGAATAGCATCATTTGTTCTTACCTTAAGCTTTGTCTTCTCTAAGTGCCCATTTTCAGTATATATACTAAACGACGACCAAGGTTCCTGGAGGAAGAAAAACAGACAAGATATTTCTTTCTTTCCGTAGATCTATGTGGTACGTGTGCACATGGGCATGTGTGTGGAGGGTGGAAGCTGTTTTCAGGTCTTTTCCTCTATCATTCTCTCCACATTAGTTTTGAGTAAGGGTCTCTCACAGAACCTGGATCTTTGGATTCTGTAGGTCTAGCTGGCTAGCAAGCCCCAAGGATCCTCCTGTCTCTGCCTCCCCAAGCCCTTGGGCTCTTTTTTCCATGGGTACTGGGAATTGAACTCAGGTTCTCATGCTTGTACTGTAAGCACTTTACCAACTGAGCCATCTCTTCTACCCCAGGGCATCCTTTCGCTTACATAGATTTCAAATGAGGCCGAAGGCTCCTCAATTCTGTTAGTTCTCTTTAGTCAAACACCACAAGTTATTACTACCTCCCCAAAAAAACCCAAACAAACAAAAAAACTGAAAAAAAAAACCCCACATACCTATGCAAATCTGGGTATGGTGGTGTACAATATAATCCTAGTATTTAGGAGGTAGAGGTAGCTTGGGCTATGAGATC
Source organism: Microtus pennsylvanicus (assembly GCF_037038515.1). Classification (NCBI taxonomy): domain Eukaryota; kingdom Metazoa; phylum Chordata; class Mammalia; order Rodentia; family Cricetidae; genus Microtus; species Microtus pennsylvanicus. The sequence goes on from NC_134588.1 coordinate 98,057,972, forward strand.
CAGTCAACCCCACCCTGTTAACAAAACCAGATAAAAAAACCAAACCATATCTAGGGGCTAGGGCTGTAACTCTGTATTTGAGCACTTGTCTCTATGTTCAAATCCAAAACCCCCACACAAATAAAAGAATAAATCAGTTCAAATCCTATCTGGTATTGCTAAATAAGTATTAACAATGACTATTTGAACTACAATATCCAAACAGCATATTTTGTGTAACAGGTAAGAGACTGGGTAAAGCTACATATGATGGTATACATCTATAATCCTAGCACTTAAGATACTGAGACAGGAGGATGGAAAGTCTGAGGTGAGCCTGGGTTATATAATGAAACCCTGTCTCATAAAACAAGGCAACGTGATATTCACTATATTAAGGAAAAAAAAAAAAACAGAAGACCAAAATACGTCCTGTATGTCCTACAGAACTACAGTATTGATTCCCAAAATTTCCTTTTCACAGAGCATGTCTCAAACAAGTCTCATTCTCTTGTGTTTGTTTGTTTGTTTTCTTGGGGCAAGGCTGTGTAGTCCTGGCTATCCTGGGATTAGCCCTGTAGATCAGGCCGACCTCTGTCTCCCCAATGTGAAATTAAAGGTGTGCATTATCACCACCCAGTAAGTTTCCTACTTTTATCATGAGCTAGTCATATTACTTGTTTTTTTTTTCTTTTTTTTCCTGAGATAGGGTTTCTATGAGTCATCCTAGTTGTACTGGAACTAGCTCTGTAGACCAGGCGGGCCCCGAACTCACAGTGATCCGCCTGCCCCTGCCTCCCGAGTGCTGGGATTAAAGGCGTGCAGCACCACTACCTGATTGTCGTATTACCTTTATGATTAGAGAAAAAAGGTGCCAAAGAAGTATCAACATTACTTTCCTTTCAATAACTGGTGGTAGTATATGATTTTAATCCCAGAATTCAGGATGCAGAGGCAGGAGGATCTCTGTGAACTCACACCAGGTAGATTTAGTTTTATCTCAAAATAAAACTAAACTAAATATGTTGAAAAATAATAAAATTAAGTTTTTTAATAAATTAGCCTCTGAGTTATAAAGTTGTCCCAGCATCGGAGAATTTACTCACCATGTGAATAAACTTAATATCACAAGCCACTTGCCAAAGCACACTCAATACCTGGTATAAATCTGGCCTTTTAGGAGTTGCTATCAGTTTCTAGTGAAGAAAAAGAAAAAAGACAAAATTATGTTACATAGACTCATAATCAATATCAAATGTCAGATCTTAACTTTAACATCTTAATAGCATCTAGAAATTTAAATTAAAAGATGAGAATTGATCAGGTGTGGTTGCATACACCTCTGAACTTAGTTCTCAGGAGACAGAGGCAGGAGGATCTCTGTGAGTTCTAGGACAGACAGGACTACATACAGAGTCCCTGTCTCAACAAACCAGACAGATGAGAACTAAGCACAAAACATTAAACTTAAGGATGTTCAATCAAGAGTTTTCTTTTTTTGAAAACATATGGTATCAACATACAAAATTGACTGTATACGGGCTAGGCTGGTTAAGAGCACTTGCTGCTCTTTCTGAGGACTGGAATTTGGTCCTGGCACAGTCAAAATGCCACTCAGAACTCAAACTGTGAGCTATTAAATTGTGCTTCAAGAATTGTTGAGCCTGTAACTCTAGCTCCAACACCTTCTAGCCTCTGCCAAGTACACGCACACATGGCATAAATACATGCATCTAAATAAAAATGTAAACAAAACAAAACCACAGGCCAAAACGATGGCTCAGCAGTTAAGAGCACTTGATGATCTTCCAGTGGACTCAGGTTCAATTCTCAGCACCCACATGACATGTTACAACTGTCTGTAATTCCACACCCTCATCTGACCCCTCAAGCACTACATACATATGGTACACAGACATTCATTCCGGCAACAATCATACACATGAAATAAAAATAAAATCTCAAAATAATTACTACATATGAAATTGCTTTTAATAACGTGACTTTCAGGGGGAAATCTTATTTAAAAAAAGCAAAAGTAAAAAATGTATAATGACCAGACATGGTAGCAAACACCTTGTAACTGCAGCACTAACGAAACTAAGGTAGGGTTCCTTTGAGTTCAGGGCTGGCCTGGGCTACAGAGTGAGTTCAATATCCAGCCCATATTACAGAGCAAGATTGTTTCAAAACCTACAAACATAAGTAGGAACCCACCAACACAGTTCCTACACTATGGATCTAACAACAACACAACATAACAGCATGTACTATGGAGAAAGATAGGTATGTTAGAATTACGCGCATCAAGAATTGTTATGGCTGGGGATGGTAAGATGGCTTACTGGGTAAAGGTGCTGGTCACCAAGCCTGAAGGCCTGAGGACCTGAATCCAATCCCTGGGACCGACATGGTAGAAGGAGGAAATGACACTTCCAAGTTTTCTCCTGACTCCCACATGGCTAACAATGATGTGCACGCATGTGAGTGAATATGAGTGTACACACGCGCACACACACACAAAATGACTTTTTAATAAAAAATAATTCTTAATCGTATTTTTGAGATGGGGTTTCTCTGTGTGGCCCTGGCTGTCCTGGAACTCACTCTGTAGACCAGGCTGACCTCTGTCTCCTGAGGATTTATGGGGCATGCCACCACCATCCCAGCAAAGCTGACTCTTGCTGGACATTAAGGATAATGTCATTGTTATTATTGTTATTATTCTTATTATTAATGGAAGGTATCACTGAGAAAGGATCTCACAGAAAAGTCCATGTTAAAGAAGCTGAAAGCAAGACAAAATTTTGGGTCTCACATAGCTCAGGCTGGTCTGAAACGATTGGGGATAACCTTGATCCTGAACCTTCTTCCACTACCCCCAAGTGCCTCCCAAATAGTTGGACCACACACACTGTGGTCAACTTACAACCTGAAGAACATTCTTACATACCTTGCTCTCATTTTTGGTTTATATACTGTATATGAATTATGTATTATGTATGCATGCATGCACGTACGTATGTATGAAGGGTCAGGTTTGACTGCTCTCATTCTACATGGTTAGCCAAGATATACTATCTGGGTGAGGAGACATTCCCTCATTTCTTACACCGCATTCCTACCTAGGGATCCATTATGGACAAATGGACACTGTCAATTATACTGGAGCAAAGCTCACGCACAGGAAGCACTGTGATCCCTTAGCAGATCCTAACAGCACGACTCAGGACTGCAGGACAGCTCCTCACTCAAAAGGAAAAGGCAGAGAGGCTGCTGTCTGTGCACTCCCGAAGAGCAGACTAAAAGTTACACCGGAGCCACCGTCTTGAGCTCCGTGCCAAGGTGAACCCATGCTGCTTATCTGCTTCTCCCGGAAATCAGGAGCAGCCGAAGTTCCCAAACAAGCCAGGGACCACCTGCCAGCATAATGACGTCCTTCTGTATTAATCATTATAAAGGTCATCTGAAAGAACACAGTGGTAACCAATTTGCTATCTTTCTATTGCTCTGCATCTCTATTTCTGTTTTAGAAATATTAATTGTGAAATGATTATCTTGTTTTGGTTTAGCTTTCTTCAGTTCTCCACTGTCTATAAAATCAACTTCCTCTGCTGTTTTCATTGGGACGTGAATTTCATTTTTAATGGAAAGAAGTGTTGATGTACCCTCCTATCAAAGATAACGTCAGTCAAGGTGATGAAAAACCAAAGAGGACAAAAGATGTTCACAGACTCTGCTTCTGGGAAGATATGCAATGATTGGTAAGTAAATAAAAAAGATGTTCAACCTAACTAGCCATTAGGAAAACGCTAACATAATGAAACTCGACTTCATCCAACTATGAGAGGGTATCAAAAATACAAAGAAAAGGTCAGCGGGACGACGCGGCTGGGTAAGCTTGCTGACTTGTGTTCGATCCCTGGACACCTTTGACTCCCATACATATGGTGTGGCATATATGCATTCATGCTTACACACTAATAAGAAACACAAAATTAGCTGGCTGTGGGTGACGCACACCTTTAATCTCCGCACTTGTGAGGCAGAAGCAGGTAGATCTCTGTGAGTGCAAGCACAGCAAGTTCAGGACAGCCAGGGCTATTACACCGAAAACCCTTTCTTGAAAAACAACAACAAAAAAGCCCTACAAATCAAAACAAACAAAAAGAACCTCAAAAAATTAAATAAGAAACAAACACAAGTATGATAATGGAAAAATTCTGAATACTTGTATCCTACTGTTGGAAAAGTAAAATGTATCTACAAAGAAGGTAGCATGGCGCTTCCTTAAAAAGTTACATGTAGAATTACCACATGACCTAGCAATCCTAGTTCTACTTATATGAACTAAATCACTGAAAGCAAGGGCTGGGGAGATAGCTCGGGTGGTACAGTGCTTGCCACAAAAGCATGAGAACCTGAGGATGACCCTCAGCACCCACAGAAAAGCCAGGCACAGCAGCAGTTCACGCCTGTATCTTATCAGGAGGTGGAGACAGAAGGATCTCGGGGCTTACTGGCCGACTAGTCTAGACAAATGGAAAACAGTCCTAGTGAGGGCCCCTTCTCAAATAAGTAGATCAATGAATAAATAAAATAGAATAAAGAAAGAAAAAAGTTTATATCCACCTGCACACCACCCTGTCACAACCTGAAAGCAAGGACTTGTGTATGTGGCAGTTGTTTTTTTTTTTTTTTTAATGTGGCAGTTTCCCCTCCAGCCCCCCTCCAACCTCCCCCCTTTCCCCCCCCAGGGACAGGGTTTCTCTATGTAACAGCCCTGGCTGTTCTGGAACTCACTTTGTAGACCAGGCTGGCCTCGACGTCACAGATATCCGCCTGCCTCTTCCTCCTGAGTGCTGGTTTTAAAGGTGTACACCACTACTGCCCGGCTTCTGCGGAAGCTTTATTCATAATATTTGAGAGGTGGAAGCAGCTAAGTGTTCTTTTACGAATGAATAGATACAAGTTACTGAGTTCATACAGCTGAATAATATTCAGCTAAAAAAGAAAAAAAGGAAACTTCAACACACTATAACACAGATGAACTTGAAGATATTATGTTAAGTGAGATAAAGCGGCCACAAAAGGACAAATATAGGCTGACTCAAGCCAAGCTCACAGACGGTGCCAGGAGAACGGTTACTAGAGCCTGAGGAAATGGAAGCATGGGGAGCTAAGTGTTCATTGGAAAATCTAAAAATTTTTGGATAGGCTGGAGAGATGGCTCAGTGGTTAAGAGCACTGGTTGCTCTTCCAGAGGTCCTGATTCAATTCCCAGAAACTACATGGTGGCTAAGAACCATCTGTAATGGGATCTGATGTCTAGAAAGACAGAACACTCATACACAGAAATAAAAAATTTTAGAGCTAGACAGTAAGTACTGGATGTGTAATATAAATATATTTAATGCCACTGAACTAACTGTACATTGTAAAACAATTGAAACTCTCAAATGTCAGGGACCCCAAATAAAAATTCAGCTGAAGTTCCTCGGAAGACCACAGCATTCTCTACAGTACACTCTCACAGCAACACAAGTTACCTGTTCACAACCCACCTGAAATTCTTTTTCCGTAACAAACAGATTCAGCTCTATTCGTCCGTATCTGAATATAGAGTCACAGGAATACAGATCGAACAGAGTTTTCCAAAGTATTCGTCTTTCGTATTTATTAGGTAGGATTCCAAATATTTTTATAGGAACACCTGTTAGGGATACAAGCACAGATGTGCATAAGTTTCTTAAAACTTTTTCCTATGGTCACATTTTACTGATGGTAACTATTTCAGTTAAGGATCCAAGATGGTAGATGCCATGTGGGTATGACACGCTAGAATCACCAGGGAGATAACACAGCAGCTGGGTGACACTGGAAGACGAGGTGGGCAACTCCCCCGCAAATGTCTAGTTTAGAAATGAAGTAAAATGAGAAACTGTGCGGGGCTAGGGAGAGGGCTCAGAGAGAGGTTTACCGTGCAGGTGTGAGAGCCTAATTCCAGTCTACCTAAACAGGTTCCAGGTTCAGTGAGAAACCTGGGGCGATGGAGGAGGACACTCAACATCAAACTCTGGCTTCCACATGCATGCACATTACATGTGCACAAACAAGAATATGTACACATACATAAAGAGGAAAAAAAATGAAAAACAGCATTAGCTAGTTATAAGTCAACCCGACACAAGCTGGAATCATCAGAGAGGAGGGAGTCTCAATTGAGAAAACACCTTCATAAGACCAGGTTGTAGACAGGCCTATAGAGAATATTTTTAAAATAGTGATTGATGGGGGAAAGGCCCAGTCATTGTGGGTGGTACCATTCCTGGGTTCATGGTCCTCTATAAAAAAGCAGGAACAAGTCATGAGGAGAAGCCAGCAAGCAGCACCCCTCCATGGCCTCTGCACCAGCTCCTGCCTCCAGGCTCCTGTCCCAATTTCCTTCCATAAAAAACAGTGATGTGTAAATGTAAGCAAAACAAACCCTTTCCTCCCCAAGTTGCTTTGGTCATAAAGTTTCAGCACAACAATAAAAACCCTAACTAAGACAGCTGCCTATGGCAATGACAGGAGGAGGAGATGCTAGGATGGAGTAGCAAACCCCACCATTTTCAAGATTCTAGGAGCTGGAGAGATGGCTCAGCAGTTAAGAGCACTTAGTGCTTTTCTACAGGACTCCAAGTTGGTTCCCGGCACCCACCTTGGGTGTCTCACGGTGATCTATAATTCCAGCTCCAGTAGATCTGATGCCTTTTTCTGGCTTTTGAGGGCACCCATATGTACGTGCACATACTTACATACAAGCACATTAAATGAATAAACAAAACCCTCCCGCTGAGCTACCAGCTTAGTCCTGTCTCTAATTTGCCCCAATTTTCCCCCAGAAAGAGTCATGGAACTAGAGTGGGGGAAGAAATCTGAATTAGAGCCATGCAGTATTCAGTGAGATGGTTACCTGGTTGAGAGTCTTTATGAGAACACAGACGCTTTTGTCGGGCGGCACACCCTAGACACCTGGAAGTGCAGCCCAGGAGCGGGATAAGCATTTGAAACTGGACTCCTGAAGGCCTACCTTAGGCGTGACGTTATGTATGAGCAGACCTGTGAAGGATGCCCAGCGGAATGAGCTCTGTGACCTCATGTGGAAGGATACCCTGGACAGCGACAGGTGTCCAAGTGCAGGGCAATAATCAGGTGAGACTGCAGGCAGTTTCTCTATCCCCAACCAGCTCTTTCCCTTCACGCTCATCTGTTTAACACTCAACCACGATTTAGCAGGCTAATTTTGTCCTTCTACCCTGCTCTCCACTCTTCTTTATTTCCACAGGTTTGTACAAAGCACACGGGATATAAACTGGCTTGTGGGGTCCCTGTGTCTCAGCCTCCGAACAGCTGGGACTCGTTTAATCTTTTAGGTTGTTTGATAATTTGTCTATTTTTAATATTTATTTTCATTATTTCAAAGTTATGCACAGATGTATGTTTCTGCACACATGTTGGGTACAGGTGCACAAGGATTCTCCTAGAGCTGTTAGTACAGACAGCTGTGAGCTGCCCACGTGAATGCTAGGAACCGAACTCGAGGCCTCAGGAGGAGCAGCAAGTGCTGTTAACCACCCATCTCTCTAGCCACTGGATTTCTTTACCTCTACTTAGTCTAACCTTAGCTAAAATTACTTTACTGAAATCCTGCAGTTCCTATTTTTACCCTTTTATTTCCCCCTCTTCTTTTCTCAACAACTCAATACTAATCACCAATCTTTACCTTTTCATACATACTCACTGTGATTAATATCTTAATACAGACAGCATCAGTGTTCCTGTACTTACTAAAATGATTGGCACTTAAAAGGAATTGTGTATTTGACTCTATTATACGTTCACAGTGGGCCTACCCTTTGACAGTGATTATCTCTGCAGATACTGTTCTACTTTTAGGGGTACACTAGGGATTGCAAGTATATCCAAAGAAATCAAAAGAGGATACTAACAAATTCCTGCACAAATTCCAAGAGAACACAATGGCTTAATGAAATAAGGTTAAGTAAGGATATAAATTGAAATTCAGTAAGTAGATAGAAATACTTTAAGTCAAATAAAAATCTCCATGGGAAGCCTGACTGGTAGAACAGACCATGTGAAGATGCACTGTCTGGGCTCAAGACAAAGGAGAAAAATTGGAATATTCAGAAAAATGATACAAATAAATTAACTGGAAGGTATCAACAGAACATGTGAGATCTGCAGAAACTATAAAAAGGACCAAATCTACAAATCATGTGCATAAAAGAATGATTCATGCTAAAGGCACAGAAAATATTTTAATTAAAATCATAGCAGAATCTAGGGAAAGACATGCCCATTCAATTAATAATGCATTTAGAGCACCAAACAGACCAGATCAGAGAAGAACTTTTCCACTTCATGTCAGTCAAAATGCTCAGCTGGGTGGTGGTCATGCTTTTAATCTGGGAAGCAAAGGCAGGCTGATCTCTGAGTTCAAGGCCAGCCTGGTCTGCGTAGTGGGTTCTAGGACAGCCAGGGCTACACAGAGAATCTCTGTCTCAAGAAACCAAAACCAAACCAAACAAACAAAAAACCCACTCACTATAGAGAACAAAGGAAGCTTTTGAAAGCTGCAAGAGAGAAATGGCAGACTGCACGTAAATGAAGCCAGCAGAGTAACAGCAGATGTCTCAACAGAAACTAAGACAGGAGGGCTTGGGATGACATTTCAGTCTCTAAAAGATGACAACTGTGAACCCAGAATATTGCACCCAACAAAGCTTTGTCAACACCAAAAGAGATAGAAAAGCATTACATGATAAGAGCAGACTAAAGGAATCATAGCCACTAAGCCAGCCAGTCCTACAGAAGATGCTTGAAAGAATTCTTCAGACTGAAAGAGAAAGATAAAACATCTAGGAGGCGAAAGGAAAGAATAAATACACTAGAAACAGCAGTTAAGCAAAGGAGAGAAAGAAAACACCACAAGATCAATAAAATAGCAGGGATAGATACTTTTCAATAATAAAACTAAGTGTTAGTAGCCTAAATTCCCCAATCAAAAGGTATAGATCAGTAAACTGCATTTAAAAATAGGACCTAAGTCAGGTGTGGTGAGCATACCTTTAATCCCAGCATCAAGACAGAGGCAAATGGATCTTTATGAGTTTGAGGCTTAGTTCAGACCAGTCAAGGCACATAGTGAGACCCTTTCTAAACAAGAAAGCAAGCAAGCAAATAAACAAACCAAAATGCCTCCTCAAGAAACCAAAAAGCGGGGGCTGGAGAGATGGCTCAGCGGTTAAGAGCATTGCCTGCTCTTCCAAAGGTCCTGAGTTCAATTCCCAGCTACCACGTTGTGGCACACAACCATCTGTAATGAGGTCTGGTGCCCTCTTCTGGACTGCAGGCATACATGTAGAGAGAATATTGTATACATAATAAATAAATAAATATTAAGAAACCAAAAAGCAACAACAAAAACAGGATCTCATTATTTGTTGCTTCTAAGAACCAGACCTCAGATCAAAGACAGAGAGATGCAAACCTAGGGTGAAAGAATGGAGAAGGTGCTCCAAGCAAATGCTCCTGTTCTGACAGACAGAACAGACTTCAAACACAAACAAGTTGGAAGAGATTAAAGGTCACTTTGTACTGATTAATGGAACAATCCATTAAGAAGGCATCATAATTTATTATTAATGCATTCAAACTAACTACAATGCACAAGGCCATTTTTTTTTCAGTCATAAAAACAAAAGTTATGAGCTGGGCAATAGTGGCACACGCCTTTAATCCCAGCACTCGGGAGGAGGAGGCAGGCTGATCTCTGTGAGTTTGAGGCCAGCCTGGTCTACAAAACCTAGTTCCGGGGCAGCTAGGAATGTTACGCAGAGAAACCCTGTCTCAAAAAAACAAAAAATAAAACAAAAACAACATAAAAAAAAAAAGCAAAGTCATGTCATTTGCAAGGAAATGGAAGAAACTGGAGATTATCATATTAAACAAATTAAGCCAGCCCCAGAAGACAAATATCTTGTTTTCCTCATATGTAGTTATTAGATTTTACATAGGAACATAAAAATCATGTATACATACTATGATCTGAAAATAGAAGCAAAGCTATAAGAGAATGAAGTATAGTAGCATAACAGGTGAGAGGGGGAATATGGGGAGGGGCTGCAGAGATGGCTCAGAGGTTCAAGCTGCTCTTGTAGGACATTAATCAATTCCTTGCACCCACATGGTGGCTGACAACTGTTTATAACTGTCTAAAATTCCAGTTCCGAGGATTCAAGCCCTTTTCTGGCTTCCATGGGCACTACATGAATATGGTGTATAAACAAACATACAGGCAGAACATGTATACATACAAAATAAATCTTTAAAAGAATTTTAAATAAAAAGGTATGTGGTGGTTTGGGAATAGCACTATTAGGAAGTATGGCCTTTTTGGAGTATGTGTGGTCTTGGAAGTGTGTCAGTGCAGAGGTGGCTTTGAGGTTTCATATATGCTTAAGCCACACCCAGTGAGACAGTTCATTTTCTGTTGCCTTTGGATCTACATGTAGAATTTTCCAGCAGCATGTCTGCCTGAACAATGCCATAACTCCCAGCCACCATGACCCCATCATGATATGATGATAATGGACTAAATCTCTGAAACTGTAAGCTGCCACCTCAATAAATGTTTTCCTTTATAAGAGTTCCCACGGTTGTCATGGTGTCTCTCCACAGCAATACAAACCCTAAGACAAGGTGATATGAAAGGAAATTTATATGAATGACACTTATTTAAACATATATTTACAAGAAAATTATTGTGCAATACAGTCTCATGTACAATGAATATATACAAATAGAACTCAGTAACTAAGCCTCCCCCTTAGTACATAACTTATCCTGTACAGAAATAAAATGGTTATTCACAAGCAGAAAAAAGGAACGGCACACTTAGTGTAACACCACTTGCTTATTAACAATCTAAATCTCTCTCTATATTGCATGTACATCCAGTAAACAAATGAGCCACACTGGCAAAGAAATAGCTGTTTATAAAGAATTAGCTTTAGTGAATGACAAAAATTACCTGCTGTCCAAGGAGCCGCTTTTATTCCCAAATCCTGAAAAATGACCTGTGAGCTGTATTCTGGTTTTATTATTTCCTGATGTCTAGGATCCATCTTAAAGAAGTCACAGTGAACCACTTGCAGCTCTCCTTCCATACACTTCCTTAAGGACTGAAGAGACGAGGAGGGGACATTAGAAGTTCTAACATGTACACCATGCTACAAGTCAAAGCTCTACCCCAAAAAATAAGAAAAAAAAATTCAAAAATTAGCTGAGCACAATGGGGCATATCTGCAATCTCATCACTCAGGAAACTGAGACAGGAGAATGACAAACTCTAGAAGGGCCTGGGTTACAGAATAAGTTTAAGACCAGACTACATAATATAGTGAGATCTGGTCTTAAAATCCAAGGGCTGGTATGTATAAAGCTCAATGACAGAGCCTACACCAAACATGCACCTCAAATAAGAAATCCAACGATCCTATGTGAAGGTACAAATATTCTTAATGTACCACGAATTTAACAGAGGACCTAAAAATCAACTGCTGCAGAAAAAAACGACCAAAGGGCAACAGCTTTGAAACAAAAGTAACCTTCCCTTGGACCTGTGGAGATCAGAAGTACAGTACTTACGTAGCACACATAAGGCCCTGGATTCAACCACAAGTTCATTAAAAAACAAAACCAAGCCAGGCATGGTGGCCCAGATCTTTAGCCCCAGCACTCAAAAGATAGAGGCAGGTGGGTATGGTGAGCCTGGTTTACACAGGGAGTTCCAGGACAGTTAGAACACACAGAGAAACCTTGTCTCAAAGAAAAAAAAAAAAACCTGAAATTAAAAAAAAAAATTTCAACAACAATTTTTCCTTTCTTTTTGTTAATTGCATTAGCTATTTATAAAGCTGTCTCCTTTGGAGGGTGTGGGAAATGAATGTTAAAACTGGGCTTCCCTAGGTAGCGTTGGCTGGGCTGGAACTCACTATGTAGATGAGACTGGTCTCTTTGGGTGATTCTTCTACCTCTGCCCCCACATAACAGGTACTTGCACTTGGGAGGCAGAAGGAAAGAGGCGGTCTGTGAAGCTGAGGCCAACCTGGGCTACCATAGCCTAAAAAAAAAATCTTAGTAGCCCTGTCCGGTCTGAAATTCCCAATGTGGGCTAGGATAGCCTTGGAATCTGGTGCCTCTGCCACTGCGCCAGACTTGTGGGATTAAAGGCACGCGGCACCTAGCCTGCCAGGCTGGCTTTCATCACTGGGGTTTGTATCAGACTTTGTGTGCGAGGCCAAATAATTGTTCTACCTCTGAGCATAACCACACCAAAGGCCAAAAACAACTCATTACTCAAAAGTTCATTTTTTAAAAAATTCTGTCTTTGGCTATCGTAGCTATTTCCACAATTTTTTTTTGTCACACAGAACTTCATAGTCAACCAGTCATTCTCCATGCTGTCAGGAAACTGGCACAGACAGGTGATCTATCTATCACAAGGTAGGTCAGAGACTAGCTTTACAGGCAGCTCTCACAGGGACAGCTAACAATCATCACAGGCTGCGGTTTGCCTGGCCAGGAGGGGGTCCTAGTTTCCGGGACTATCCTTGGGGAATAGGAGTTCTGGTTCGATTTGAAGGGGAAAAAGAAAGAAGTAAAGAAATAGGGAGGTAGAGACACCTTCTTTCTGAAGCTACGTCTGCAGGCTTCCAACTGTCTTTTATTTCAAAATACTCAGCATGTCAATGTGTCAAACTGCGAGGTATCATTTTCTGGGCCCCAATAGGAACTAGAAAACTAGCAAGCTCTTAGTTACTCAACAAGCGCTGAAGACACAATGGGTCCTATTCTTTGGAGATACCAGTCATGGTCCCTAAAAGTCCATAAGAAGAAACTGTGCTTAATTTCACTTCTTTAACCCACTCAAAGTTAGTGGAGAGAACAACAAATTACTTTAGGAACTACATTTAGAAAATATACCTTTAAATGTGGAATAAAAGACTTTTCACTTTCAAAGGCAACCACTCTAGCACCGGCTCTAAGTAATGCCTCAGTCAGGACTCCAGGACCTGGAATATTAACAGAAAAGTTTTATTTGCAAAATAAACAACATACGTAGTCTCTCTCACTATGTGGACCAGGCTGGCCTCAAATTCATAGAGATGGGCCTGGCACTGCCAAACTAATGCTAAAATTAAAGGTGTGTACCATCAAGCCCATCTTAATATTTTTCCTTTTTTTGTTTTTATTTTGTTTAGTTTTGTTTTATTTTGTTTTTTGAGATAGGGTCTCTCTTTATGTAGCCCTGACTGTCCTGGAACTAGCTATGTCGATCAGGCTGGACTTGAACTCAGAGATCAGCTTGCCTCTGCAGGGATTAAGGGTTTGTGTTACCATGCCCGGCCACAGTCTCTTCCAAAGCAGGGTTTTACACAAGTTTTAAATCTCACAACACTCCCAGATATGATTCTTTTTACACATGTAAAAAGATGATTAGGCACAACATCCCAACAGGTAAGTAGCAGAGCACTGCCGGCTGTCAGTGACAGCAAAACTTAACACTCCTCAAAAATCCCACTATTCCTTTGAAGAAAAACCAGTATATGAGATTGCGGCTTACTTCTGACTCATGGACTATCTGAATGTTTCGTCATAAAAACTACTGTCTAGTCTAAACGGAACCGACTTTCTGTAAGAAGTGGTGCTTAAAAAAAGAAAAAGTACAATTAGGGGCCAATGAGAACGCTCAGAGGGCAAGGGCACCTGGCGTCCAGCCTGACAGCCTCATTTCCATCATTGAGGCCCACAATGGTGTAAGGAGAGAAGTGACTCTCGCTAGGTTTTCTGAACTAAAACACAATAAATAAACATAACTTAGAAAATCAGGGGTGTAAAGGTTAAGAGCAAACTTCTGCTCATCTCACCTGAGTTGCACTCTAGTATAAGTTGACGGGATGGTTTTTGGAACCCCAGCAGGTGTCGTGCCAGGTTCCTGGCCAATTTCTTACTTGCTACGTGACGCGTAGGCTCGGCTCGACCCTTGAATGCATAAAAGGGTGACTCCTCTAAATCAGGATCAAATAACGGCTGCAGGTAGAACTCAGAGAAGCCACGACAGTTCCTCGCTTGCCAGTCCTTCCGAGTCGCAGCTCCAGACCCCAGAATGCATGAGCGACCGGGACCAGCCAGCACTGACAGCGCCAGCCGCGGAGGCAGCCCCATCGCCGCGCCCCACATCCTCCTCTATCGTCCGCCACAACCACCAGTTAGGGCAGCTTCTGCTTAGAACAAGGAGCACGCCATCCCACGTGCAACATCACACCGGCACACCAGGCCGGGCGGAAGAAAACACTACACACAGCGCATGCGAACGCCGGAGCATCAACCCTTTCTTCACTCGCTTCCGCTTCCGCCCAGGCCCCGCCCCCAGACGCCTGTGAGTGGACTATCCGGGTGTGTCCGAGTTGAAACTCTATGGTCGCCCCGCACTCGGCGCTGCCTCTCTAGCCTCTCGCACTCTATGCTCCTCGGTCCAGCGGCCAGCCGGGAGGGGCGCGCGGGGGGAGGCGGGGCGGGGTGGCTGGAGGTGTCCGAGCCTCCAGAGCCGCGGGAGACCAGAGGCAGCTGTGTGACAGCTCGTCGGCCGCCATGTCAGCCAGCGGGGCTGGAAACAGACCCGGCTCCCGGCGGTAGTCCTTGCGTTGCCTCGGATGCCCAGGTGAGACGAGCAGCCGGGCTGCAGGGGATCTGCCGGCTCGCGGCGGCCGCGGTGCTGGGGACAGTCGCTCGTTCCTCCCCGGGCGCTGTCCTCCCGGGAGTTGCAGAGGGTCCCTTCGAATCCGCCCCCTCTCGGCTCTCCCGTTTCCCCCGCTTTTCTGCGGGTACGCTGTTGTCGCGCATCGCGCCAATTTCTCCGCGCGCGCTCGCCTCCCCGGGGATCCTGCGGCTTCTACTCCGCGTCGGTGTCTCCCAGCTCGGTGGCCCGGCGCCTATGCTCGCTTTCCTCCGGGTGTTTTTTATTTGCCCCCATACCTTGTTTCCCCACCACCGCCACCTCTTCGGTCGCTAGGAACCGCCTAGTTGTCTCCCTTCTTGTCCTCTCTCTGGGCCAAGAATTACCTTTTCTTTTTAATATGCATGTTTGCAAGACTTAAATAAGGCTGAACAAAAAATAAGATTCGAAAGCTTAAAATTCTGTCCTACGTTTCAAAGGATTAAAGCCTTAGGGAGCGTCTTTATTCGTCTGTGTAAACTTAGTTAAGCACATTGTACTGTAGAATGCAATTTAAAAGGCCGATTGCAAAGACTAAAAATAGGATGCTCTAATGGGAATTTTGGCAGTCTTTGGGGCAGTGTTAAAAGATCCGATTCTTTGAGAGTGATTTCAGTGTTTGGGGCTCGGACTCGGAGCTTTACCCATTATCCTTTCCAGCAAGGCAGGAAGCTGCGGCCAATCAACTCCCTAGTTTAAAATATGTACAATCCTTTCTGCTTACTCTGTGGCAGCATCATTGAGCTTGGCATTTAAATGCACAAGGAAAGAGTTACTGAGGAATGTGTCACCTGCCAAGTAGCCCGAAGATTATCCTTAGCTGATGAAACTCAAGGACATAAAGAATTGACACCTGAAGATGGCCTTTTTTGAATAAGTTAGTACACTGTAAGGAGCTATTAACTGTAGTGGAAATCCCGAGGATTCATTCACTAATGTTAATTTTGCTAAGTTTGTTTGTTTGTTTAATATAGTCAGGCATGGTGATGTAAGTTTCTAATCCTAGCGTTAAGGAGGCTGAGGCTCCACGAGTTTAAGGACCACCTGAGATGTGTTCTGGTTTCAAGGTTAGCTTAGGATACAGTCAGACCATATCTCAGGAAAGGAGAAAAAGAAAGATGATCACCCCCACCCCAACTGAGCATTTTCATAAACTCAGAAGTAGTTTAGTAACCCTCCCAAAGCAATATTTAACAATTGAATATAGCAAAATGATTTTTAAAGGTCTATTTATTTATTATGTATACAGTGTTCTGCCTGCAGGCCAGAAGAGGGCACCAGATCTCATTATAGATGGTTGTGAGCCACACTATGGTTGCTGGGAATTGAACTCAGGACCTCTGGAAGAGTAGTCAGTGCTCTTAACCTCTGAGCCATCTCTCCAGCCCCAGGAAAATGTGTTTTTTTTTTATATGAGAGTAAGGACAAAATTCACTTACAAAATTTATCCTTGAGTTTTGTGCGTTTAAAATAACCAAAGATATATAGTGTAGCTCAGTGGTAGATCAATTGCTTAGCATGTTTTAGGCCCTGAATTCCGTACCTGACACCACAAAAGGTAAATATACTTAAAAAATGTACATTTTTGAAAATCTCATAATTTTGGACCACAGCCTAATCAGTCCTAAAGAATGTAGGGCAGTGTTTATTTTGCTTTTGAGCAGTTGATGGAAGAGAAGTTATTTTTATTTACCTTTTCCTCTTCTCCTCTTCTTTGTTAGGGGCCAAACCCTGGGCCTAGCACAAGCTAGGCAAATGATCTGCCTCCAAGCTACCTCCCTAGTACCTTGTTTTTGTTTGTGTGTCCATGCGTGTGTGATGTCAGATGACTTCCTCAGTTGCTGTCCAGTTTACATTCCTGAGACATGTTCTGTCCCTGAACCTCTTTCCCTAAGAGCCTCTGTTAGGCTGGCTGGGCAGAGAGCTCCAACGATTTGCCCTCCTCCATCTCGTAAACACTGAGATTATAGATTTGTATCTTTGGGGATCAAGAAACAGGTTTTCATGCTTGCAGATACTTTGCTGATTAAGCCCTCACCCTTGGTTTTTTGAAAGATTGACTGTGGTTTAAGCCATCATCCTCCTGCCTGGCATGTGTCATGTGCTCAGTTGTTTCCATTTTCATGGTGTTAATGGTTTACTTGTTTGTGTTTGCAAGTGCTTCACTAATATAGAAACCAGCCCCATCCCTGGGACCCAGATACTAAAAACGAAACAGTCATTTCACTTTTAAAATGATTTTGGGGGGTTGGGGGTTTGAGGCAGGGCCTCTCTGTGTAGCATTGGCTGTCCTGGGCTCTATAGACCAGTCTGACCTCAAACTCAGAGATCTGCCTGTGAGTGCTCAGATTAAAGACTCTCACCACCATCGCCCAGCTTAAAATGAATCTTATACTCAACATTTAGACTTTCATTTTTAGACAAACTTAGCTAAGGAATTTGTAGTCAGATTCTTGACAGTTGCAGGTTTTGTGTCCTGTGCTATTTTTGCCCCCCTTGAAGTAATTTTTTTTCTAATAGTGCTTTCTCGTTACTTTGTGGCTGTCTTTAAATTGTTTTTCTTATTAAGTTACCATAATCAAATTGCTTGAGAAAGGAAACTACTGGTTTTTTGCTTGGAACTTTTAAATGAGAACTGAAATTGGGAAATACTGAATGACAGTTCTGGTTTGTGTCGGAATCAAGGCTGGAGCTGCACCATTCAAAAGAAATGGGAGATTTTTTTTTTTTTTTTCGAGACAGGGTTTCTCCAGGAGATAACTTTAAAACGTTTCTAGCAGTCCCGTTTACCAGGTGAATAGCCTTAGTGGCTTTAGTCCTCTGCGTGTCATAGCTGCCAAGACTCCCTGCTAGATCTGCAGTTCTGATGTGGTCGCCCTCATAGCCCATCTCGATTGAGACTGACCCCGGTGCAAATGGCCAGGAGTCACCTGTAGCCGATACTGCTCTCCCTCTTTGGTTGGCACATAGCCATAAGTTTGGTGTTTGCTGCTTAAAATGCCTTTCTACCCTGGGAGTCTGAGTCTTTCGGGATTTATAGAAAGGCCCTTATTTGTTTATTTATTTACTTATTTATTCTCTTTCTAAGTGCTTCCATTCTTAAATTGAGAAGGTTCTGTGCTGACCCTGAACTCTTGCTTCTCTAGTGAGCATTGGTGTCCAGGACTTGTTTGGGGAGTATCCTCAGATGAATAGAGTGCTCAGTCATTTCCTGGGGTGTCATTGTGACAGGTCTTTCTATCCATATGTCAACAGAGTGTCAGGGCTGTGTGAGTCTTTGCCTACTAAATCTCTTGGCATTGAGTAGGGAGAACGTGGGGCCTCATGAGACGCTTGACCTTTGTCGCGAAACAGGTAGGGTACCTGCTGTTTGTTGTTGTGTTATTTCCTGGACTGCTTTCAAGTATGGCTAATGGTTTGGGAGATGTGGTTCTCTGTAGCCTGGTGTTTCTTATCAAGGGCAAGGTAATTTTTCAGGCAAAATTTAGAAGGAAAGAGGGTATGGTATTTTGGCTTTGAAATGGGGGTAATGTGAGTTTATGTTTGTTAAAGGGAAATGTGGCTTCATATAAAGCTGCTGGTGCATCATCTAGGTGCCTACAGGAGCTGCTTTGCAGCAGGTGCGTTAATTCAAGTGAAACCAACCGTGGTTTAGAGCTGAAGTCATCAGGCTTAGAGCTGACCTCTGTGGGGATCCTGTCTTGGTCCGGTCTTGACTACCTTGTTCCAATACATTTCCTAATTAAGACTCCTTATAACTTAATGCAAGAAACATATATGAGCAGGGCGGTGGTGGCGCACACCTTTAATCCCAACACTCAGGAGGCAGAAGCAGGCAGATCTCTGTGAGTTCGAGGCCAGCCTGGTCTATGAAGTGAATTCCAGGACAGCCAAGGCTACAAGAGAAACCCTGTCTCGAAAGACCAAAAAGAAAAAAAAAATTCTGCTTCCCTGATCAGTAAACAGACTTTCTATCTAAAATCCAGTCTTTATAGACCAGCTCACTGTAAGGCAGCCTGTGGAAAGTTTACAGGAGAAAATACAGAACTGGAAAAAGTTTTTTGTGAAAGAGGTGCACACATTCTGATAGTGTTTTCATTTGCATTTGAAAATAGAAATTGATTGTTTATTGGTGTCTATTGGTTTGATAAAAAAGAATACCATATAGAACCACAAAGAGAAAATTGATATAGGCAAAAGGATACAAAGTATCGAATCTGCAGGTCGACCCGGTAGACTGAGCTAGTGCACAGCATAAGAGTGGCAGGGCGGAATAGTGTAAGCCTTGTGCTGAGTGAGTACATTGTAGCCATGCCTGGGTGCACGGGGATACTGATATGATGATTGTGTTTATTTGTTGCATTCTAATAACCACTAATACCACGTATCTTATGTAATACATATGTATCTTATACAATCATACTATACAGCTAAAATATACAATGTAATAAAGCTTGTTTTTTTAGGCAGGAGGATGGTAAGTTGGAAGTCTGCCTGAGCAAATTAGGCAACATAAGGAGAACCTGTCTCTAAAATCTAGCCAAAAATCTAAAAGAAGAAAATTAAAAACAAAAAAAAAATATTTTTTTTTCTTAAAGAAAACCAAGCTGGGTGAAGTTGTATACTCCAGTAGTCCCAGCTATGGCAGAGGCTGAGAAAGGGGGCTCACAAGCACAAACACAGAGTACTGGGAGGGGTGTCAGCCTAGACAGCATAGCTAGATCCCCTCTGAAAAAGAAGAAAAATTAAAACACATTGTTTCCTGCAAGTTAGCCCTTGTAAATTCATTTTAGTTATTTGAGGAAGAAAACTGATAGCCTGGCAATTTTTCAGTTTCTTTAAAAAGCCCCTTTAATGCTTGAAGAGCTTCCAAAAAGAGATGTTCTGCCTGAGAAGGTCCAATGTCTTTAAACAGCTATGCTGCTTTCTCTGCCATTGGGCCTTTAAGGTTTACATTGATACTGACTTTCCATTGTGATCGTCCCCATGGGAAAAACAGGTGTACTTTCAACAGGGGACACTTTTGTTTTTTAAGCAATTGGAGTATTTTTTAAAAAAAAAATATAGTATATTTCAAAGTTCTTAAGTTTTATGGCAGCTGAAGATTTCTGAAGTGTTGTAGGCATGATTTTGAAATTGCCATATTTGGAGGTAGAGACCTTGTCTGGTGGCCCCGCTGCACCAGGCTATCTTAGGACTTCCTGTTTTTTGTCATCACTGGCCATTTGGAATGGAAAGATAGTGTGTATCTATCAAAATAATGGCAATTCTGCATTTTCTCTATTGCACTGTCGAGTAAGAATTCTGAAACAGTAGCAAATTAGCAGTCTTAATTGACATTTGGGCATTGGCATTGGCATTTTGACAGTACCTATGATTGTAAGAATTAACACCATAGTCCCTAAGATGATATAACACTTTTAAGAAAGAGGCAGAGGCAGTGGATTTCTGTGAGCCCAAGGCTAGCGTCCTCTAAGTAAGTTTTTTTTTTTTTTTATGAGAATACCTACATTGTTCTCGCTGAAAAACTACCACCTGAGAGATCACTATGTCCTTTTTTATATTTAGCTGTGTTTGGAAAACTCAGCGTTATTAGGTGGTGGCATTCAAATTTGAATGAAAGCATAATAACCTCTTCATTTACTTGTAGATTTTGAAGTTAATGATTCCCTTTAAATATGTGTACCTTGCCGGGCGGTGGTGGCTCACGCCTTTACTCCCAGCACTCGGGAGGCAGAGGCAGGTGCTCTCTAAGATCTCACTTAGTTCAAGGCCAGCTACGCAGAGAGGACCTGTCTCAAAAACAAAATAAAATAAAAAATGTGCTCCTTGTGATTCAACAGAACATTATTTTCTGGGTATTTAAGGGTATTGAGTATATGTTTTCCTGGGTGTTTTAGAATTTTTAAATATCCTATACTTTAAGGCAGTTTGGCTCTGGTGTTTCTCGAGTTATATGCATGCCTAGTCCTTCCTAGTCTCTGTCTTTTGCAGGTGCAGTTCGTATTACTGTAAATTTAATATGATTTCAGGGTGAACCAAAAGTCATTGTTAAAGATTTTTCAATCAGGACTTACTTTTTAAAAACGGGTTTTATTCACTAAAGCTTAATGTAATTAATTTTTACCTTCTGAATGTACAAAGATTTTAGGGTTTGTTCCCTAAAATCATCGAATATGGAAAAGGTCTATTTAATCCAAGTATAAAGTCCATAGCTTCTAAGGATTCGAGAAAATATTCCACATTATTCCTTGCATACTCAGACTAGGTAAAAGGAGGAAGTGACAACTTGTTCTTAAAGCCTGTAATCTAGAATTTGGGAGGATCAAGTTGGCAGCAGCATCCTTTTATGCCACACAGTGAGTAATTTGTTGCGTTCTGTTTTGAGTGCTGAGAATTGAACACGGGAATTTTAAAAAACACTTTTAAAATTGCATTTATTTGTGTGCATGTGCGCAAGTGCGCAGGCCAGGGGACATACGTGCAACAGAGACACATATGGAGGTCAAAGGACACATATGGAGGTCAAAGGACACATATGGAGGTCAAAGGACAACCTGTGAGAGTTGGTTCTTTGCTTCTGGTTCTTTCTGGGCTGTGTGGGTCCAGGGGCCTTGAACTCAGGTTGTCAGGGTTGGTGACAGGTGCCTTTACCCCCTGAACTTCTCACTGGCCCAACCAGGAATTTATATAGTCTAGGCAGGAGCTCTACCACTGAGCTATATCCCTAGTGTCCTAGATGTTTTGTTCCAACTATTTTTAGGTTTGTTGTGGGTTTTTGTTTTTTTTTACTGTGTCAGAGATATACCTAAAACATTAGGTAAACACTGTCCAAAATAGAAACAACGTCATGTGTCTTCCCTACTTTAGTCATGTACTAAACATTTGAATCAGAAGAGGATGGGAGGTTTTTCTTCTTAATATTGCATTGAACCCCAATTTCAGGGTATTTAATTCATCATGGAAACCAGTCTTTTCTTAGCAAGAACAATCTGTTACAGAGTAACCTCTAAGCTGAAGAAGCATTTACTTCATAAGGCTGATTACTGTTCCTGCAGGTTCCCTCTTGGCTGACAGGAGTTTGTTTATTTTGATTCTTACAGCCCCAGCTAGGCTGTGGAGAGCTTTGCTTCTGTTCAAGGCTCATGGTCACTGACAGCCTCAGAAGGTTCGCCTAGGTAGAGAGCCAAAGTCCTGCTTCAGGGGCCCTCATCGAGGCTGAAGCAGCATCTATTCCAGGAATGTCTGCTTTCGAACCCAGGGCTCTGCCGTGCACGCACAATGCTTCCCTTAAGGCTCAGTGCCAGGGAAGCCTTGTTGGGAAGTTCCCAGTGGGCCTTGGCTTTCGGAGTGTGTGAGACCAGCTCTTGAAAAGAGAGCCTCAAGCCCACTGTGGCACGTTCTCTCTCCTGACCGGTGCCTGTTGTGCCTGCCAAGAGCACTCTGGCTTGTGTAAACTTTAAAAATCGTATTCACCTTGTTCCTCTCCTCAATTATAAAAAAGTAATTTTCCAAAGAGAAAAAAAGGTAATCGAATTTTAATGCAGGGAAAACCTGAGTATTGAGACAACTTATTTCTTGTCCCAGAAAGTTAAATAAAAGCTTATTTACCAGCCAGGGTCTGTTGATGTATTCATTGTATTTCCGTCTGTACTGATAGTGTAGTCAATTCGTCAGGAAGAGGGACACACTCCAGGGGACATGAGAGGACAATTCCAGCCCACCTATGCCAACAACACATCTTTTTGAGGGGAAAGTGAAAAGGTATCATCTTCCAGCAGTCCTTGGAAAAGAAAAGGCACTGGGAAGTGTTCTCCAGTATCATTTTTACTATTGGTTTTCCCTTTACTTAGAATGTGTATCTCAGGACAACCTGTTTTATTATTTTTCCCCAAAGCTCCTATCCAAATACAGTATTTGGGATAACTCGTCTTTTAAAAAGTGCCTTTTGTGGTTGTTGTTTTGTTTTGTTTGTTTTGAGACAGGGTTCACTGTGTAACCCTGGCTGGCCTGGAACCAGTTATATAGACCAGGCTGGCCTGTCTCTGGCCTCCTAAGTGCTGGATTAAAGGGAACTCCACCATGCCTGACTGTCTTATGTCCTTTATACTTTAAGAAATTTGTTTTAAACATCAGTTTTTGTCTTCTGTGTGTTTTGTAGTCAAGAGTCATTCTCGTGGATGAGTTTTCATGGAAAGTTTAGTTATTCATTGGTGTAGGATTAGGGTAAAGGATTTATATTCAAGAGCTTCCCAGTGTGCAGATGGAGCTGGAACTAGGTTTGCTTACAAGCATGCTCTGTAATGAAATGAAGGAGGTGCAAAAGCGGATCAGGCAGAAAGATTATTCTAGAATAGCAGATGTGGAGGCATTCCTCTGAGATGAGAGGAAATACTGGCTGCCGAGTAGCTTCCATTAGTTTTTTTCTGTGGTCCATTTGAGGCTAACTGTGAGTGGGGGTAGGCAGGCCTGGAGGGGAAGGTTCAGAGCAGCTCTGCGGTGGGCTTTGGCTCTGACTGCTGTATTAGAGAGCATATCTAACCAACACTGGGGATGCAGCTGAAGCTGGGTCGATGCTCTGCTGGTTCATACAGTCGCCATTTTCCTTAGCAGTGTGTGGACCAGCTGTAAGAGATACGGAGCTATTGGTAGTGGAATGTTGCAGATACTGAGATTTATTTGAGTGTGTCCAAGAGAATGTTTTGATGCTCAGTAAAAATTAGAAGGTGGGATGACATGAACTAAACTGAGCAGCAGACAGTAACATGTCGTTATGGATTTTTGAGACATGAAGAACTGTTTGTTCCACAAGTATGTGGAGCCACTGTTTTTATTGTGTGAGACAGAAAGGTAGTGTTTCCTGAAGATTAATCTGCCTCTGGTATGCGGGAGAGATTGAAAGGGATATGCGAGATGCTGAGAGCCTTTAATTAAAAGTAGAATTATCCTGGACGCTGTAATTTCTTAGCTCCCGAAACGATAGCACTAAGTTTCTGCTCCTTATTTGGAAGACTACGAGATAAGCTGATGAGCTCTCCACTTAGGATTTATAATACAGTTAAAATTGTGTTTGCCATATGAAGTATTATACTTTACCCTAGATAAATTTTAAGTAACCCTAATCCATGCAAGAGAACATATTATGCTGTACATACATTACTAAATCCGCCACTTTGGTGAATAACTTCGAAATGCGTAGGCTCATGAGAGATTCTGGGCCTGGTGAACTTGATGGCTGGTGTTGGTGCTGTAGGTAAGCAGACTGTCACTAAGTACGCTGGGATCATGGTGCAGACGCAACACAGAGCACTTTGTGTAAGTCTCTACCAGAACATTTGGTGAAAAATCAAGTCCCTCAGATATAGACCATGGCTATATCGCGGCCAGTGACAAGGCTCGACAGGCCAAGAGGCTTGCCACCAAGCCATGAAGACCTGAGTTCCATCCTGGGGACCAACGTGGAGGGAGCAAATTGATTCCCAAGGTTGTCCTCTGATCACCATGTGTGGTACTTGTGCATACACAAACACTCACTCACACACACACATTCACATTCACACAAGAGTAATTTTTTAAAAAGTAATTTGTTTCTTTTAAAACAATGATTTTTATATAAATTTGAGGTAATTTTTGTTGTTGATGTTGTTTTTCAAGACAGCCTTAGCTGTCCTGCAATTTGCTATGTATACCACATTGGCATTGAACTCACAGAGATCCACCTGCCTCTGCCTCCCAAGTGCAGATTAAAGGATTAAAGGCGTGCATCACCACGCTCAGTTTAACTTAATTTTTTTTAAGAAAGGAAATGTATATGGAACCTTTTTGGTTATTATAATTTATAATACAATAAGTAGTATATAGAATTCGATTTCTTTTAGCGGATTGTTATTATAAGACTATGTCTCACCATGTTGCCTGACTGGCCTGGAGCTTGCTGTTTAGACCAGGCTGGCCTTAAACTCACAAATTTCCTCCTGCCTCTGTCTCCTGCATGCCAGTTTAGCAAAAACTAGATGCTACTGTGTGTGTGTGTGTGTGTGTGTGTGTGTGTGTGTGTGTGTGTGTGTGTGTAGGAACAGTACCATGGTGTGCATATGAAGTTAAGGTCAGAGGACAAGTTTGTAAAGTCCTTTCTGTCCTTTTTGACCTTTATGTGGGTTCTGGGGTGGAACTCAGGACACGAGGCTTGTGCCTCATGCTTTCATCTGCTGAGCCATCACCAGACTGATCCTCAAATGCTACCTTTTCATTTTAGACTCCTCAAAACAGAGGGGAAAGTTTTGAAACAATTCAGGTGTGTTTGTTTCTGTGATCAGTTCACCTCTACCCTGGACATCTTCACTGGGGCTCTTGAGAACTGGCACTGTAGAATTTCCCCGTTCTGTAGGTTACGACAATTATATTGTGATTCTTTAAAATAGACTCCGATGGCCTAGAAGAGGTTCAGCAGTTCAGAGCGCAGGCTGCTGAGCCAGGTGTGGTGATATACACCTTTAATCTCAGGGCTCAGAGGTTAAAAGTATGTATTGCTCTTGCAGAGGACCCAAGTTTGGTTCCTAGCACCCACATCAGACGGCTCACACTTGCAGTTCACACCTCAGTCAGAGGATCCCACGCCTCTGGCCTCTGTGCACATAACCACACACAGACGTGTAGATGATGGTGATGATGGTGATGAGACCTTTGGGGTTTGAGAGGCAGATGGACTACTTATTAATGGGAAAGAGAATTCGTAGGAAATAGAAAGATGGGATCCAAGAGGTTTTGAACAGACATAGGGAGTATGTTGAGTGACGTGTTCCTCAGTTCTCCCAGGGGACCTGGACTGGAGTAGAAGGAATGGAACATGCATTGAGAGGCAAGCCTGGTCTTCCCGTAGTTTTCCGTCTAGCCAAGCTGATGTGTGTGCAGTTCCCCGGACAGCTCATTGTCTCTCTCTGTATTACTCACCATAGTCTAAGAAACAACCAGGATGTTTAATCAGTTGATAGAAGGATACATAAAGTGTGGTTGTGTCCTTACAGTGAAATATTGGGAAGAAAAGGAAATGGTGTGTTCATATTCTGGTTGCTTTATTTGTCAATTTGCTATGGTATAATAGTTACATTAGGAGTTATATGCATAAAGTATGGCACAACATAGATATACCTTGGCAACACTGTAATAGCTGAAAATAGCCAATCACAAAAGACTATGTATTCCATGAGTCCACTTATTTACTTACTTATTTTTATTTATTTATTTATTTATTTTTGGTGTTTTGAGACAAGGCTCTTTTATGTAGCCCTGGCTGTCCTGGAGCTCCCTATGTAGACCAGGCTGGTCTTGAACTCACCAAGATCCACCTGCCTCTGCCTCCCAAGTGCTAGAATTAAGGACATGCATTACTACACCTGTTCTAATTTTATTTATACGAAATGTCTGGAATAGGTAAATCTATGGGGACAGGCAGATTTGTTTTGTTTGTTTTGTTTAGGCAGGATCTCACACTATAGCTCCTACTGCCCTTGAACCCGTGTCTGCCCTTTGCCTTGCTGTGGAGATTAGTAAGGTTTGAGTGGGTATGGAAGGCTGTGGGGGACACAAGGGAGTAGGAAGTGACCGGTAGCTGGATGTGAAGTGAGATGAAAATGTCCTAGAATGGATTGTTATAGTTACCCCATTTCAGATATTTAAGCTGTATGATGAGAATTGTATCTTAATGACACTGTCATTGAGACAGTCAGTTGGAAAAAATACATTTATTATAGAGAATGGTAAAATCTAGAAAAGTACAAAAAGAAAAAAGTGAGATTAAAAAAATCCTTTATTTTTATTTCAGTGAAATCTGAGAGAAAATAACTTAAGCTTATTCAAGTTCAAGATTCCTAAAACTGCATTCTGATGAGGCATTTCAGTGATGAAGTCTACACATGTGCTTATAAATTTTACCAGCATGTGGTAAAATTAATAAACCATGTCTTTGACATAGCACCATAGCTTCTTTTGAGATTTCTTCATGGTCCTCAGAGGAGAAGGTAGGAGAAGAGTCATGTCCCGCGTTTCCTGTCCAGTACCCTGGAGCTGAAAGAGAGCTGACCGCACCGTGATCCAGGCTCAGTTTGTGAACTGTACTGACTCTACAGACTGCCCCAAGTTGACTTGATTTCATTGATGTGGTTCTGATTGCTTTATTTGTCCATTTGTTATGGCTTAATAGTTGTATTAAGAGTCATATGCATAAATAAGGACAGTTTTTACATCTTTCAAGTGGAATTATAAATGGTGTCAGTGCTTAAAGGAGCGTGGCAAGCATTTCCAGTAGAGCTATAGAAGAGATGCTTCAGGATCTCTAAGGAGCACTGAGATTTTACTGCCTGAGGAATTAAAGTTCACAGGGAGCAAGTGTCTTGCCCAAGCTGTTCAAACACAGTTCTTAACAGAGTGTGAAGCAGAATACAGCCCTCAGTATTTGGAGGCCACCATTCTTTTCTTTCCTGGCATGGTGTTGCTAGCATGGTGTCGCAGGCCTGTAATCAAGCTCCGTGAAGGCTCATGCAGGACAATCGAGTTCAGAGCCAGCCTGGACGACATTTGTTTTGTTTTTGTTCGTTGAATTTCCCCACGCCTTCTGCTTATTCCCAGCCCTTACTATAGCCTTTGCTGATGGTGTTTGTACCTGTTTGTCTCTTGAACTAGGATATTCTAGGACACTAGCTGCATGTGTCTCAACTCTGTTATCCTTTCCCCTATTAGTCTTCCTTCCCCACCTCACTCTATAGTGGACCTGGTAGAGCATACTCAGTAGGCACTCAAGGGATGTTTGCTAAAGTACATTAATTGTCGTGGAATATTATTTCAAACTGTGTTACATTTGTTTAATGATGCAAAGATGTGTTGCTTTCTTTTATGCTACATTTGGTTAACTCTGAAGCTGTGTTACTTTGCCTGTCTGAAACACCTGATTGGCTTAATAAAGAGCTAAATGACCAATAGCAAGGCAGGAGAAAAGATAGGTGGGGCTGACAGGCAGAGAGAATAAATAGAAGGGGGAAAAGAGAGAGAAAAGATCGAGGAGTGGATGGGGGTAGCACACACTTTTATTCCCAGCACTTGGGAGGAAGAGACAGGTGGATCTCTGTGAGTTCAAGGCCACCCTGGTCTACAATAACTAGTTCCAGTATAGCTAGGACTGTTACACAGGGAAATCCTATCTTGAAAAACCAAAAGGAAGGAAGGAAGGAAGGAAGGAAGGAAGGAAGGAAGGAAGGAAGGAAGGAAGGAAGGACGGACGAACTGAGTAGTAGTGGTGTGTGCCTTTAATACCAGCACTTGGGAGGCAGAGGTAGGCTGATCTCTGTGAGTTTGAGGCCCCAGCCTGGTATACAGAGTGAGGACAGGCTTCAAAGCTACACAGAGAAACCCTGTCTCAAAAAAAAAAAAAAAAAAAAAAAAAGCAAAACAAAAAAACAACAAAGATTGAGGAGCAAGAAAAGGAGGAGAGAAGGTTGTCTCTCAACTATACAGCAATACAGCAAGCCACGAAGAAATGAAGAAAGGTATACAGAAATAGAGAAAGATAAAAAGCCCAGAAGCAAAGGATAGACAGGATAATTTAAGTTAGGAAAAGCTGGCTAGAAACAAGCCAAGCTAAGGCTGGGCATTTATAACTAAGAATAAGCCTCCTTGTGATATACTTGGGAGCTGGGTGGCAGGCCCCCAAAAGAGTAGAGTTAAAACAACCAACAATAGTTAATTTTGCCGTTAGCATCAATCCATGGAAACTTGGTCTTTAAAATTTATGGGAGCGCCAACATGGAAACATTTGGCAGCCTCGTTCCAACATGCTTTACTTTGAAAAGTTTCAATGATTGAGTTAGGTTTTTCTGTTTGTAGGATTCATCCCCCCCCTTCTATTTTGATGGAATACTGCCAAGTTATATAACTTTTAAGAAGATTTTTCTTTTAAATTTTATTTGTTCATATATTTTGTGTTTATGGGTACTTTATCTGGGTGTACATCTACGCACCAGAAGAAGACATCAGACAGTCGTGAGCTGCCATGTGGGTGCTGGGAACTGAACTTAGGACCTTTGGAAGGGCAGCGAGTGCTCTTAACCACTGAACCATCTCTCCAACCCCTTAGGAAGATTATTTTTTAAGGTAGCTATTTTGAATCATAATAAGGAAATGAAAAATGCTAGAAAATCATTCAGGAGAAAATGCTTTTGTGGTTATTTTTTAAGGTAACTATTTTGAATCATAATAAGGAAATGAAAACTGCTAGAAAATCATTCAGGAGAAAATGCTTTTGTGGTGAGAAAATCTTCAAATCGGTTCTTTCTCTTTTCCTGGGGTGTGTGTGTGTGTGTGTGTGTGTGTGTGTGTGTGTGACTGAGAATAGAACCTGGGACTTTGCACATCCTAGGCCAAGTTACCTACCATTAAGCTATTTGTTCCTGGCTGTATTTTTTCTTTAACAGGGTCATGCAATGTTTGTAGCCCACCCCTACTTTGAACTCCTGACCCTCCCGAGTGCTGGAATTATAGGCATGTGCCGCCACACCCACCAACTCCTTTATTTTATTCCTCCCCCTCCCTCTCTGCCTCTCTTCCTCCTTTTCCCTTCCTTCTCACTCTCAATTTCTATTTTCGGTTAATTTGGTTTGAGACTAGAACTCAGAGTTTTCCCCCTGCCTCTGCCTCCCATGTGCTGAGGTTATATACTGCACCATTATACCAGCTTGGGTCTGGTCTTGAGCTAATTTTAGATTAAAAATTCTTCAGAAATCAATAATACTGATACTCTTTGTTTTCCCAGTCCCCTGTTTTATGCCTTGTGTTCAAATTCTCCAAGACTGGCTCCATTTTTACCTGGTATCACAAGTTGTCACTTTATTTTACTTGTTTGCCTTTAAAATGTCAGGAGCATCCTACTAATAACACTTATTTTACTAACCTTATTTGGTGTCACTAGCGTGGTCATTCTGTGTGGAACCACTGGCTTACAGTCTGTCCCTTTGCTTTCTGTCACGGTGTGGAATTGCCTAGGTTGCTTTTGTATGTCGTGGAAAAACAGTCAAGAATGGGACAAGGTGAGTGCTTCTAGTAAAACTGGAGGAGAAACAAATTAAGAAGCTTAGGTTAAAGTTGACCCTGCCCTAATTCCATTCCTTTATTTTAGAATGTAACTTGAAGCAGTCCCTTATTTGTAAGCTTATTCGTTCATCACGCATAGCACAGATGTTTGTAATTACAAACTCAGAATTTTCCCACATTGTGGTGTCAGGAAGCAGAGTGGGCTGCTATAGAGAAAAAGAAAAGAAAGAAAGCAGGGTGGGTCCACTAATTTAATTCATCTTAAAAGGAACTAATTCATATGTTCTTTTGTGAATTTGCTGCCTTGTCCAGATCATATTTAATCTTTCAGGAACGTAAGTACCCTATTCTCAAGCTTCCCTTGTCTCTCTGTTTCTCACCAGATAATATTTGTGGGTTTGTTAAATAAGTTTAAAGTGTCATCTTATGCAATATTTTTAGTTTTTGCATCTGTGTCCTTAGGTAAGAGGCAGTGAAAGTGAAATTTTACTGTTATAGCTCAATCGGACAAACATATATTTAGTACTTTTTATGCGCCCTGGGCTGTATTGTGGTGAGGATTGCAAAAGGCATGTTTCTGTTGCCATAAAAGCTTCAGTTCCAGTTAGGCAACAATAGCCACACATGCATGAAAGAACTTGAAAGAAACCCTACAGCAAGAAAAGAGCAAAAGTGAGGTAGTGCATCCTGCAGCCTGCAATACACTGCTCATTCCGTTTAAAAATAGCTATCTGGAGATACTTCCATGGGGACTCAGTATCAGCTGCGTCTCATGTTATGGCCAGACTTTGCTAGGGTCTATATTGTCAGTTTCCCTTCCTGCTTCCCCTAACTTGCCCAAACTCTTAATCATAGCTCACAGTCTACCTTGTTGGTTCTGGAACCTTCAACATATGGCTCACAGTCTACCTTGTTGGTTCTGGAACCTTCAACATATGGCTCACAGTCTACCTTGATTCTGGAACCTTCAACATATGGCTCACAGTCTACCTTGGTTATGGAGTCTTTGCATTCAGAGACTGGATTACAGGCTGCGGAGCTCTCTGCTGTGTTTAAGTCCTGATTCTCAGACCAACGTGGCCATGAACGAGTAACCTAACCTGTTACTGCCTCAGTTTCCTCATCTAGGGCATGGAAACGTTCATAACAGTTACCTACTTGGATTACTGTGAAAATAAATGATTTACGATGAGCATCGTACCGAGTAAGCACCTTAAAAATTTTGGGTGTTATTCTCTTCACTCTGATGTTGTGGTTACCCTTCACTGTGAGTTCTCAAAGAGGAATCCTAGTTTTAAATTAAATAGGAATGTGTAATGTATCTTGAAAATGCCAAGCATCTTTTGAATTACAGTAGAAAATTAACAATTTCACAAATGGCCAATCAGATATTTTAATACTGTAATGCATTATAAAATATAACTAAGACTGTCATGTTTCTGCTGGTTGAAAAAAAATCTACTGGGGTGTCTGGGAAGTTGGCTCAGTGGTAAAGGACTTGTCACACAAGTGCAGGGACCTGATATGTGATCCCAAGAACCTACATGAAGCCAGACATGGTGATGCATATCTGTAGTCCCAGAATGTCTGCCGTGAAATGGGAGGGACATGAAGCCAGACAGTACACAGCCATAACCCCAGAACTTCTGCAGAGACATAGGAGGAAACAGGGAGAAATCCTGAAAGCTCATTGGCCAGGGAGTTTGGCGATTCCAGTGGAGGACAAGAGGCCCTGTCTCAAGATAGAAGGTAAAGACTGACACCCACGGTTGACCTCTGACCTCACCCGTACACATACCATGGTGTGCATGCTTGTGTGCACTTACACACACCCTTTCCCATCCCTTCCCCCCAAATAAAGTAACTGGTCTCAGGGTTTCTCACTAAAAGAGAAAGTGTGTTCATTCTGCATCCATTTCTCGTTGCTGATATGGATGGAGCACAAGAACTCAGAAGGAGTGGCCATTTACGGGGGTCAATACTTACATCTGGGTCGATCCCAGATCTGAGGTTTACTTGCTTGCTTGCTAGATAAGCCTGAGCAGATTACTTTTTTTTTGTCTGTTTCCTTATCTCTAAGATGGGAAAGATAATAGAGTTCCTATGCAAATGGAGTAAAACATGCCCAGAATGTTAGCCTATCCCGAACACTCATTAAATGTTCAACAACTGTTACATGTTTCGACAGTTATTTCAGAGACTAGCATGTGGGGTATTTATCCAGTGGCCTGAGTTTAACTGGCCTGTGGAGTGAAAAGGACTCCCTGTATCTGAAGCAAGGGACCCAAGTAGAGCATTGGAACGGAATATGTCACACAGCACTAGGGCATCTCTGTTTTGAAAGTGATGGGATGGGTGGCAGTGTAGGAACCAACCCTTAGAAGGGGCAGAGAGCTTTCCTTTTGAAGACAGTCTGCCGTGAGCTCTTGTAACCACTTGTTACCGTGGCTCCATTCTGAGCCGGATACAAAGTAGTCCTGGCTGGTAACAAGGTGAGATGCCTTGTAAGAGCAAAGCACTCAGAAAGAGTGGTCCTTAATCAGCCTGTGCAAGGTCCCACAGGTAGCGCTACACGCTATAGAGGGGCTCACAATAAGAAAGTACAGAGTGCCAGGCAGTAGTGGTGGCACAGGCCTTTAATCCCAGCACTCAGGAGGCAGAGGCAGGCAGATCTCTGTGAGTTCAAGGCCAGCCTGGTCTACAGAGCAAGTTCCAGGATAGGCTCCAAAAGCTACAGAGAAACCCCGCCCCCTCCAAAAAAAGTACAGAGCAAGAGCTGGCAAAAGCAACTTAAAAGTGAGCCTATTGGGGCAGGGAATGGCATATTCAGGGGGGTTGGAGAGAGCTCAGTAGTTAAGAGCATTTCATGGTCTTCCAGAGGACTTGGGTTTAATTCCCAGCATCCACATGGCAACTCACAACCGCCCTTTCCTGGCCTCCTTGGGCAAGAGGAACACAAATGGTGCACAGAAATACAAAATATCTATATACATAATCTTTTTTTTTTAAGGAAAAAAAAGATTTCAGCAAAGCTATAAGGAGAAATTACAAAAGACCTGTTAAGCATGGAGATCTTAGGATAAGAGAATGTAACAGGACATGGTGAAGGAAAGCAATGAGAATGGGGGAGAGATTCGCAGAAATACTTGATATTTTTAGGATTGGAGTCCTGAGTGTGTGAATATGGTGAACTGCTGCTTAGAATGCACAGCAGGAAATGTCTTTGGTCAGGCATTGGGCCTTCCCAGGAAAGCAGAATTTTATAAATGCCCTGACAGCCGGGCCTGCTTACAAGGGTGTGATTAATCTTTTGTCTTTATGGGCTGCCTTATCCATTTCCCACGTGTTACCTGATTCCGTTCTTCTAACAAAGAAACAGAGACTCAGAGATCTGAGCTCCTGTGATTTAAGACTTCACAGCTGGCAGGCCAGGGCTCCTGTAGGTGACAAGAGGGAATGACTCCAAAAACAGAAGCTGGCCTCCTACTGACCCATCTTCTCTCTAGTACTGGTTTCTTGCTTTGAAATGCCTCTTCCAGGATCTGTGGATTATGGAGTGAGTGTTTCTCTCTCCCCTCCCCTTGTTTTTAAGAGAGTCTCACTCTATAGCTAGCCCTGACTGGCCTGGAACTTGTTATGTAGACTAGGTGCCTAGCCACCTGCCTCTGCCTCCCATGCACTGGGATTAAAGATCTGCAACAGCATGTTTGACTTCTGACTCACATTCTTATTTATTCTTTATTGGAGGGAGATGAGACAGCGTTTTTTGTTTTGTTTTGTTTTTTTCTGTGTAGCCTTGGCTGTCCAGGAACTCACTCTGTAGACCAGGCTGGCCTCGAACTCACAGAGATTCACCTGCCTCTCCTCCCAAGTGCTGGAATTAAAGATGTGTGCCACCATGTCTAACTAGGACTTAACCTTCTTTTTATTTTTTTTGGTTTTTCGAGACAGGGTTTCTCTGCAGCTTTGGAGCCTGTCCTGGCACTAGCTCTTGTAGACCAGGCTGGCCTCGAACTCACAGAGATCCGCCTGCCTCTGCCTCCCGAGTGCTGGGATTAAAGGCGTGCGCCACCACCGCCCGGCAGGACTTAACCTTCTTGAGAATGGTTATAAACTGTGCCTGTCCTGGAGCTAGCTCTTGTAGACCAGGCTGACCTCGAACTCACAGAGATCTGCCTGCCTCTGCCTCCCGAGTGCTGGTTTTAAAGGCGTGCACCACCACCACCCAGCAAAAATTTATATTTTTTAAACTTATATCATGCCCCTTCCCTTTTTTCCTCCAACCCCTCTCATGATCTCAGAGCTGACCACCTGGCATTGGTTAACCAACTGGGAGTGTCTTTCTTGGGAAGACCATTTCTCCTGCTCTCAGCGTTGCCAGGTTGCCCGTTGCTCCTTGTCTAGTGTTGAAGTCCTGTGAGCTTTACCCCTAATGTGTTAGCATGTCCATTGGTACCATCCAGGTCTTGTTTAGGCAGGCATGCGGATGAGTCTTGATGGGTATAGCCTCTATCATGTTTCTAGTGAAAGACCGGATAAATTCAGACCCCTCTAGCAGAAAGAGTAGAGCCAAAAAAATCTAGCAGGGAGAGAAGAACCAAAAATCTAGGTTAGCCGGTTCAGTGACTCTGTTTCAGGAACTAGCTGACCATAAAGTTAGATTATAATCTTGAGAATAACCTTGAGAAACAGGGAGTTACCCCCTTGTGATTATCACTAGTATTTTCGGAATTTTCCAATGACACCCTTTGGGTTATTGGGTTATGGTTTCTTCCCTTAAATACCCCTTCTCCCAGCTACTCGGGGTCGAACTGTACCTCTGTGTGGGAAATGAGTTTCAGCCCCAGTGCACTGGTTCCTGTCCTGTCAATAAACCTCATGTGATTGCAGCAAGGATGGTCTCTCGTGAGTTCCTGGGGGGGTCATGTTATCCCAAGAGTTGAGCAAGAGTCTCCCCAATCAGTGGGGGGTCTTTCACTAGGAGATGCAATCTTATAGCAGACTTATGTTCCTTTTGATCTTACCGTCCTTCCAGTCCCTCTTTTGTAATGTTCCCCAAGCTGTGGGTGCAGAAGTGTCTAGTAGATGTGTCCTTTGGGACTGGACACTGCATTTTGATTGGTTTTGGCTTTCTGTAATGATCTCTGTTGCAAAGAGAAAATTTCTTTGATGAGGACTGAGAGCTACATTTGTCTGTTTTGGCTTTCTGTAATGATCTCTGTTGCAAAGAGAAAATTTCTTTGATGAGGACTGAGAGCTACATTTGTCTGTGGGTATAAGGATAAATATTTAGAATATAGTTAGGGATAATGCTGGGTTAGTAAAGTAGTTAATGTAGGTTTTCCTCCAAGATCCATGACTTCACTGACCCTAGGTACTTGGCTAGATTTTCAGTAGCAAACATGGTTTTCCTCTTGTTGAACAGGCCATAAGACTGATGAAATCACTGTCGGTTACCAACAAGGTATGCATGCCACTGTTGATCCCTAGGGTTATTGTGCCATGCTGGTCATTATTGTGGTTCCGAGGCTTTGTAGCTGGGTAGGACTATTGGTTGTTTCCCTCCCTTGGAAGCTTGCATGGGGTCTTCTGGTACCATGACAATTAGTGCTCAGAAAGGAAGGAGACTTTCAGGTTAAATCCAGCTCAGACCTCTAGGGTAGATTTCATCCTTGACATATGTGTTGTTTACTTCCTTGCTGCCATGATAAAATACCTAAAAGAAGTAACTTTAAATTATGTGTTATTACCATTTGTATATATATATATATATGGTATATACATGTGATATTACCATTTATGTGTATATGGTATATACATGTGATATTACCATTTGTGTTGTATATAGTGTGTACATGTGACATTACCATTTGTGTATATATGGTATATACATGTGATATTACCATTTGTGTGTATATGGTGTATACATGTGGAAGGGGACCATATCTTTCTGTTGATGTGCTAAAACACACTGACAAAAAGCACTAAGAGGACAAATGGCTTATTTGGCTTATAATTCCAGGTTACAGTCTATCATTGTACAGAAGTCAAGACAAGAACTGAAGTCACTAGTCACAGCCACAGTCAAGAGTTGAGAGAGAGCCGGGTAGTGGTGGCACATGCCTTTAATCTCAGCACTTCCTGCTCTTCAGAGGACATGAGTTTGGTTCCCCGCACCCACACAGGGTGACTCACAACCACCCATAATTCCAGCTCCAGGGAATACGACACCCTTTTCTGCTTCCTGCACACATGTAGCACACATTCACACAGATGCATAAGTACATATAAATAAAAATAGTGCTAATGAATTCCTTTTCATGCTGTAGGCCTGTATCAGTTTAGAGTCTCACAGCCTGCTCCTTCCCCCTCAGCATCCTGCTCCGCAGGGCAGCAGTTAATGCTGTGCATCCCCTGCTTGCTCAGCTTTGTAGCTTGCTGGGTTGTCCCTTCTCTTGCTTCTCTCCCTAGGGTATTGGTACAAGTGCTGTGGGAGAAATGCCCACCTCAGCTGCAGGTAATGCAACGTTCACACATTGTCTCTGTCTCTGCCACGTTAGCATTCTCTGGCCAGACCAGAGATGGACAAGAAGGAAAGTTCGGGATCCTCGTGGCCATCTTAGAGAAGGCAGGGATGGGTACATCTGGCTGGTGCTGTTTCTTGCCAGGTGGCGTGGTGAACAGATGGGATTTCATCTGTTTCTTAGTAAAAGGCTGTGGAGGTCCAGAAATGGATGTCACCCTGGGATGCTGACTCCTCATGAATGTCAATCCCTTCATTAATAATTGACGTCTCCCCTATGTTGTCGTGACTGTTCTGTGGCTCTGGATCTTCCATTCACTGCTCTCTTTGGCATTATGCTCTGCCCGTGTTTTCTGACTGAAATCTTTCATGCCATTGGCTTCTGTTCTTATTTTCCCTCACCTGCCCTGAAGCCCAGGCTGGCTTTGAATTCTTCCTGAGTGTGTCATACCTGGCTCTTATTTCTTTTCCTTTGTGTGACAAGATCAGGTAAAGGCATGTGCCACTAAATCTGAACATCGAAGTCCCTCCTGGGGACCCACGTGGTGAAAGGGGAGAACTGAACTGACGTTCTCAAGCCGTCTCTGACCTCCACAGCTGCTGACCCCTTCACACACACGCTAAATGTAATGAGGAAAAAATAAAATTCGAAAAGCTTTAAAAATCCAGTAGACTTAAAATCTTTGCACGTTGCTACTGTCTCGCACAAGTAGCCTTCTCTGGCGCCTAGGGAGCGTGCCTGCCCTTCACCAAATCTTCTCAAAGATTTGTATGGGAGAAGGAAGTTTAGGGCAGAGCTTGAAGGTAAAGCTTATAATTTATTTCCTATTGAAGCAGAAACCTCATTCAGTTTTAGAGTGCAGTGTGAGCTGTTAAGGGTTGGCCTATCTCATCCTCACAGTACTCACAGTAAGTATGGTTTGTTCTTTTTTTTTTTTTTTTTTTTTTTTTGGTTTTTCGAGACAGGGTTTCTCTGTGGCTTTGGAGCCTGTCCTGGAACTAGCTCTGTAGACCAGGCTGGTCTCGAACTCACAGAGATCCGCCTACCTCTGCCTCCTGAGTGCTGGGATTAAAGGCGTGCGCCACCATCGCCCGGCTGGCTTGTTCTTAAGAGTCGGTTACAGTTGAGTGCGTTATTAACTGGGAGCTCAGTCAGATCACTCAACTTCCGGGATCAGAGTTCAGCTGCCACGTGGAGACTTACTTTGTTTTGTTTGTGTCCTCATAGTCTTTAATGCTGGCTGGATATGAGCTTTTGGGTACTAAGAGCACTAGGTGTAACACCTGGGTTGTGTTCACAGTTCACAGCAGGCGGCCTCCTGGATTTGGACCAGGATCTAGGTGTTCCCATTCCAAGGCCAACATTGTGTCATTGTTTTTCAAGATAAGGCAGACAATAGGATGCCAGAAGTTAGTGTGCAAACTTGCCTGTGAGCAACTCTTTGAAAGCAGATACTTGGTTAGACAGTGATACTTGGTTTAGGCCAGCAGGAGAAAAAGAGAAATGACAGTGATTTTTGTGAACAAAATTAAAACAAAGTTAGGAATCTTAGACCTGAAGGAATGAGTTAACATCAGAGCTCCGGAGGGCCGTGTTTCTGAAGTCTAAGTCAGCTGTTGTTCTCCTTAGGCTCAGTGTTGTATCCTTGAAGGAATGAGATGACATCAGAGCCCTTTAGAGCCGCAGTTCTGAAGTCTCTAGGTCAGCTGTTGTTCTCCCATAGGTCCATTGTGGTATCTGTGTTAGGCAAACTCAGTAACAACAATGGAGGAAATGAGTACTGACCGGTCATTCCTAGGTGGCTGAGAAGGTTTTATAGTGGATGTGAGGGAGAATTTAGCAGGAGGCATTGGGAAGGGTCCAGACTGAATTTGACCAGCAGATAAGGCCGTGAGAGAGGTGGGACAAGGGAGAGCTAGGGAGAAAGAGGAGAGGGGAAGAGGAGACGGAGAGCTGGGAACCAAGAGAAGAACCAGGAGGGCAAGTAGCCAAAATGGCAGAGTTATATAGGAATGAGAAGCCTGGGGAGGGAAGGGAAGCTCAGCCGTAGGGGGTGGAGTGAGAAGAGCCGGGAGGAGCCACAGGTATCCAGTGAGCCTTGGCCTGGATTTCTCTGAGCCCAGACAAACAAAAAGTTTTAAAATGTAAGAGTCTCTAAACAGTACAATCATAAAAGATTGGTAACATTTGTGCGATTCCTACAGATTAAAAAGAAATGTAGTCATCTCCTTTTGGGTGCAGGGTGCTGGAGAGCAAACACACCCAAGGCCTTAGGCAGAGAAGCGTATGCTGTAGCAGTGAACGGTGTCCACCCGTCCTCCTCTGTTAAACACGGATGAAACAGAGGCGAGATTTTAGAAATGGCATCCAGTTGTCCACGTGAAGAAGCAGGAAAAAGAAATGACTGAAGTTTTGCAGAATGCAGTATAAATGGAAGTTGGTGTTAAGATAGACTGACGACACTCTTTATCGATAGTTTCTCCTGTAGAAGGTTAGGGTGCAGATCTCTGTTAGCTACACTTTTGCACTTTAATTGCACTGCGGTTTGACTTAGTTGGTTTAAAGACAGTGTATACCATGGAGCATAACGGACACTCTGGGTCTATGCAGAATTCATCTCTAGACAGTGCGTATAGAAAGCAGAATGGAGCCTGTGGATTTACGGTAGTATTCCTCTAAGAGGGCTGTGGCAGTAGCCGCTACTTTTCCAGTTTCCCACGTTGGTTGTTTTATGCTTTCCAGGAAATTCCCAAGGCCCTCTCCTGACAGAGTACCCCATTTCTTCAGTATACACATCTTCTGTGAGTCTGTTTCTGGTTTTGTTTTCTTCCTGCTTTTGTTTTTGATATACAGCTTTAATGAATGAGGAAGTAACAAAAAGAAGACACCGCAATTCTGAGGATGACATTCTGAAAATAAACAAGTAGTAGAAATTAGTTTTAAAGGCATATAGCATCTGTTTCTATCAATAAGTATTTACATTGTCATGTTAGACTAATTATGATCGTCCACACCAGGAAATGCCGGTAGCATAGTTTGTATTATCAAGAATGAATTAGCATGGAATGAGTCACCATGAACCGTGACTGTGACACTCTCAAGGCAATGTCACAGAGCAGCATGGACCAATGAAATACAGCACAAGCCACACATGTAATAATTGTTTCTAGAGACTGCACTGTGAAAAGCCCCTCCCTTTTTTGGTACGTGTTGGAGTGAAACACAGAGTCTTGTAGCCCAGGTTAGTCTCGAACTCACAGTAGTCCTTGTGCCTCAGCCTCTAGCGCTGAGTTTACAGGTGTACACCTCTGTGGTGGGTTGAAAAAAAATGGCCTCAACGGGAGTGGCACTGTTAGGAGGTGTGGCCTTATTAGAGGAAGTGCGTCACTGTGGGGGTGGGTTTGAGATCTGTTTTGCTCATTGTGCCAGGCAGTCGACTTCCTGTTGCCTGTTAGATGTGAGAACTCTCAGCTCCAGCACCATGTCTGCATGTGTGCAGCCATGCTCCCCGCTCTGATGATAATTGCCTGAACCTCTGAACTGTACGCCACCCCAATTAAATGTTTTCTTTATAAAAGTTGCCATAGTCATGGTGTCTTTTCACAGCCATAAAAACCATACTAAGACAACCACCAAGCTTAATAATAAGCTTTTTAAAACTTACATTTATTTAGTGTGTGGGTAGTTGCTCCTAAGCTTGGCAGCAAGTGCTGTGACCCGTTGAGCGATCTCACTGGCCTTGTTTTTGAGAACTGTTGTACTGGCGCTGACCTCAGGCTGTGACCCTAGTGCAGACTCTACTCCCTGGGGTTGGAATTATAGGTGTATGCCTCCATGCCCAGTGCTTATCTGCATTTTTGTTTTTTTTTGTTGCTATTGTTGTTTAATTTTATTTATGGATGTATTTTCTATATGAGTGCTTGATCTACATGTGTGCTTACATGCCAGAAGAAGACATCAGACCCCATAATAGATGGTTGTGAGCCACTATGTGGTTGCTGGGAATTGAACTTAGGACCTCTGGGAGAGCAGTCAGTGGCTCTTAACCTCTGAGACATCTCTCCAGCCCTTGATCTGTATTTTGAAAATTCATACAATTTTCAGGTGTAAAAGGTTCAAATTCAATGTTCCACATATACTTGGCGCTTTCTGCTACTGAATTGATTTCCATTTTAATTTAGTTAAATAAAGTGAAAATGTCAGTTCCTGAATATCCTGTCACTCATACCACTTGACATGTATCACACCACCTCACTCATCACATATTATCCAGTACTACTTATGTCTTGCTTTTGATCTGGTAGTGTCATGTGACTGGTGTTGCCATTGTTTGGACATGCGTAGGCAACATCCCGTGAACCAACAAGCAAACTGTGTGAATTCACAGTTTCTCAGGAGCCATATGTGGTTACTGGCAGGGTTGAGATTATAAGTGAAGGAGCCCTGAGGGTAAAATTTAAGCTACATTTTAAGGAGAGGGGACTGATAAGCATTAGTATGTAGAACTTACGAAGACTACATTTTTTCATTCATTTAAAAAATTAACGTACATTAAATAGATTTCATTATGACATTTTTATGCATTGTTCTTATTGATGGTTCTTTTCCAGTCCCCTCCCCTGTATCCTCTCTCTTTTTCCCATTGGTCCCTTGCTCTCATGTCAAGTATATACTGTTATCCCTACCACCACCTTAGCATCTCTCATAGACAGACCTTTTTCTAGTTTCAGGACCACACACAACCACATACACAGGCATTAATACTGAGATGTTGGCCCCATGGGTAAAATGCTGAGGACCCGAGTTGGAATCCCCAGAACGTCTGTAAGAAGCTGAGCATGGTAGCACACACACTTGTAATCCAGCAAAGGGGAGATGGGAACAGGTGGATCCCCTGGGACTTGCTGGCTATCTAGTCTAGACAAACCAATGAGCTTAGGTTCAGTGAGAGAACTCTCTTAAAAAATAAGTGGAGGGCTGGAGAGATGGCTCAGTGGTTAAGAGCATTGCCTGCTCTTCCAAAGGTCCTGAGTTCAATTCCCGGCAACCACATGGTGGCTCACAACCATCTGTAAAGAGGTCTGATTCCCTCTTCTGGCCTGCAGACATGCACACAGACAGAATATTGCATACTAAATAAATAAATAAATAAAAAAAAATAAGTGGAAAGCCTCTGAGGAAAAGTCCCAGCGTCAACTCCTGGCCTTCACATTCTATATGTGCACCTACACACGCATTGAAATCTAGGATCCTGGTATGAGAGAAAACAGGCAGTACTTGTTTTCTTTTTTCACTTAACATACTTTCTAGTTTCATCCACTTTTCTGCAAATGTCATGTTCTCGTTCTTTTTTGAAAAATTCCTCTGGGTGTGTGTGCCACATTTTTTCTCGTCCATTCATCTGTTGATGGAATGAGGTGCTGGTTCCATTTCTTAGCTGTTATGAGTAGTGTAGCAGTAAGCACGAGCGTGCAAAATATCCCTGTGGTAGAGCTTAGAGTCCTTGAAGGATATACCCAGGAGACGTATAGTTAGGTCATTTGATACTTCTATTTTTAAATGGGTTTTTGTTGTCTTATTTAAGACAGGGTGTCATATAGCCTAGGCTGACCCTTATGCCTTTCCCTACCGAATGCTGGGGTCTTAGGTAAATGCCATAATACCTAGTTTGTTTTTAGTTTTTTGAGAAACCACATCCTAATTTCCATAGTGGCTTCACCCTGTAGGTAGACTTTTCTGTCCTGCCAGCCCACTCACAAGTAACTGCAGAGACTTAATATTAATTACAAATGGTCGACCAATAGCTCAGACTTATTACTAACTAGCTCTTATGACTTAAATTAACCCATTTCCACTAATGTAGGTATTGCTACGTGGCTCATGGCTTTACCCGTCCTCCAGCATGTCATGCTCCCTCTGCTTCTCCTTGTGACTCCTGACCCCACCCTTCTTTTTCCCAGTGTCCTGAGTCTGTTTCTCCTACATAACCTTTGCTGTCCAGCTATTGGCCAGTCAGCTTCTTTATTAAACCAATCACAGCGACATATATTTATAGTATAAAGGAATATTCCACAGCACCCAATTCTAGTCCTACTAACAATGAGTCAAAGTTATGAGAATTTCATTTTAAGAGGCATTATCTAAGTTTCCTATGTCCTACATTCTTTTAGAAACCAGTCTTCTGATGTCTCAGTCAGCCCTCAGGCTGAGATACTGTTCACTTGTAGGAACTTCCTGCTGACACAGTGCTTCAGTGAACACTCATTACTAAAATGTGAAATTGTGTTTTGTTTTGTCTTGGTTTTTTTTTTTTTTGAGACAGGTTTTCTCTGTGTCGCCTTGGCTGTCCTGGAACTCGCTCAGTGCTGGCCTCTAAGATCTACCTGCCTCTGCCTCCCAAATCCTAGGATTAAATGTGTGGACCACCATTGCCCAGCGTGAAATTGAAATTTTGTCCTGCATTTGAAGACTATTTGAGATAAGCTGAGTATGGTAGAACATGCTGTAATTTCAGCCTTCAGACTAAAGATCTTGAGTTTGAGACTAGCCTGAGCTACAGAGCGTATTCCAGGCCATCCCAGGCTACATACTAAGACCTTGTCTCAAACAAAACAAAACAAAACCCCAAGAAAGAAAACAAGCCTGAGCAGAAGCTAAATGAAACGGTATGAAATGCAGTGCAGAGCATGTCAGAGTGCTCCACGCGTGTGGCTTGAGACTTTCGGGTACAGGCGTGTGCTGGCGTGCTCCACGCATATGGCTTGAGACTTTCGGGTACAGGCGTGTGCTGGCGTGCTCCACGCATGTGGCTTGAGACTTTCGGGTACAGGCATGTGCTGGAGTCTCTGATGAGAGGGTGGTAGACTGACCATATGAGTGACCATTGTGGAATAGCGTGGAGGAGGAGCGTTTCTTCTTGAGCTGGTGAGGGATGAGCAGATCTGGACTTGAGGGTCATAGGGCAGCTCCTTGGCTCACTGTCTCCAACTCTTGACTTGCCTGTAAAATGACAAATTCAGACTTAGAAGCCAGCCTTTATTTTATTTATTTATTTGTTTATTTATGACTTTTTTATTTTTTGAGACAGTATTTCTCTGTGTACTAGAACTTACTCTGTAGAACAGACCATCTGGAACTCACAGAGATCAGCCTGCCTCTGCCTCCCGAATGCTGGAATTAAAGATGTGTGCCACCACCGCCCAGCCAACCCTTTTCTTATGATGAAACTTGGTGTGTGGAAGTTAGAGTATTTCAGTCTGATTTGAATGGATTAAAGTATGGCATTTGCAGTCTCCTTAAGTGTTTCTCTAAGGGAGTCACCAGCATGCACTTAACTGTGCGTTGTTCCTCACTTTCATAACACCTAATGTTTAATATCACTACATCTAGTCAAATGTAAAAACGAATTAA
The DNA here is from genome assembly GCF_037038515.1 of Microtus pennsylvanicus. Taxonomy (NCBI): domain Eukaryota; kingdom Metazoa; phylum Chordata; class Mammalia; order Rodentia; family Cricetidae; genus Microtus; species Microtus pennsylvanicus. The sequence continues at coordinate 98,101,808 of NC_134588.1, forward strand.
AATTTTATATGCGATTAAGTTTGCGCTTTTAACAAAGTAAAGTTTTCCTTCTTAGACAGTTAATTTAGAATGTTTGTTTGATATTTCTTCCTTAAGGTTTTCTGGCTTTCGTGTTTTGTATAGGACTTCCTTGAATATATTTGCTTGAAAGTCTTCAGCTGGAGAGTCAACGTGTCAGATGACTCACGCCGTGTACATATTTGGAATGCTATTCTGCCACAAGAGTCTGGAAACGGGCAGACTTACTGTCATGCTTTTAAAAGGCAAAATATGCTAGTGTCGGTGTGGTAGCTGTGATTCAGCGTTACTGCCGCTTTGGAGAGAATTGTTGTAGGCATAGGGGCTCTCATAGAACAGCCCTGTGTGTGGGTAAAGTAAGTTTGAACGCACATTCACTGTCCTGGTGGCCCCACGTCAATCGCAGTGTTAACCCAGGTTTTTTGTTTTGCTTTTGTGGTTGTTACACTTTTATTTTTCAAGTAGAAAAAGACAAGATCTCCTGAGTAAATTGTGAGTTTGGGGATCGTGGCAGGGGGTATAAAGGGAGGGGAATGAAGAAAAATATATAGCTCAATAAAAATAAAAAAAAAAGAAATTAGAGAAAAGATAAAGTAAACAAAAAAGTGAAAATATTTACACACCTATTTTAAGTCCACAGTTTAGCACTTTTATTTTTATAGCTTTAAAAGTTATAGCACAAAATCTTTAAGGATGGGGGGGGGGGTATTTCATTCAAAACAAAGCCTGATATATACATTTCCTCTGTACTTTATTTTTTTTTTATTTTTTATTTTTTTTGGTTTTTCGAGACAGGATTTCTCTGTGGTTTTGGAGCCTGTCCTGGAACTAGCTCTTGTAGACCAGGCTGGTCTCAAACTCACAAAGATCCGCCTGCCTCTGCCTCCCAAGTGCTGGGATTAAAGGCGTGCGCCATCACCGCCCGGCTGTACTTTATTTTAAATACATTAATTTTAAAATGATGCTCATCTAATTTTTCTCATTTAGTAGTAAAATACTAGTGTAACTTCTCATCAAAATAAAGTTTACCACAAATGTAAATGAATTTTTCCAATTGAAAATGGCCCTTCAGCTACCGTTAAATGAAAAAATTTTAATGTAACTTAAAGGCAAAAGAATTGGTAGTTGTCATTATAAGCAAAATCCCAAGACCCAGAGCAGTTGACACTGCTCCTTAAAACACAAGCTTTGAAAGAACCAGAGATGTTTTACTGAAGTTTTGTTTAATTCCAAAACTGGCAGAGTTTGCTAATGATTAGAATTCCACTAACAGCTTAGCCCATTGTTCAAATTAAAGCATTCCAATTGCAAGGCAGTAAGAATTCAGACAGGTGCCAGGTGGTGGTGGTGCATGTCTTTAATACCAGCACTCGGGAGGCAGAGACAGGCTGGTCTCTATGAGTTTGAGGGCAGCCTGGTCTACAGAGCGAGTTCCAGGACAGCTAGGACAGTTATATAAAGAAACCTTGTCTTGGAAACTACCCCTCTCCCCCCCAAAACAGAAGAATTAAAACAAGTGCCAAGCACTGTGTATTTGGTCCCTTTACCTTTCAGAACAGGGTTAGGCTGCAGATGGCAATCAGTGTCTGACTTTTCCTTTCGTAAGAAAATAGTAAAACCTTAATCCATGTGTCTGATAGCCATAGGAGCCAGAGCCAGACACTGACAAACGGCTCAGGAGTAGACTTAGTGAACATTCAAAAAGCTTACGTGTAAAAACACATGCAGAAATGGTGCAGAATGATACTCGGGGAGGACTCTGGTGCAGGGCGATACTCGGGGAGGACTCTGGTGCAGGGCGATACTCGGGGAGGACTCTGGTGCAGGGAGATACTCGGGGAGGACTCTGGTGCAGGGAGATACTCGGGGAGGACTCTGGTGCAGGGCGATACTCGGGGAGGACTCTGGTGCAGGATGATACTCGGGGAGGACTCTGGTGCAGGGCGATACTCGGGGAGGACTCTGGTGCAGGGCGATACTCGGGGAGGACTCTGGTGCAGGGCGATACTCGGGGAGGACTCTGGTGCAGGGCGATACTCGGGGAGGACTCTGGTGCAGGGCGATACTCGGGGAGGACTCTGGTGCAGGGCGATACTCGGGGAGGACTCTGGTGCAGGGCGATACTCGGGGAGGACTCTGGTGCAGGATGATACTCGGGGAGGACTCTGGTGCAGGGCGATACTCGGGGAGGACTCTGGTGCAGGGCGATACTCGGGGAGGACTCTGGTGCAGGGCGATACTCGGGGAGGACTCTGACTGGCACAGTGCTGGAGAGGAGCGCCTTATATGGGACTTTGAGGACAGAAAAATCAGCCAGGCAAACTGGAGTTAAGTGGCTTTTGAGCCAGGCCATGATGGATTATTAGGTGTCTCACAAAAATAAAATTAGAAAAATAAAACCTTAGAAAGAGCAAGAGACCTAGTTAGGAAAACAGTTTGAAGGCTTTTCTTTTAAAATTAGTTAAACTAATTGTGTGGCCACGAAAGAGTAGGAGGGATGTTGTGAGGCCCAAGGAAAGGAATGCTGCTGTTTCTGGGAGTGGCTATTTCATTTAGATGGTGTGGACTTCCCCCAAGACCACCCTGAAAGGCTCTCGATAGAAGGAAGAGGAAACCATTCATTCAGTGATGTAGCATTTTCCATAGAGGAGAAAAGCACCTCAAAAAAACTTGAACTTGGTCATTGGACGCATGTCTCTGTCTTGGGGTGGGTGGCGGGTAGGGACACTGGAGTGAAATGTCTTTTTAGTTTCATTGTCCTCAGAACACTATGGTTAAGAGTCTCTTCTTCAACTGTGTAACAGGACTTGAAGTGACCATCTGCTGGGTGATGGTGAAAATTGAGTCTGTTGTAGGAATTCTTCTAAGTTGGAGCCTGGTGTGTAGCAAAGCTTCAAATACATATCAACTTGTACTTACCAAGGAGTCGTTTGTTTTTGAGACAGGGTCTCATGTAGCTGGGCTGATCCTCCTACCTCTGTCTTTCTCATGTTGGGATTACCAGTGTGTGCATCATGCCCAGCTCACCCGGGATTCTTGTGTGTATGTGTTTGTGTGCTCATGCATGCTTGTGGAGGCCAGACCTCAGACTGTTCCTTAGGAGCTGTGTACCTTTACATCTAGACATACATGTACTTGCTGGAGGGACTAGGTTAGCTGGCCAGTGGGCCTGGATGATCTGCTTGCTTCTGCCTCCCAGCCTCCCACAGTGGGAATTAGAAATACTTGCAACCACACGTGACTTTTTTTTTCTTTCTTTATTTTTGGTTATTAGTTTGAAACAAGGATTCACTATGTAGCCCTGGCTGGCCTTATACTCAGAGATCTGCCAGCGTCTGCCTCCCCAGTGCTGCGATTAAAGGTGTATGCCACCATACCTAACAGTATTCCTGGCTTTTAAATTTTGGGTTCTAGGAATCAATTCATGTCCTCGTGTTTGGAAGGCAAGCATTTTACCCACTGAACTCTCTCCCCGGCCCTTACCAAGTAGTTCCAATCACTAGCTTCTAAATACCTTAGTCATCTGAAACAGATCATTCAGAAGAGATGTGTAAGGACTAGGGAGACTGAATGAGAGTGGATCCTCCATTATAAATTGATACCTCAATATTCTATAGTGAAGCCAGTTAGCATTGTTTGTCGTCCAAAGCCTGGTCATTTCTAGAATGTTTGGAAAGCTGTTTCTGTATATACAGTAAGGCTGAGCATCCCTTGAGTCAACCACCAGTGTGTGATGCTCATGAGTCCGCTTGGGAAGTGACATTTACTAAACATCTGCTGTGTGGACCAAGGACCCTCTGAAGTGACTTACCTGTCCTGTTACCTAAACATCACAAATGACCTTTTGTCAGGTGTCATAGATAACATGCCAGAAGGCTGAGCATTAGCATCACGAGTTCAAGGCCAGCCAGGACTACATAGCCTGGACAACATGGCAATATCATGTCTCAGATGAAAATTCTAGAACATTAGGAGCGGAACGATGAGTGGATAAAAGTGCTTCAGCCAAACCTGACGACCGGAGCTCACTGCCCAGGACCCACATGGTAGAAGGAGAGAGCCAGCGCCTACAAGTTATTCTCTGACCTTCATATATGTGTTGTGGCACACAAAGCTCATATAGAGAAATAGGCAGTCAGGTGTGTATGCATGTGCACACACAGAGACACTGTGTGTAACGTGAAAAATGGCTGGGAGCATGTAGCTTATTAGTGATACATTCACCTATAAGAGTCCTGGGTTTAATCCCTGGCATCACCAAGCACAGGAGAAATCGCAACCCTTTGAGACAGGTTCTCTACAATCCTACAGTCATACAGATGAGAAAAGGGAGTGTGGTTGCTAGGTAACTCACCTACTGTTTCCCACATGACTTATAAAATGTCAAGGATGCAGTTTGAACCTAGGTGTGCCTCTGTCCTCAGTCATTGTATTGAACTTCATAGGACCTGAACCAGGAAGAGAGTTTCAGGTCCAACTCTGCTCTGTTCCAGGATTATGACCTTAGTATTTTATTTCTCCATTTCAAACACAAGGTGAATACTTCTGGTGGAGCCTTGCTTTGAAGATCAGAGGTCAGACATGTGAAGTGGCTGCCACAGTAAGGGCTCCCTCAGCTGCTCTGTTTCTTCTGTCTTAGGTCCCCTTAGTGTGTGGCCAGCCTCTGGGTCTCATACAGTTAGAAGATAAAATCCTGTACTCAGACTGTAAACTTGCTACAGTACCTGCTGATGGTCTTAACTAGAAAGCAGCTCAGGCTACTTAAAGTAGAACTAGAAGTTCAGGTATAGAGGTGCACGCCTTTAATCCCAGCACTTAGGAGGCAGAGGCAATCGGCTCTCTGTGAGTTCCAGGACAGCCAAGGCTATGCAGAGAAATCCTGTTAAAAAAAACCAAAAAAACAAAACAAAACAAAAAAAAACCCAGTAGAAGTAGATTCAGTAGAGACCTGCTGTGCATGTTTTAGGGAAAATGAAACCAGCCAGATTTAGACATTTTTATGTTTTCTAAGAATGCCCTTATATATGAAATAATACATCTTAGTCACGAAATATGTTGCAAATATCAAATACATTTGTATAGGATTAATATTGTAGACTTTTGTGTGCATATATGTGATATATATGTTTATGTGGATGATATATCTGTGTATATATATTTTTGAGATGGGTTTTGCAAATCCAGTCTGGCCTCTGACTTGCTCCATAGCTGAGAAGGACAGTAAATTTCTGATTTGCCTCCCTCTGTCTCCCAAGTACTGGGATGATTGGGATGTGCTGCTCTGTCCAATCTGTAGGTCTAGGGATCCAAACAGGGCTTCTCATCTTCTGGGCAAGCACTGTACCAATTGCACTACATCCTCAGCCCTTGTTTATGTTTCGTTGTAGTTGCTTTGGTTTCGTTTGGTTTTTTGTTTTTAGGGGGTTTTTTTGTTGTTGTTGTTAGTTTTATTTTTTTATAAACTGTGTTTCTTTGTGAAGTCTTGGCCGTCCTGGAACTGTCTTTGTAGACCAAGCTGACCTCAAACTCAGAGACCCACTTGCCTCTCCCTCCCAAATGCTGGGATTGAAGGTATGTGCCACCACTGCCTGACTTTGCTTATGTATTTTAAAGAGAATTGTACTTTATTTGCAAACTTTTTGTTTGTTTTTCTTTTAGATTCTATTTATCTATATACTTATTTATTTTGTTTTTTTTCGAGACAGGGTTTCTCTGTGTCACAGTCCTGGCTGTCTTTGAACTCGCTTTGTGGACCAGGCTGACCTCAAACTCACAGAGATCCACCTGCCCCTGCCTCCCAAGTGCTAGGATTAAAGCTGTGCACCACCAACCGGCTCTGTTGTGATTGCTTCTATCTTATGTATGTGTTGCCTGCATGGGTGTGCATTATAGCTGTGCCTGGTGCCTGCATGGGTGTGCATCCTAGCTGTGCCTGGTGCCTGCCTGCACGGGTGTGCATCCTAGCTGTGCCTGGTGCCTGCCTGCACGGGTGTGCATCCTAGCTGTGCCTGGTGCCTGCCTGCATGGGTGTGCATCCTAGCTGTGCCTGGTGCCTGCCTGCACGGGTGTGCATCCTAGCTGTGCCTGGTGCCTGCCTGCACGGGTGTGCATCCTAGCTGTGCCTGGTGCCTGCCTGCATGGGTGTGCATCCTAGCTGTGCCTGGTGCCTGCACGGGTGTGCATCCTAGCTGTGCCTGGTGCCTGCCTGCATGGGTGTGCATCCTAGCTGTGCCTGGTGCCTGCACGGGTGTGCATCCTAGCTGTGCCTGGTGCCTGCATGGGTGTGCATCATAGGTGTGCCTGGTGCCTGCAAAGGCCCGGAGAGAGCACTGGATCTCCTAGAACTGGGGATACAGATATCTGTGAGCTTCCGTGTGGGTGCCAGGGATTGAATCTGGGTCCTCTGCAAGAGCAGTGAGTGCTCTTAACCCCGGAAGTATCTCTCCAGCATCTATTTATGTATTTTTTAATGAGTAAGAATTTCTGCTTATCTATTTGAAGATTTTTTTAAGGTACTATTACCTAAAGGGTGGGGGATTTTTTTTCTTTCAGAATTGTTGGAATAGTTGGCTCAAACCCAGAAATAATGCTAAGCAAGCATAAGTAATCTGGCTGGCATACTTTCCCTCAAAATGTACCTTTGAATGGTAAGATAAAGGATGGCTGATGACTAACTGGCTTTTGATCTTTTGTCATCTCTTTGGCTTGTGTTTCGAGGCCTGTTCTCATGTTCAGGCTGACCTCAGATCCCTAGGGTCAAACCGTTCTCCTGCCTCAACCTCCCAAGTCCTTGGGACCGTTCACCATGTCCCTAAAGCTGCACATTAAATAGCCTGGAGTTAATTATTATTGTCCTCTCTTTTGAAAACGTGGTCGTTTAAAATGATTTTGTTGGAAATTGTAAGGTTCGCCTCAGAGGGCCCAGTGCTTGTTCTTGGAAAGTAAAAGAAAGTGTAATGAACCAGCTGAGAAAATACCTGTGGTGAATCTTCCCCCATGTGCCCTTCTAGAAAATAAATAAATAAACAATATGGCTTGCCTTGTTTTCATTTGTAAATGTTGCTGCTGTTTAGCCAAAGACTTGCACCCGCTGGCTCCTACTTTCCTGGCCCATGTCCAGGGATAGCGTGAGTGATTGGTGTTAGCAGACAACCTGCATAGCCAGGAATTTCTTTCCTCAAGTCAGCAGCCCCAGCCATGCACGGTGAGAACCAACTAGAGCACCTAGGAAGCACAGCGTGCAGGCAGCCTTTATACTCTGGTTTAGTGGGACATCCTATGCATGAGCGGCTGGGAGAGCCAGTGTACTGACATGCAGAGCTGGTGAGACGTGGATGAGGCTGCAGGTGTAGAGGGAAGAACGGAGCTCATTCCTCCCCTGACATCAGTGAAATGAAAAGAAGCAGGGAAACTAAACCGCGCGTGTCCCCAGAGGCCACAGAACGAAGTAGCCTTTATTCTTTTGTCTTTGTAGGCATGGAAGGACTTTGATGAAACTTTAAACAGTTCCACAAAAGATGCGCTAATGGATGACAGCGACACTCCTGCATCCAGTCTTCAGATAGGACCGCAAGATGGATGCCATCCGGGTGGCAGCGTGGAAAGGAGAGTGACACCCCTGCCTTCTGTCGCAGATGAAAATGAGAATCAGCTTGACGGGGACGGGCCTGCGGCTCTGACCGGCAGTGGCAGCGCAATGGGAAGAGCCACGGTGTTTGACCAGGACAGTCTCAACAATAACGAAAGCTGCCTGTCCGGCTGTGAGGTAGCCCCCGGTGAGACTGCAGAACACAGTCCGTATGAAGGGCCCAAAGATGACCAGTCTTCCTTGGCACAGGACAAACACACACCTGGGAAAAGAAGTCCAAGAGCCAAAAGAGGCACTCCTAAGAACGTACCTCCAGGTAAGGCCTTCAGGGTATCTTACTGTCCTTTAGCAAAGTCAATACTTCTGCTTGCTCTTCTTCTCTCAGCCTTGTTTGCAGCAGCATCTGTAGGTCCCTCTGTGCGCGTCTTTACAAGGTCACAGTCTGTAGCCGAATCTTGGCGATTTAGTCTACTTCCCTTATAAAGCCCATGGTTGTCTGCTGCCCTAAAACTTTCCTTCTCCGTCCCCGTGGCCTTGGTCTCTGGCCTGTGATGTTCTGTGCTAGTCTAACTTCAGATGGCCTCTTTCTGCCTCACCCTGTAGGTGAGCAGTATCCATGAACCTATACCAACGCGTGTCTTGTACCAGTGTTGAGTGAGGCACCTGGTTTTGATATCTGCATATCTTTGGTAACAAAGTAATTCAAATTTTTCTTCAGAATATAGTTTGGCAGGTAAGAGTCCAGCTGTGGAGTTTCTTGTCTGACTCACCAGGTACTCGTGGGAAACCACTGGTGGTTTGGGGGCCTATTATTATTTGCTTGTTTGTTTGTTTGTTTGGTTGGTTGGGTTTTTGTTGTTTGGTTGTTGTTGTTTTGTTTTGTCAGGAACATGACAGTGCTGGCATGTTATCGGTTGGAAGTCCTTACTGGAACCCACTGTACCCAGGCCAGCAGTGTTTGCAAGAACTAAGCAAGTGTCTCCTCCTCCCTTCTGCTCTCTTTTCCTTTGGCTGCTAAGAAATGTAGTTACTCCATATCCTGGGTTTCATTTGTAGTTTTAAAAGTTAGAGTAAACTATAAATCTGTGGGGCAGAGCTCCATAGATTTGAGCTCTAGATGGGGTGGCTCGGTAGATGAAGTCCTTGCTGAACAAACACAAGAGCCAGCATCCAGATTGCTTTATTTTTCATTGTTTTCTTTTTTAAATTTTTATTTTTTTATTTTATGTGCACTGTTTTTTTTTTGCCTGCATGTATGTTGTATGAGCATGTCGAATCCCCTGGAACTGGAGTTACAGATAGTTGTGAGCTGCCATATCGGTGCTGGGAATTGAACTCAGGTCCTCTGGAAGAGCTGCCATTGCTCTTAACCACTGAGCCATCTCTCTAGCCCCCAGCGTTCAGCTTCTTGGCACCCACATAATATTGTGCTGGTCTGGAGGGCTGCATGCACCCCTGTGTTATTAGGTAGGTAGAGAAAGGATTCCTGGGCAAGCTGGCTGTACAGACCAGCTGTTGGCAAGCTCTGGGTTCAGTGAGAGACCCTGCCTCGGTAGATAAAGTAGAGACTGATTGAGGAAAGCACCCAGCCTTAACTTCTGGCCTGTCAACCTCTGTATGCACAGAGCTGCACATATATACCTGTACACACATGTGCCTGTTAATTGTTCCGTATTTAATAAAATAACTCATATTTGGCTCTAGTAAAGATAACTCATAACTTGACTGTTCATGTTCCTTTGTTTTTTCCGTGTTAACTTAAAACATATAATTTTGGTTAGGGAGTATGAATATATTTTTTGCAAAAGATCTGATGGTAAACATATGATATACACAGTGCTGTATGCATTAAATTGATTTATTGTGTAAATAAAAGTCAAGGCATACTGACTCTGTCTCCAGTCTGAGAGACAGAGTGCTGCCTTTAAGAACCGAAGCCTCTCTGGGGATGGTGGCTCATACCTCTAATCCCAGCGTTTGGGAGCTAGAAGTAGAGCTGCCAACCTTGGTTACACAATGAGTTCCCCACCAGATGACTGTAGAGCTAGCCAGAAGCCTCAATAAACCCCATACCTGTTGGCAGTCATTTCCTTAGGGCCATCCCACTTGTAGGCAATTGCTAATTTAATTATTTTTTCTCTATAGCTTTGTCCTCTCTGCACATACTGTTCTCAGTGGACTCACACAGGAGATGCTCTTTCTTGCTGGCTTCTTTCATATGACACATTTCCCTGGTTCACTCAGGTTGTAATATATATTTACACCCCTTCCTTTTTATGGCCAAAGTGCTCCATTGCATGGATGAACAGAGCGCATTTCTCAGACATTCATGCCTGCACTGGTGGGCATGCTGGTTGTCACACTTTTGTCTACTGTGATGCCTCTATGACCATGTTTTTATTTCTCTCTGATCAATGGGAGGTGGTTCTGCATGACAGGTAGCGTTCTGTTTGAGTGGCGAACTGTTCTCCAATGTGGCTCCACCAGTTTATATTTCCACAAAACAGGGGAGAGATGCAGTTTCTGTCCCTTCGCCAACATTTGTTAACGTCTGGTTTCTTTATAATAGCAAGTTGTTAAGACGGAGATATAATTAACAAGCCACACAGTTTGCCTTTTAAAGCATACGGCAGTGGTTTAATTCTAGCCACAGAACTGTGCAGCCGTCATCAGTATTGGACCCTGTAAAAGAAACTATACACCCATTAGCAGTCACTCCCCATTTCTCCTGTTCCTCAGCCCCTGGCGATCAATGGCTCATAAATTTCGTATGACTTAGCAGACAAGTTCAGATTAAGTGTCTAAAGATTGCCATAACAACATTTGGTGTTTACTCAGCCCTCGTCACCATGGTATCTACACATTAGGCAAAACAGTCCAGGAAACAGCCAGAAGCAGAGGTAGAGACTGAGGAAGGAAGCCTCTTCTAAATGGAGATGCCACGTGCAGCACCTTATCTTGCTTTACTTTTGCCCTTCACTAAGTATCAGCTGGTCCAAGACAAGAAGGGCTGGAAGCTGGGGGAGACAAAACCTGGAAAGGATCCGCAGCCTGGAGTCAGGCCGGTAGAGTTAGGAGAGCTGTGGGTTTGAAGCTGTGCTCTGCCTGGTGCTACCTCTGTGATCTGAGGTGGGAACTCAGTTCCTTGTCTCTGCTTATCTTCGAGGAAGCTGACACTGCACATCCTGCAGTGTTGTCCTCGGAACAATAGTCTGTGCAGCGAGCAGCCAGAAGGCAAGTGCTTGCTGTGTCACAGAACGTTCTTTGAGTGATATCTCTTAGGGAGTTCACGATTAAGAAATAAATCTGACTGTGAGTCTGCCTTAGCTCTTTTGTCTGTGCTTCTCTTAAGTCCTGGAGTTTCTCTCTCTCTCTCTCTCTCTCTCTCTCTCTCTCTCTCTCTCTCTCTCTTTGTGGTGGTGGTACTGAGAATTGAACCTGGGACCTTGTCCTATGTTTAGTGTTCGGTAGAAGGTACACACTAGCATGTTACTGATGTCTAAAATAACATCTGGTGATGCCATAAGATATGGACTCCCAGTTGCATCTTCTGTGTCTGACTTTGGCTAGAGAAGAACTTTTCTAACTGGCCACCAAAGCCATGTGTCTACTCAAGTCACATGTGGGTTCTGGGGATCCACATTCTGGTCCTCATGCTTGTCTTGTGTGACAACCATTTTATTCATCATCAGCCTTGTCTCAGAAAGAGGAAGAAAGGAAGAAAGAAGGAAGGAAAGAGAAAGAGAAAGGAAGGAAGAAAAGGAAGGAGAGAAAGAAAGAAGAAAGAATGAGAAGTCTGCCCTTGCCATCTGGGCTAAAGTGAGGCTGTCAGCTACAATGTTCTTCCAGCTTCTCGCCCAGTGTGTTGCCGTCTTCCTCCATCTTTCCAGCCAGCAATGGCTTGTAGAGGCCTTGCACATGCTGCTTAAACTCTTCTGCCCACGTCTTAGGTTATTTAAGGGCCCCCATGGTCCCACAGGTCCCACAAGGTGATCCAGAGCAACCTCCCTGTTCAGAGACAACTGATGAGCAGCCTTACATCCACCTGCTGCTTCCGTTCTGTGTAACATGAGGGAGTGTACAGATTCATGGAATCGGGACATAATCATTTTGGGGAGACTTTATTCTGCAACCCCTGAAAATGTTTTAACTAAGGCACAATGATAAGGCTTTACATAGCAACAAAGTCTTGTACTTTGTAAATATTGTCATTACATTAATTTATAGAACCACAGAGGACTGCTTAGTCAGCAGGCGTTTGTTAAGTTTTGCATTCTGCGCGCTCTTCAGCTGCTGCTGAACCTGCCTTTCAGTTTCTTATGTTTGGGTGAAGAGCTAAGTAACAAACAGGGGCTAACACTGCGCCTTTACTGCTCCACCCCGACTGAGAAGAGAGTGGGCGTGGTCATCCACACCTGTGTCAATCTCAGCAGCTGTGACTTAGCTTAGGAAGGACAACACTGCTAGGTAGTAACGCTGTTGAAGTCTATATTTGAACAGATGGATTGTAAGCCATGTAAATTACATTTCAGTAAAACTATTTTAGAAAAGAATATGGAGGCAGTGTGTGGGTGGGTTAGTGATCTGGAGAAACAGGATATAGCCCACAGCCCCACAAATGTAAAGATTCCTGCTAAAGGACAGTCCGATGTAACACATTTCCTCTAGACTGTGTAGAGTTCTGTTACATGTGTTTCTCTTTGCTTTTCTTCAGACTTAACTCCCGGCTTTCTAAATCTTCCGTTCTCATTTGATTTTGTTATTTCAAAGATAATCCTTTGTCAGGAGCTTTCAGAGGATTATAGACTAAGACAGAGAATCATTTTAAGAGATTTTTCGGTTTGTTTCCTTGGGGAATTAGTCTCTCTCCCTTCTTCTACAAAGAATTGCTCATCTAGGAAGTTCATTTACCTTTGAAAGTTCACTTATTACAGGTGCAGACAGTGCCCATATGGAAATCAGAGGGCCTCGTGGCTCAGTCTCTCCTTCCACCTTTATGTGGGGATTGAACTCAAGTCTCCAGGCCTGCTCACGAGTGCCTTTACTTACATCCTCCTGATTATATACTTCCGTATAAGGTCATTAAATTTAAGCATCTTGTTCACCTTTACGTATCCTAGAGAACCTCGAAACATTTTGTATTTGGCGGCTGTTGAGTTTAGTTTTCTTGGAATGGACTTGATAACATGGTGGAACTTAGCCATTTTGATATTAACCAAGTCACGTGCCAGATTTGAAAAGCTCTGTTTTAATTTCACATGAAACTTTGGTACCTGAGTTGTTTGTGGACAAGGACTTAAAGAACTTAGTAATTTAAGGCTTAGGAATTTGCATAACTAGTTGCATGCTTGGGCAAAGCAAGCCCCTTGCATATTTGTAGGTTTAATAAGACCTGTTGGAGTATTGAACAGCTAATCAAACGTCTAAGAGGAAAATTAGAGATTCCCAACATTGGTGCTAATTGGCATGTTCTACATAATTTAGACTCTAATTCCTGGCAATATTTGTGTGTACTAATTGTGCCATGAATACGGAATGAAAACTGCCTGCAGCAAGCTCTAGAAAGTGACAAAACTGGAGGGAAGCCTAGAGAGCAGGGGGAGGGGGGATGGTAGTACAGCTGTGTGGGGAGGGGCACCTGCTTTAAACCCCACCCCCCACCCCCCACCCCCGCAGGGTTAAGGACTTAGAGACCTGGCCATGAGAGCGCTCTTATCCGCAAGCATTTGCTAAGTGCTAAATCCCCTTCGAGTCTTCATAATGTTCATTTTGTGAAATGCTTTTTCAAATCCACTAAGCACTGAGTTCAGGATGATGTGTCCGATGTAAGGAGCCCTGTATTTGAAAGGAAAAAAATATCTTTTAAGTTCAAGATTAGCCTAGCTGAAGGAAGTATACTAAGGTAGACCCAGGCTGCAGCGCAGTGTGACCTGCTGAAGATTTTAATTAGAGCCCTTTCTCTTTAAGTGCTCTGCAAAGCAAACAAGCCATAAAAAGGCTTGAACTTTTGCTCAGGAAAAGGGCCCTTTGCAACAGCTACCAGCGAAGAATGAGAGGGTTCTTTTGGAGCCATCCAGTGTCTGCTGGGATGGCAGCTTATAAACAGAATTTAGAAGATGAGAGATGTGTCCTTTAAAACAGTCCTAAGTGTGGACAGTCATGTCTAGATTGTCACCTAAAGCTGGCACAGTGGTTCATGCCTGCAATCCCAGCACTTAGGAGAAGCAGGCAAAGGGGTCCCTCATGAGTTTAAGGCCTTCCTGGGTTACGTGGTGAGTCCCAGACCAGCTGTAGCTCCCTGGTGAGATCCTGTTTCAAAACGAAGAGTAACAAAAGATGCTACCTAAAATAAGGCCTGGTGACAGCTCCGGTGCCTGGGAACACCACATGTGTCATCTCCTTTATTCTTTATCATTAATTACTTTATTATCGTGTTAATAGGATAGCATGACCTCAGCCCAACCTCTTCACCACAACCCTGCTGGTGCCTGGTTCCCTGTGACAGCACAGGCTGTGGCCTGAGGGCATGGGAGGAGACCCAGCCTTGGAGCAGGTGGTAATTATGCCCTAATTACATATACATCCCTTTGACCCCGGGTCAGGCCGGAAGACTGTTTGGATTATCTTCCTAGTGCTGAGACTACTTCAGTGTGTTTAGACAGTGACTACAGTATTTCGACGGAGAGCACTCTCCTCTGTTTTCACGTCCATTAGAAGTTAGACCTCATGTTTATGCTTCCACCTGGTCGGTCTGCAAGATCATGGCCAAGATGGAAACAGCATTTCTGAGGGCCGCAGTGTGAAGAGTAAATTCCACAGTGGCTCAGAGAATCATAGCACAATCATGGAACTGGGAGTATTCTTTTTCTTTTACTATTTTTATTGCTGCAAACATAAATTTTCTCTGCTAACCACTCATTGCCTAAATGGTTCTGTTCATTCAGTGGCATTAATTATATTCTTAATGCGCTTAGTCTTCACTACTGCCTATTTCTAAACTCATCACCCAAACAGCGTGGATGTGCAATAGCGCTAATTCCCTTGTCTCTTTCGCAGTCTCCCTTGGAGTGCTTTCTTGTTTTTTCCCTTCGTGTGTTGTTCATAACTTCCTTAAATTTTTGAGCATTTTGGAGATTGTTAACTTAAATTCTTTGGTAGGTCTGACGTGTAGTCTTCCTCCGGGATGTTCTCCGCCATTTGATGTCTCTCCTTATGCAGGCCATTCTGCGCTGTTTCTTTGTACACTCTGAGATTTTGGTTACTGAAAGGGCCTGGTGAGCCCTGTGATGGCAGTGACTCTGGGAAGCAGAAGGTGGCACTTCGTAGTTTGGTTAGCTGGGGCTCCACTTCAGGGCTGTACAGCTTGGCTCTAGGCTCTCCTCTCACAAGCTGTCTGTGGTTCTGCCTCAGCTTTCACTCCCTGCTCCATGCAGAGCCTAGTTCATTGAGGTAAGCCAAGGTCTCCTCAGTCTCCCTACGCATTTATCTTTCCCAACACCTGGGGGTGGCTTTGTAGTTTGCCAGTTACACAAGCACTCTCAAACGCCCTGGTTTCTGGGGGGTGGGGGTAGCTTTATTCCTGGCTTTTCCTCTATGGCTTCAGATGTCATTTTGTGACCATTTGACTTTCTGATCGCCTGACAATATTTTCAACAATACTTGCCACTTTCCTGCTCTGGAAGGGTTCCTAATGAGGTAAACAAAGACAGTCCTTCAGATAACAAAGACAGGTTAGATAAAAGGGAGAGCGGACTGCCTCTTCTACTGTTTTGCTTTTGAAACCCTAATTCTCGGAATCCCACCACCACCGTCTACCCTGTCGTTGCTGGCTTCCTTGAGGTCTCGTTTGTCCGTGATAATGTTTTACACTCATGGGTTTTTGCCATAATCCAGTCACACTGTTCCCCCAGCCTGGAGCCAAACAGCCGCATCTGGGCTGTGTTCACAGATGGCAGATTACAGAAGGGGCATGGTACCATGGTGCAATCTGGGCATTTGAATACAAAAGCTGTGAGAGGATATCAGGGGGTTCTGCGGGGTGCCTCTTGACACCATTAGGCTGAGGCTCTAAGCTGGATGAGACACAGAACTAAATAAACTCAGTTAAGATAAGCTGCCCAATCTCTGCTCCAAAGTTGTTACAAATAATTTTTTTTAAATCGACTACAGTGGTTTCTTAGAATTCTGCTAAAATCAAGTATGAAAGCTCCATGAAACGTTAACAGACAAATGTTGAACTGTAGTCTCTGTGTCAGAGCTTAATAAAGTTGACAGGTGTTAAGTTAAATTAGGGCTTATGAATCTGCCTGTCAGCTGCAAAATGTATAAATAGCATCACCGAGTTGCTTGGTAGGTATTTAACTAAAACACACGTGGTTTTGCAGAGGAAGGTAAACAGAGATTCTCGTCTTTCGGCGTCTGGATCCATGTACAGCAGCAGAGAGGTTTATTTATACTGAATGGGACGTTATACTGAAGGGGAAATTGCAGTGGCAGGTTGTGTTTTGATTTTCTTGCTTAACTAGAAATGTGTTTTCACCAGAAAATTTTTATGTACCACAAAGAAATTTAGTGGTAATTCACGAAGCATAATTAATCTAAAAGCAAAGCATGTATAAGACTCCTAGGGCATCATTAAAAGTAGCAATATCAAAATTACCTTGAAAGACACACGGATAACCGCAAGCTTCCATATTGCAGTGTGAAAGCTCAGTAGCTATTATAGTCAGTTAGTACAGTAGAGGCTCATGTTGTGTTAGTCCGTAAGTCTGCGACTGTGCCAGTGCTTCTCTCTGTAACTGTTTCCCTGATAAAACAAGCTCTTGAAGGATTATTCAGCGCTGAGAAGAAATGAGATCTGAAGCTACGGGAAAATGCGAAGGAAACTTGAGTCCTGGCTAAGCAGAAGAAGCCAAGCTGGAAGGCAGTCACATATTGTATACAGGGAGTCCACTTGTGTTTAGACTGACGGTGTTGAACATTGAACAACCGGTTTAACTCTTCCGTGTGACTCTTTATGTGTCTGGTTTTGTTTGTTATTCTTGTATTTTGCTTTTTGGGGGAACATCTCTCATGTAGCCCAGTGTGGATTTAAATTTCCTATGTAGTCAAGGATGACCTTGAACTGCCCCTCCTGCCTCCTCCAAATGCTAGGGCCACTGGAGAGTGCCACCCTGTCTGACTTCCAGCATGGTTGTCACCATTTCTATTATTCGCTGCAACATTAGGGGTGTTATATTCGCCTTTAGTAGCCTTTGCCTGCAAATATTTTCTTAAAAAAAAAAAAAAAGAAAGAAAAGAAGGAGCCAGTCTCAGAGGTAACCCCGGCTGTTAAATAACCATGTGAGTGGAGCACAGCTCACGTTGTCCGCAGTTCTTACCAGCTCATTTAGTGCTCACATCATCTTAGAAGGTAGATGCTGTCTCCCCTGCACTGCAGAGAAATCAAGACAAAGCTAGGGAATCAGAGTTTAAGTAACTTGGCAGAAGTACAGGAATCAAGGGTTGTAAGCAGCCTACCTGGCTTCCAAGCATCCATTTTGGCAACAGATAGTTTGATCTCCCACCCCCATCAGTTTTTCAAGACAGAGTTTCTCTGTGTAACAGCCCTAGCTGTCCTGGAACTCACAGAGATCCCCCTGCCTGTGCCTCCTCCTCTGCTGATATTATTAAAGGCATGCGCCACCGTGCCTGGCAGATAGTTTTCTAATATGAATTCTTTGTCCTGTTGATGGCATGAAGCCAGTAAGGGCATATTTTAAGTATAACTCCATGTCGTTAGAATATTAATGTCTCCTTTATATGCCCTCAGATAAAGTATGTCCTTGTTTAGTAGGATGATTCTATAAGCCATGGTAGACCTCTGTTGAAAACTTTTGGCAGAACTAAAACCAAAAACCCACTATGTGGAAATGCCGTGGAACTAACTCTTCCTGCAAAAGTCTGTTTCTCTGCTGGGAAACCTCCCATGTTTGATGTAAGGGAACTGGAGAGCACTTCACTGGGTTGGAGAAGGATAGCCTCATTTTCGGGTTTTAAAACAATTGTTCACACTTGTCTGAACAATGGCATTTAAATTCTCCTCCTTCCTCCTTTTTTTTCTGTGCAAAGGATGGAGTCCTAGGCCTTACACCATTAAACAACACCCACTGCCTTATATTTCTTTCTTTTAAACAAATGTTATTGTTTTTCTTTTGCATGATTGTGTATTTGTTGAGGTCCATTACCTATGTCAGTATCTTCCTCAATTGCTGTCCACCTTATTATTTTATATTATATATAGGGAGAGAGAGATTTTGAGACTGAGTTTCTTTCTGTGCAGGTTTTTCTTTAATCGGGCCATAGACAAGACTGTGGGATATTTTCTAAATTAGTGATTGATGTGGGAGGGTCCAACCTATTGTGGGTGCTGCCACCCCTCGACTGGTGGTCCCAGGTTCTATAAGGAAGCAGGCTGAGCAAGTCACGAAGAGCAAACCAGTAAGCAGCACCCCTCTGTAGTCTTTACATCAACTCCTGCCTTTAGGTTCCTGCCTGATTTCCTTCATGGATGAACTGTGACATGGAAGCATAAGCCAAATAAGCCTTTCCCCCGCAACTTGCTTTTGATCATGGTATTCCATCACAGCAATGGTAACCCTAACTACGACAGTCTCTCGTTGAACCCAAGGCTGGTTGGCTAGATTGGGAGGCCAGCAAGCCTCAGGTATTTTCCTATATCTAGTGCTCCAGTATGATTGTTCTTTTGAGACAGATTCTGCTGTAGCCCAGTCTGGCTTCAAACTCCTTGTGTAGCTCAAGACGGCATGGATCCTCAGACCTTGCAACTTCTACTTGCCAACTGATGGGATTACAGATGTGTGCCACCGAGCCTAGCACTCCATGCGTTTCTTAATCCTCAGAATCTCTGTGGATCTTGACTGTTTTAGTTGTTCAGATCTAGGAGAGAGCGGAGAACTTATCTCCATTTACAGTGAGTAATATTCTAATCTAAGGTCACCTGAAAAATAATGTAGTATCGGGGCCCTGGCTCCTTCCTTGTCTAAAGCTCTTTGCCCTATGGGCTCTGTCTGAGTAGGGAACATTGTCTCAAGGGGTAAAATAGAGGTGTGGGTTATACAGCTCTGAAGTTCACGATTGTGTGTGTGTCCATATTGAGGCTGGAGGACAATATTAAATGTTAGCTCTCCGATACCATCACTTTTTTTTTCTTAAACAGTCTCTTACTAGGTTGAACCTCATCAAGGGGTCCGCTGGCTGGCCAGCAAGCCTTCAGGAGTCCACCTGTCTCTCCAGCAGGGGGATTACCAGCGTGTACTACCATGCCCGAATTTTTTTTTATGTGACTTCTGGGCCTTGACTTGGGTTTTCATACTTGTAAAGCAAATCCTTGACTAACCGAGCTCCCTGTCTCCTCCGCCCCTTCTCACTGATACTCAGTTCTAGTTCTGCGGAAATGGCTCCATCGGGGCTCCTAGCAACGACAAAGCACAAATCGCTCACTGGAGGAGGACAGTCGTTTATGGTTTCTGGTTTTTTTCCCCCATGTGGTTAGTTTACTTGAACGTTTTCTCATCCGTGGGAGTGATAGTTTAAAAACATTCCTCCATGACAGGGTCTAGCCTGATGCAGTCATTTCCTTCCTGTCCAGTAGGAGCTGCTGTACCTTTAATGCAGACAGTGAGTGCAGAGCTGCAGGCTGAAGCTGAGGAGGCTGCCGGAGTGAACGCGAATGAACCCCCAAAAGCTCCAGCACCAGCACTGCAGCCGCTCTTCTCTCTGATCCGAGGCGAGGTGGAGCAGATGGACTCCAGAGCACTGCCCCTCTTCCTCCACCAGGTAAGACCACGCCCTGTGTTCACAGCCTCACCAGCGCTGCCGCCGGTGTCTGGAGGCATCTAAAATCCGCTTCTCCGTGACTGACCCCTCCACCCACTGTTGACCCTAAACGCATGGCCAGTAGAAAGTCTGGCCTCTTCTGGGAGGTGGACACACTGTGACCTGGATGATTTGTCGATTGGACAGTAGCCAACGCCTTTATTCGGTGACTCAGCTAAGGCTAAGGAGGAATCAATATGGCAAGAGTTTAGTAAGCTCCAACAGGATGCCAAGAGGCCTGCTAGCCACTGAAGGAACAAAGATTTCCTAAGGCATGTTCCAAGGAGAGCCATGGTGAAATGGGAGAAATAAGTACGTAGACACAAGTGTGGGGTTTTGTGCTGTAGAGTGGACAAGTCTAAGGTTCAGCAGTTAACTTGGCCCAGTCAGCAACAGAGAAAAGAACGCAGCTCCTGAAGGGAGGTTCAGGGTGAGCGGGTGCTGGAACGGCTAAAAGCACTGGCTACTCTCCCAGAGGACTTGGTTCAATTCCCAGTATCCACAGGGCAGCTCACAACTGTCTGAAACTCCAGTTCTAGGGAATCCCAACACCCTCTGGCCCCTGCAGGCATCAAACACACACGAGGTGTACAGACATAAATCAAACACACACAAGGTGTACAGACATAAATCATGCAGGCAAAACCCCCACATGTGTCAATTTTAAAGAGTTTTACAAGAAAAATGAGCAGTCACAGTCGAAGGACTAGGCTGTGAAGACAGGGCTGGGATGTCACAGCTGGAAAGAGGCAGGCGAGATGCGAACTAGAAGCCGTTGTCACTGACAATGCCTTTGCTGGGGGCTGTTGCTGTTGTTGTTGTTGTCTTGCACTGGAGTGGGGTGTTGCTGTTCTTGTTGTCTTGTGAGGCTGGGGATAACTGTAGGCACTCAGCTACCTAGTGACACTGCAATACCCAGAGTGCAACTTTACTTCTGGAAACAGAATCTTCTGAAGATTGGGAGGTGGGATGTGTTGAGTGGGGAGAATGTGGAGAGAAGAGGCCTTCAGGACAGCAGTGGAAAGCCTTCTCACAAATGAGGTCACTTGGGAAAAATTTAAATATTTGTGATTTGCCTTTTATTTGCAGTTAAAATGAAAATAATTGGTACTTGGGACTAGAGAAAGATTTTTGTTTGTTTTCCTTTTTTTTTTTTTGAGATGGTGTTTCTTGTGTCCTAGCTGTGTAGCTCAAGATGCCTTGAATTTCTGATCCCCCTCCTCCTCCCCTCAAGTGACGTGATTCCCATCATGAACCAACATGCGCGGTTTATGTGGTGTGAGGGACCAAGTCCAGGGCTGAGCAAGCACTCAGTGCGAGGGATCAAGTCCAGGACTGACTGAGCCAGCACTCTGCCAAACTGAGCTACAGCCTTAGCCTTAGCTTTTCCTCTCGTTTACTTCTGTTTCAACTGTTGCAGTGAGCAGTCATAATATTTTTAAGTAAAATATGTTTTGTCCCAAGGCACCAAGTTGTATGTTTTTATTGTCTGCTGTATGACTGTAAGGAAGCATGGCCTGCACCTGGCCTCTAAAGCGTTACTGACTTGCCATCATTGAAGATCACCTCACCCAGGCAGCCCTCCCTTGGCGCCCAGCCTTTGTTACATTTGCATAGTGGACTGAGTTTGTAAGAAGTGTTCACAGCTGTTTGATCCTCACTGCCAATTGCTCTCATCGCGTTCCTCAACACTAGTACTAGAATTTGCTATCAGATTGGATGCATTCGTGTTTAAAATAACCTGAAGAAGTTTGAATATGGGCTGCATTTAAATACCATTGTAGTAAAGCATCATTTTAAAAAGCTTTTTTTTAAGTGTGTGTGTGTGTGCAAGCACGCGCACGTTCTTAGAGACCAGAAGAAGGTGTTGGATCCCCTGAAGCTGGAGTTGCAGAACATTGTGATCCGTCCATCATGTGTGCCAGTACTTGAAGCCACCCTTCACCTCAGAGCCTCTCTCAAGCCCCAAGCCTCATTTTTTCCTAAGGATGATTAGGTTCTGGGTTATATAGGAGTGATAGACGCACAAGTGTAAAGATATTTGAAACAAGGCCTGCGGCTCCGGAAGTAGTTTGCTGGGAGAGAAAGTGAATGTGACAGCGTGACAGTCATTGCCAGATCAGGGGTGAAAGTATGTGGCTGTTGGTTTTCCTGTGGTCTGAACTCCGCTGAAGAAGTTCAGTAAAATGTCGGGGAAAGAATATTTAAGATAAAAATGGAAATAGCAAGGCAGACATCTTTTTATGGAGTTTCTATCCTTAAGCCACGGTTGCATTAGAATTAAGAAGGTTCTTTTCAATGGCAGGTGACCTTGGGCAGGGGCAAATCAGTCCGGAAAGAAAAGCCCCATTTGAGTCTGAAAGACAATAATAATATTGACTGGACCTAAAGATTATCCGCTTCCATTTCACTGAAAAACACTGCCCCTTTCCCAGAAACTCACAGTGTCCTAGCCCTCTAACTGCCGTTCCTCTACGTCCCACAGTCTGCATGCTCAAGGGGAGCTCAGTGAGCAGAGAGGCTTTTGCTGAGCTGTGTGGCTTTGGCTTCTTTATCATGAGAAAGTTGGTGGAAGATGAGTTGCGTTACTGAGGATGAGCATGCGGTGCAGTGTTTGGTAGGTACACAGTAAAAGCCTAGAACTACTCTGCCACACAGCTCTGTCCTCACTGTCACCCAGTGCAGAGACTGCTTGTGAAGTCCCTGCCGAGTAGCTGCAAAGGATGCTGATGCATTAGATCCACAGGAATCAGCTGAGGTCATCACCTCTGTGCAGAATGCAGAAGAGCCTGTCACTTCCCAGGAGACACAGCTGGAGACGGGTGGAAGTGCTTTCATTCATTTTAACAATTCCCAGTCCATCACCTTTTGCCTTTCGCCTACATTCATCAGTTGTAAACATTTTGACAAATGTTTGTAGTTTTCTCATTATGGTTTGTACATGTTCAAATACTTTTTTCCATTTAAATATTTCAAATTAATTTTATTATGGCATATATGTGTATGAGGGAATGTGAAGGGCATGCCACCATATACATATGGAGGTCTGGGGACAACCCCATGGTCAACCTCTCACCTGCATGGGTTCCAGGGATCAAATTCAGACTGTCAGGCTTACACAGCAGGCAGAGCCTGTTGACCTGCAGAGCCCTCCCACGGGCCCTTCCTCTGTAATAGCAAGTGTTGTGTCCCTTCATCGAATCCCACCTGAACTTTCTCACTGTGCAAACCTCCCTGCATTAACTCTAGTGTTGTTTAGACTTTCCCCTTCTACCTGGAAGTTACCGTGATTTAGATAAAGCACAGCTTAGACCCTGTCACTTCACTGCTCAGGGCCTTCCAGTGACATCTCATCTCATTCATATAAAAGTCAAGCAAAACCCTCACCATGACTTTCTGTGATCTGTGCCTGTTACCTCTCCACCCTTGATTCCTACCAAACTGTCTCAGTGTCTTCTGGGAGCTCTGGCCTCCTAACAGCTCTCAGACTGAGAATATTCCTGTTTCAAGGCCTGACATCTGATATCTCTACCTGTAGGTTGAGAACTGCTGGTCTAGGTGAAGGGAAATTTGAAGGTGATGGCTGCATGCCAGGAGGGCAGTTGTACTGCTCCCAGCAGATCAGATCTTGGGACAGACTCTCTGGTCATTGCTTTGTTTCTGCTGAACCTGAATGTATCGAAAGGCGATCTAGACCTTTTGTACTCTTGGAGTATTTAAAGATATTTAAGTTTAACAGCTACTTTATTGTTCTGTGTACTGGTAGGTCTCTAGAAAATAGAGATAGGGATCTACAAATGAAATCCTTTATTTATTTATTTTTTACTAGAAACTTAGAGGACTTTGTAGATGCTGTTCTGAAGGTGTAAAGCAGTCTGTCTCGATGGCTCAGCACACAAAGGTACTTGTCAGCAAACATGAGCCAGTTCTCAGAATTCTGATGGTGGAAGAGAGAAACCAGCTCCTGTGAACCGTGCTCTGATCGCCACACCTGTACACATACAGAATAACTAATGTAAAAGCAATGTAGTGTAATGTAAAACAATACTTGTGTGGAATATTTTACATATCACAAGTTATGCTAAACTTTATCAATAGTTTAGCGCTTACTGGTCTTAGTTATAAATACCTTATCATCAAGGTCCTAAAAAAAATCTCTTAGGTTTTTTTTCAGATATAAAAATATAATTTATATGTGGACACATATAAATGTGCAATGGATCTGCTTCTTAAAATTCTACTTCTCAACCAAAATCCATATACTATATAAACAGTGGTGAGAACTCCTAAAAAGTAGTTGTCCTTGTGCATTGCAGGGCCCAGAGCTGAGATAACCACCACAGAGTAAAGTTATCTTTTATTACTTATTTTCCCGTGCTGTGTGTTGACGCGGGGCCTTGACCGTGCCAGGCGAGTGCTCTCCCACAAGCTCCCTTCCCGGCCCGTACAGTTGCTTGAACACAGAGCATGCATTACTTCTTTAAGACGTTCTTGCTGCATTTCTCTACGGCGTCAGCACTGCTGTCACCCCGTTTCTCAGAGCCCTGCGAGGCGGTTTTGAAATCCGCAGCGGAGGTTGCTGTTTATTAGAGGAAAGGCAAATTTGGAGTTTATGTAACACAATTACTAAAGTGCCAGCACCAAACAGAATCATTAACATCTTATTCATGGGAAGACAAGGAGTTGATGCGTTTCACTCTGCAGCTGCAAGTACGGCAGCTGCAGAGGGTAAGCCTGGGGACCGGCCTAGCGTAGAGCACAGCGCTCCACCCGTGAAGAGGGCGTCAGAACACGCCATTTCCCCGCAGAGAGCCGAGGCCGTCGTGCCCCAGAATTGTCCTGCTCTCTGAAGTTGGATATACGGAATTAAATGTTGCTTCTAAAGTTTAAAATGACATTTTACTCACTTTTGTACATTCTTGAGTCTGAGATAAAGACACTTGCTAGATGATACTCTGTTGGATTCGGGAACAGTTAGTGGAAAATTGATGCCACAGCACATGGATGATTGCAAGACCAGGCCAGATGTAGGAAGGTAACAAGTGTGAGACAGAGGATCAAAAATATAGTGGAGACATTTTAGGAGTTCAGAGATTTTTAATCAAAAACTTAACTAATTAATTAATTTAATTAACTGTGTTTGTTTGTGACAGGGCTTTCTGTCCAGGCTGGTTCTAAACTCATGGGATTAGGCTGTTGTTTTGCCCTATCCTCAGTATCTGAGCTTAAGGTGCATGCCTGGTTCAGTTTTATTTTGTTTTGTTTTGAAGATCCTTTAGAAGGAAACTAGTATATGAGAACCCTTTTCAGGCATCAGCTTCCGGGACTAATGTCTCTAGTGTTTGGTGTAAGTGTGGCATTGCGCAAGTCCAACTGTTGACATTTCATTTGCCCTCGTTCTCTCTCCCTTTTGTTGTGCTGGGAATTGAACCCAGGTTCCCCCACACAGTAGGCAAGCACACTGTCACTGAGCTACATACCCAAGCTATGTTTACGGTGCTAGGAACTAGATTCAGAGCCTGGAGCATGCTGGGCAAGCACTATCACCGAGTTAGCTTGGCCTTTTCAAAAACAGCAATACAGCACTGGGTCTGTGATTAGCACTCAGGAAGTAGAAGCCAAAAGATCAGCAGTTCAGCGTCATCCTTGGCTCCATAATGAATTCCAGGCTAGCCTGTGCTACAAGAGATCTTGTCTCAAAAAATAAACAGGACTGAAGTGATGGTTCAGATGGGAAAGCGGCTGCTGTGTAAGCCTGGAGATGTGTAAAAACACAAGGCCAGAGCTAACCCCAGAGCTAACTGGCCAGTCCATCTAGCCAATTGGTGAGCCCCAAGTCCAGTGAGGCACCTTGAGTCAAAAAATAATAAGGGATCTGGCCATGCATGGTGGCACATGCCTTTAATCCCAGCACTTGGGAAGCAGAGGCAAGTGGCTCTCTGTGAGGTTGAGGCTAACCTGGGCTACCTGAGACCCAGTCTCATAAATAATACCAATAATAAACGTGGAGAGCAATTGCAGAAGACAGCTGTCTTAGTCAGGGTTTCTACTGCTGTGAAGAGACACCATGACCACAGCAACTCTTATAAAGGAAAACATTTCACTGGAGTGGCTCACTCAACAGTTCAGAGGTTTAGTTCATTATCATCATGGCAGGATATGGCAGCATACAGGCAGAGATGGTGCTGGAGAAAGAGCTGAGAGTTCTTACATCTTGACCTGCAGGAAACAGGAAGTGGTCTCAGACACTGGGCATGACCTGAGCATATATGAAGCCTCAAAGCCCACCCCCACAATGACAGACTTCTTCCAACAAGGCCATACCTACTCCAACATACCCACACCTCCTAATACCGCCACTCTCTATGAACTTATGGGGGCCAAATACATTCAAACCACCATAGTACCCCATGTCAAACTCTAGTGCATGCACCTGTGTGCACACACACAAACATGCTCACCGAAAGAAATGATTAAGAAATAAAAACATCACAACACATGTGCCTCTCGCAGCAATAGTGCTACTTACAACCCACCACTTGAGAGGCAGGAGCAAGAGGATCAGGAGCTATGGTCCTCCTCAGCTGCATGTGGCGTTCAAGACCAGCCTGGGCTACGTACAGACATCAAAACCAGTGTCCCATGAGGTTCTGAGCTGGTAGTTTTTAAACTAGAAATGAAATGAATGGTGGAAGGGCTTGTGTGTAATCTTATTTATTTGTGTGTGCGTGTCTGTGTGTGTGTGTTCATGTAGAGGTCAGAGGACAGCTTAGGGCAGTTGTTCTCTCCTCCTGTGTGGATGGCATGGATTGAACTCAGGTTGTCAGCCTTGGTGCACATCTTTCCCTACTGAGCCATCTCATCTCCTTGACCCCGTTTCTAACTTTTAATTTATAATAAACAATAATCGCCAGGCGGTGGTGGCGCACGTCTTTAATCACAGCACTCAGGAAGCTGAGGCAGGTGGATCTCTATGAGATCGAGGCCAGCCTGGTTCTACAGAGTGAGTTCCAGGACAGACTTTGAAGCTACACAGAGAAACCCTGTCTCAAAAAGCCAAAATAAATAAACAAACAAGCAGAATAATCTCTTTAACTTTTTCACCCCTGTTGTATCTATGTAAATCTTTAGCTTTCCGCTCATCCTTAAGAAACTCGAGGGACTAGGTGATGCTTGTTCCGACTGGAGCTAGACTAGCAGGACTTGGTGGCAAGGACTGAGGAATGCCTGTGCACAGTTGCTGACGGGGACCTAAGGATTGTGTCCTGCGCCTACAGAGTCCTCTCAACTGTGAATGTGGCGAAAGTGTTTTTGTTAGTAATCTATTCAAAGCAACCTTTCAAAATCTTGCTGGCTCCCAAGTTTGTCCTTTCACCCAAATATTAATTTCTTCTTTTGTCTTTATAGGTAGCTGAGACCTATTTCCAGGAAGAGGACTGTATCCTTTCTTAACTACAGACAGAAATTTATAGAATGCTTGAGGAACCCATCTTTATATTTTATTTTTTTTAAGCTGAAAGTCTATGCAACAAAATGTGGAGACCATATGATTTTGGTGGGTTTTGGCAGTTGCGTGTGCCCACGTAACCGCCTCAAAGAGCAAAGTGTAGGAAATAGGTCACTCCAAAAAATCCCCTAAAGCCTCCTCAATTTGGCTTTCATCAAGGAGGCCTAATTTTTACCAACATTAAACATTATGTTCAAGAGAAAGGGGAAAACACACACACTGCTGAAGGCGAAACGTTTAAAAGTCTGTTAGATTCCCTCGCTCAAGCACGCAAGTCAAACCTGCGCATAATGGAGCATCCTGGGACAGCAGCTCCTCTGACTGCTCGGGGCGGCAGTGGTGCCGAGCTGCGCAGCAGCAGCAGCAGCAGCAGCACTCAGAGAAAGGCGTCATTCGGTGGCTTTGTTGTTTGGAGAGCATCATGTCAAGATGCTTTTGCATCCTTGGGCAATTTAAATTTATCCTTTAATGGTTCCTCCCTGACAGAAATGTTTCATGATGCACGGCTGTGTGTAGCTGCCAAGGAAAGATTAGGTCTTCACTAGAAACCAACAAATACTGTTTCCAAGTAGATCCCACGGAAGCTTTTGAATAGGAAGCATTCAGTCCTGGGCAGCAGAGGAGTGGTTCTGCTTCTCCTGGCCCCAGGGATTATTAAGGTGACTGGAGGGAGAGCTGAACTCTCAGTGTTCATGGGAAGGACACAAAGCTAAACCTTCCGATCGTCTTTTCCTTTTTTCTGGGTCAACATTTAGAACACCGCCCAGAGGAAGCTGGGCATTTGGACAGTGTTTCTCAAACCTTCTAAGATGCAAGTTTGTGTGGCACAGATGGGAGGCCAAAATGTCATAAGAAGATCAACCAAAAAAAAAAAAAAAATTATGTTATAATTAGGAAAGTCACTGGGGTAAATTAATTTTTTGTGAAAGCCCCATGCCATGTTTCCATTATTTAGCATTTGATACTTTTTGGCTCAGTGGAGAAAAATGTCCAATGAAAGTAAGTAAAGAATCATGAAACCAGAGAGAAACCCTGACCTGAAGGATCTCCTAGTCAGGGAGTCATTTAAGGAGAGAAATGAAGGAAACACACAGACTCCGGGATCCCCTGTGGTCCTCTATCCAGTTAGATGGCTTTGGTGATGCTGCCAATGCCTTGCCAGGCAGGCAGTCCTCGAGTGAAACCTTTCGAGTCTGCTGCTTGTGGAGCCCAAGTACCTCTGCATCGTGTGTGTTAACATAAAATGTACTCACCCAAAGCCAGGAACCCTCCCGTCAGGTGTGCCTAAGTTTAGAAATATTTCGAGCCTTCTCGTTGTTTTGGCCAGAGGAGCACATTTCTTGGCTTCTCTAGGACATTCCTTTGCAGATATAGTCTCGATTTCTATTTTCCTCAGTTTTTCTATTCAGACGAAAAAGCAATGAAATTCATTCAGCTTGAACGACTGTACCATGAGCAGCTGCTCGCCAATCTTTCTGCCATTCAGGAACAGTGGGGTGAGTACAAACTGACCTGGAACTCGGAACTCAAAGCCATCTAACAACCCGCTATCTAGAAAGTGAGCGTAGTGTCCTGGTTCGCATGTTAAAAGAAGTTACACAGTCAAGTGTCTGTTGCAAAGCACAGGCCGGGGATGCGCTTCACGTCTGAGAGCTCGCCTAGCGGGTGCAAGGCCGGGGGTTTCCCCTGCAGCTTGAGAGGGAAGGCAGACGGTGTTCTCCCCATGCCTTGCTCTCCATAGCTCTGTTCTCATTTTTCTGCATTCGCTCCTGGCTAGTTTTGTTTGTAGAATGTTTACTGTTCTGTGAAGAACTCGTTTAGCTCCTTCTAACTTCATTAACCTTGGGGTTGCTTGGGAAGGTAGCAGTACATTAATTATTCTAGTGAAGCCTAAATACATTTTTGTAAGAGCCAGGGATTAACAAGTATTTTAAATTTAGAAACAAAATGGAGAGCTGTCCAGCCACATGCAGTGACGCCTCTGAGGAATTCGGAAAAGGGATTCAATGGTGAAGATTTTGAACAGCTTGCTAAAATTTGCACAACCCATCAAGAGTAAGTATGTCATAATTTATTTAAAGTAAGTTGGAGACTATTGAAGATATGCATTATCTTAAGTATTGAAATGTATGATCCATTTCTTTGTTTTCTTGCTGTTTTCAACTTAAGAAACTGAACTGAACTGAGTATAATGAAATTTTAAGGATTCTTTCTCGGCTCTTCTTTCTTACCAACCTCACTGGGTTTCCATGGGCTCAGACACATTGTTACTTTTGATACTGTTTAATTAGGAGATCAGCAAGCCAAATTATCTAAGTTGCGCATTAGGACTTTTGTTCCATTTGTCTTTTAATCATTATTTATTACTTTAATTTTATTAAATATATATATTTATTTCTGTATATTGATTATTGCTATTTTGGCAGTTTTCCAGTGTCTGTTTGTGATAAGAAGAGCTGTACCCTTCCTAAGAGCAGTTCTAAAAAGCTCAGTATTTCATATTTAACCTAACTGAAGGAAAACTTCATTACTGGGTACTTTCCAACTTCTTGACTTGTGTCAAGGAGATAGGTTTTCAAAACTAAATTATCCTAATAATAAAGCTTGTTATTTTTTGTTCTGCTTATCTTTGCTGTGAATTGCTCATTGGGTCACTCAGCTTTGAAGGGGAAGGGAGCATGGGGTTTAAATAGCACCCATTTCCGGACTTGGATCCTGAGTCCACTGTACAAAGGATAAAGGGCGGTCTGTTTTGCCGGTAACTTTGTCTCCTCTTCAGAATAATGGGCAGTAAACTAAAGCTCCGTGTGTTGATAACGAAACAGTCCTGAGTAATTGCTGCTTAGCCGTGCAGAAGAGAGGGCATTTGCTTGGGGATCTGGATTCCCTGGAGACCAACCTTGGAAGAGCAATAGAGGTTCCAATGGAAGTGTCCGGTCCACTCTCCGAAGATGGTTTCCCTGTGCTAGGCAATTTGAACCTTTGCAAACAACCTTTTCAGGGATTCTGAATTGTAACTCATTTTCTTAGGAAGTTCCTATGTTAGCTTTCTACTTTATATTTTCATTTTTATAACCTATTTAAAAGATTAGAAGCCTTTAAAGTAAAGATAACTTATTTACTTTCAATATACTCAATGCAGACACCACCTACTGCCCTCCTGAAGGAACTCACGGTTTGTTAGTGTGTCCTAACTGTTTGAAGTATTTACTTGAACATGCCATGTGCATGGTATCTTTAGAACATTGTACCCCAAATTATGCCTCATATTTCTAGTTCACTGTATGAGCCTGGTAAATGTTTCCCTACCACCGTCTATGACTAGCACTAACAGAATCCAAAATACAAACATTCTAACCTCTCAGAAGGTCTCTTCTTTGAGTTACCAAGTCGAGTCGACCTTTCTTTCCCACTCCCCTCTCCTGTGATCACAGCTGAGTTCTGTAACTGTGGCTTTACATGCTCTATGATTTCATACAAACGTGCAGAATACAGTTATTGTTATAGATCCTTCAGTCCATCATTGTCTCTGGGTTACATTTTATCACATGCAGTATCAGTTTACTGTTATACTGTTACACCAGTTTATCGTATGACCGTGTGGCAGCTTACACACCCATTTCACTTACTTGCAGACATTTGAGCCGTTTCTTGTTCTAAGTATTATGATAATAATATAGCCAGGATTTATTTTATCCAGGCCTTTATTGGCATACTGTTAGAAAAAACCCTCACACTTGAAAGTTGTCTGTCCACAAGTCATTCCAACATAACTGTGTTCTGTCATAATCTGTTTTAAACTGAACTTGTAAAACATTTATGGGTGCAAGAAGCACGTGTAACTTGTTTGGGGTCTTTCAGCAGTGATCGGCTGTCCTGTGAGCCACGGGAGCCGGTGGCACTGTTTGCACCCTGGGAATGTTCCGCGCTAATATTAGAATGCAGAGAGGCTCTATTTTTTATATCCATTTCCGTGACATTTGTTTGGAAGCATGCTGTACTTTTAAAACTATGTTTTTCTTTTTCCACAGCCCTCTCTTGTCCAAGCATAAGGTAAGAGGTGTTCTTCTGGCCGTGGGGCATGTCAGCATCTTACATCTGGGCCGGGCCATTCTAGAGAAACCTTTCCTCAGCACACTTGCAGTTTTCTGTTTTAATGCAACAGTTTCTCAAAAAAGCTGTGATTATGTTTTTCCTTTTTAAAAACATTTTAGATAGCACCTGTGGAAAAGTCCCTGGGGAGAAAATGCCTTACCCGGCCGGCAGTGTCTGAAGAGCCAAAGGGAAGAGGAGCAACAGCCAAAGAACCAGGTCCGCTGCAGATTATACTGGAGAGGAATAGACAGGAGTCCGCTTACCCGCGGCATTTTAAAATATTAGATCTGAATTGTTGTGGTGAGAGTTTTTTTGTATTTAGATTTTTGTATATATACTTATAAAAAGTATAAACTCCACATTTTATATGTATTTCCATTTTTAGATAACTGGAAGTAATAGAATATAAAATTTTTTAAAAAGCAAAATAATTTCTGTGTTGTCAGTAAGGAAAACAGAATATAAAAAGATTATACAAAAATAGTTATGGCTTACAAAAATACAAAAATGAAATGGCTTTGGTATATTTAGATATTCTTTCTTGCTAAAGGAAAAAAAACAACCATTACTAAATGGACTAGTCAGG
The DNA here is from genome assembly GCF_037038515.1 of Microtus pennsylvanicus. Lineage (NCBI taxonomy): Eukaryota > Metazoa > Chordata > Mammalia > Rodentia > Cricetidae > Microtus > Microtus pennsylvanicus. The sequence continues at coordinate 98,133,479 of NC_134588.1, forward strand.
TACCGACCTTTTCTATAAATCTAGATAATGAGAAGTTCTATCTGGATAATTTATAGCACTAACATACACTGTATGTATGTATGTGTGTGTTTGTGTGCTATGTGTGTACCGTGTGTGTGTTTCTTAATCATTAAGATGTGTTTTATATCAATTTGTGCCTCAGTACAAAAGACTTGGGAAACTTCTAAATGCATTTATGAAGTTTGAGGAATAACTAATGTTTTCAGGGTATTTTTTATTCTGATGGATGATTTTATTGTGATTTTACATTTTGAGCTTTATGATCCTGGGCCTGAGAGCCCTGATCTGAAAAGAGATGGCAGAGTTTTGAGTGAGTGCCCTGATGATGTGGATGGGGCTGTTGGCGTCCATCAGCGCTCTCCTCCGTGAAGCTCTTGTCAAGCCATCCTGAAATCTCCATCCGCTTTCTCTCCTGACACAAAGTAGGCACATTGCTGTGTGTCAGTCCCACAGGCTCTGTTCTTTGTGTCTCTTTTCTGGTCATTTGTATATCAGAAACAGGGTAAAATAAGCTTTGTTACAACTTCATAGACATGGAGTAGACATCTCCCCAGAACTGAGCGGTGCAGGAGTTCAGAGTCATCCTCCTTGGTTACCCGGTGAGTTTCAGCCTGGCCTGGGCTGTATAAGGACCCTGTTACACCAAGCGTAGGGATGGCTTGTGTAGTACAGATGGGGAAACTGAGGCACCCCGTTTACAGCCATTTGTTTGGGGCCCTGATTCTTAGGTAGAGCCTGGATCTTCTGACTCCTAACTGAATACCTCATGCTTCGACTGTGTAAACTGTAGGGATTATCACTGCTTCAGCAATCCAAACATAAGCTAATATCCATCCTATGAGGGGTGGACCGAATCCTGGACAAGGAAGAGCACTGTCGGTGCTGTGGGCGACTTCCCCTGCCTCTTACGTTATATTTTGTCATTGTTGTTTATCACCCCCTCGTATATGTGATGATCCCCAGCCTTGTGGCTCACCAGGACTTAGGGAGTGTGCTCCCAGTCTCATTGAGTCTCTGAATCCTATAGATGTGTTTTGAAGGCTGTCTCTGAACCTTTGAGTACTGGGAATTTATGGCTGAGCTTGACCCTTTTCCCCAGCTGTGGCCTTCCTTGTTGTGACCCCAACCCCACACCCGCCCTCTGATAGGGTGATACCAGGAAGCTCGGGCAAAGCATACAACCCCTGGGAACCAGCTGCCCGCCTGCTTTGTTGCAGTCAAACCGTCAGAGTGGGAGAGAGCAGAGATGTAGAACTCCCCAGAGACGGCCAGTTCTTCTCAGTCTTCTTTGATATTTGAAGTTGGGGGCGGGGAGAACCCAGAACTCCTAGTTCCACTCTGCATTGAGAGCTGAAGATGCCAGCCCAGTTCAGGCTTCTTTGGCATCTGAGACAGTACTTAAAAAATGCCTGACTGTAACAGGGACTCAACTTGGATTGTCAGTTGATAATTGAAATCCCAATAAACTTAAAAAAAAGCAATAAAATTACTAATTTATCTTGCATTTCTGACCCTTATTTGTGGGATTATATGCCTTCCTGAAATATTTAACAAGGCGAGAAGGCTTCTCTGTTCACAGTGGGCAACATCCACTCGTTATTCACATAAAGGGCTTTAGCTGTCTTAAGGTTTTTTAAAAAAGTATTTTAAGTTGATTTTATTCTAGTAATAAGGCTGAAGTTCAAACCTGTTTCTACTTCGTGTCAGAATGTGTCCTTTTTATGTCCCCTTTGTGACCATGTAGTAAGCAGTTGTCTTTGAAAGCACGTTTCTAAGGGTACTCTGTTCAGATTGCAAATTTGATCTGAGCAAACTCTTGTTCCTCCTGATTAGATGTAGTTCTACTTACATATTATATTATTATTAAGGTGTCCTAAAAATATGTACTCGATATGCTATACCTTAAATAGAAGGAAAAAAAACCTTTCTAACTTCAGTATACAAAAAGACCAGTAAGTGTATTCATTTAAATGAAAAAGACCAAAAAATTCAGAATGTAAACATCTTCATTTGTAATTAAGACTGACTCATTTATTTATTTTAACACTCTTTTGAAGAATCTTTATTTTTTTATTGCACTAATGCTATTTATTAAATACTGAGCATGCATGTTCTACCTAAGGCCATTGCAATGCAACAGGCAACATTTCTGTCTGAGAGGGTGAGATAATTTTTGTTACACATGTACTCATCTGAACCTTCTCTACCTTGATATGCAAAGCATTGTTTGGAATTCAAATGCAGCTCATTTTTCTTCATCTTCAGAAACTGAAGCCGGTCCTGCCATGGAACCTAGTGGAGGCCAGCATGAAGAGCAGCCCCAGGAGAGCAGCCCCGGCTGTCATCAAATGGATTGGCAGGCGGCTTCCCCCGACCTTCCAGTGACTGCGGGGAAGGACCACACGGAGGGGGAGGAGGAGCCGCTCCGCAGCAACAATGCCTCCCTGGAGCTCCACACCCCGTCTCCAAAGACTGCCAGGAGCAGGTCAGGGCCAGATGCTGCTGAGAATGGCTCTGAGGGTGACTGCGGCTTGCAGGCACCTCCCACGGAGGACCACCCTGACGTGGCCGAAGAACCTAAGGTGTCTCCTCCTAGTGAGTCAGTGACAGAGCCGCAGCTCTTCGCTAGCGGTGACGCTTTACCTCCTGTGTTGATTTCAGAGAGTGAATATTCACAGGCACACCGAAAAGAACTCTGCCTGCCAGTTCAGGGTGTATTTGAAGCACTGCTCAGGGAGCAGCTGCAGAGCGGTGAATTAGATGAATCCCGTCGCCCAGCCGTTGACGGGAAATCACCACAGAGTCAGACTGACTTGGAGCCTGGCTCTGAGAATGCACTTTGTGGCGACAGTGAAGCGTCTGACGTATGTGTACCCCGTCCAGAAGTGTGTATGACCCCAGAAGAAGGGCGGGATAAGGAAGACCAAGTCAGTAAGGAAACGGAAGACTATCTGCACAGCCTCCTGGAAGGATGCTTAAAAGACGCGGAAGAGTCCCTCTCCTATGAAGATACCCAGGACGACGACTCTGACCTCCTCCAAGACCTCTCTCCTGAAGAAGCATCCTACAGTCTCCAGGAGAGCCTGCCTCCTGATGAGAGCTCGCTCTCCCTTGATGATCTGGCCAAGAAGATAGAGATCGCAGAGGTAAGGCAGGAAGGAATAGCAGCTAGAGGAAGATGAATTCTCACAAGTGCAAAATGTTGCTTTGTTTTTATGAATTTTTTTTCTGGTTTTAAGCTAGCAAAAGCATTAGTTGTTAAGTTATGCATGTTGAATCCGATGGCTTTCCGTCACTGGGAGTGTTTACAGCTCAGGAACCGTGCCACCCGCCTCTACACAGAGGCAGGGAAGAACGCCATTCTTCCACTTCAACCTTGTGGATTCAGTGTAGCATTCTCGGGGCTCAGATGAAGACCAGACTGGTCACACTTGAGGAAATCTTTCTCCTCAGCACCACAGAAAATGAAAGCTGGTGTGTGTGCTCACTGCTCCTTCGGTGTATTCGCATCCATCTTAGATGATTAGAAACCGGCTTCACAGAATAGAGCTGCAAAGTAATGGCACTGGGAGGTACTGGGTGGACTTGTGAGCTAGTAAGTAGAAAGAAAAATTAAAGAAAAAGGACTGTCGTCCTTTGTTTAATAAGAGAATTTTAAAAGTCCTGGGAAGAAAAGATGAACACAAAAGGTAAGTCTCTCGGAAGACAAAGATAAAAAGCCACTGCAGGTGTCCTGCCCTAGGGGAGGGAGACGGGTGGGAAGAGCGGACTCATGGTGGGCGGATCCAGGGCGGGTCCTCAGGCTCCTCAGCCCCCTGGGCCTTTGCTCTGGTTCTCTGAAGCTTCTTCTGCTGGGAAAATGAGGAGGCTTTTTCTGTTCTTTTTCTCCCTTGAAGTTGGCCCTTGTCCTCACTCACACCTGTAAATCCTGCCTTGGGCGGGCTGTGGCAGGAGAGACACCGTGAGTTTGAGGCCAGCCTTGGCTGCAGAGGAAGCTGTTGTCTCAACCCCTAAAATGCTCATGTATACCCACTGTATTCTAACAACATTATCTTCGAAAAAGGTGACTTCAGGAAGAAAGTAGAAAAATAAAAGTAGATAACAAATTATATATTAATTTAATTGAAGAATGGAACTCTACGACAAGCTTCCTGAGACCTTTGTTCTATTATTGTTTAGTTAATTTCTTAAAATCTATGGGTTTTCCTTTTTAATTTTTTATAAAATTAGATTTTTTTTTAAAAGAAGGGAAACCTTAAACTCAGTAGTTATTCTCCTGTTTACTTTTACCAGGCTATTTGATTGTCAGATGGTTCCCACAAAACTACGATTTTTGTGTCTTAATTTTCTCCTATCAGAATCATTCAGCACTGCCCAGTGAATACTGAGTATCTATCCAAGGCCTTGAATGGTACAGTTAGGTAGTAGGCGGCAGGGACAGTTCTCAGCATTTGAACATAAGGCACTGAACTGTATATATAAAAAGGGATACAATGGTACTTCTATGTTCTGTATCCTAGTACAATTTTCAAAGTGTTTTCTGAGGAACAACAGAACTGGTGGTGAAACACTAGACCAGAGTTCTGCCCTGGGGACAGCTCTGTTGGGGGGGGGGGTCATCAAGCTGTGATGTCACAGTCGAATGGGGTGTCCCTTCCTCGGATGGCGGCAGTGTCTCTTTGCCCATGCAACCATGGCTAGGAAACTGTAGAGTTGAAAGTTGTCTCTGAGAAGTTACTGTTAAGAAAAAAATAACAAGAAAAGGGTGGCTCCGCCAGCGGTGCAAAGAAATCCAATTAGGTCAGATCATACCAAATCAAAATGCCCTTTGTTTTATTAGATACGGCATTCTCGGGTGTCTGAGGGCATGGCATGGTGGGGACACAGGACAGCGGAGAGCCCATGCAAACCTGGAACCATGTGTTTCTCTTCTGGGAGACCACTTAAATACCCTGTGGGAGTGGCATGCTGGGATTTGGAGTCCAGACCAAAGCAACTCCCAGGCCAGGGGGACTGGGATGGATGCCAGGGGCTGGAGGCTATGCTCCAGACTTAATAGTTAGTACATAATGGTCTCCTTTTAAAAAATGTATTGGTCTGTTAAGTTTTGCTGTATAAGAATGCCTAGAGCTATATTCCGTTAATAAATACAACATACTCTATGGTTGAGCCGGTAAACATACTTTCCGCATACATATTCCAGTATCTGTTCTAACTGTGTATTTTAATAAAATCTGCCTGTCTGCGAGAGTCTTAAGCTAAAAGAAATCACTAGTATTTTACTGTTTTTTAATACCATAAAAGTGAGGCTTTAGGTTAAGTAAAACATACAGGTTGGCCATAGGTTTCCTTGTAAGTGTAATTATTTCCACACACAGACACATGTATGTTGTAGAAGACCACTTGTTTGTTCCTGGCTGCTCAGCCCCACACAGAAACTGTATTAATTAAATCACTGCTTGGCCTATTAGCTCTAGTTTCTTATTGGCTAGTTCTTACATCTTAATTTAACCCATATCTAGTAACCTGTGTATCACCATGTGGCTGTGGCTTACCGGCAAGGTTTAGCATGTCTGTTCCTGGCAGTGGCTATATGACATCTCACTGACTCCGCCTTCTTTCTCCCAGAATTCAGTTTCACTTACCCTGCCTAGCTCTACTCTTTTGCCCTATCACAGGCCAAGACAGTTTCTTTATTTACCAATGGCATTCACAGCATACAGAGGGGAATCCCACAGCACATGCATTATTTGTCTCTGTTTTGAGACAGAGCCTCATGTAGCCCAGGCTGGCTTCCAACATTTGAGGTAGCCTTAAACTCTTGATTCTCCTGCCTCACTCTCCCTCAAGTGCTGGGATTACTGTAATTAAAAATTACCACACATTTTTGGTCTGTTTATCTGTTTGTGTTGGGGTCAGATCACAGAGTCTTGCATATGGTAGGCAACACTCTATTGCCAACAACACACACCCTGGCCCATAATTTTTAACAATTAAATTCTAAAACCTTAGTTTTTACTTAAGTACAAAAGTAACTTTAGGGCCTAGAGAGATGGCTCAGAGGTTAAGAGCCCTGGCTGCTCTTCTAGAGGTCCTGAGTTCAACTCCTAGCTACCACATGGTGGTTCACAGCTATCTGTAATGAGATCTGGTGTCCTGTTGTGCAGGAAAATGCAGACAGAACACTGTATACACAATAAGTAGATTTAAATAAATAAAGTAAAGTAAAAACACAAAAGTAACTTTAAACTAGTTTTTGCTTTGTGCTCACAGCAAACTTGTACAGAGTCATCTGCCTGGCACTGTTGGGTGCTGTGGAGTCTAAAGAGAATCTTGAGTTTGTAGGGGCCTCCTGCTGCTGCTGCTGACTAAGCTGACTGTGGGGTTCCCTGCTCTGCCGTCACAGTTCTGTCACAGCTGCATTGACTGGTAGTTTTCCAGCTCTGGGAGCAGCTCACCTGCCTGTCTCCATGTTGCTGCCTGTCACTGTTGGTCCCTCCTCTCCTCCTGGCATCTGCCCTCGGTCCCCTGCTGCTTGGCGCTCTTAGCAACCTCAGAGGCCCTGGTGTCCTCTCTTCCCGGCTGTTTTCTTTTTTCTCACTCTGCGTTGCTCGGTTTTGTCACTAATCGGCAGCCACTTCTTATGCTGTTCTAGACTAAGACTCATCCTATAAGATGAAATAATGTTCACCTCAGAGAGAAGGAAAAATGTCTCCAGAATTTTGGTTTCTGAGCATAGATGCATGTGTAAATGAGGCTTTCTAGACTTGGTAACCCAGAAATAATTTTTCAAATAATAGTTTAATATCTGAAGCATTGCTGGTTTTTTTTCTTATTAAAAATTACATGACCCATTGTCACCCAGTGCTGTCTCCACTGTTTTAAAGAAAAAATTAGACACACATCTCTATTCCATAGATTGTTGGGTTTTTATTTTCATTTTGATTGCTCCTCGTTTATTTATTGTGTGTGAGTTTGGGTGTACATGTGCCACGGGTCTGAGGACAACTTGTAGGAGCCTGTTCTCTCCTTCTATCCCATGGAACCTGGGGGTTAGCTAGGCTGTAAGGTTTGATAGCACACACTTTTACCTACTGACCTAACTCTGGCCCAGAGTTTTGCTTTTCTGGGAGAGTCTCAATGTGTGACTTAAGCTGCTGTTCTTTAGCCTGCAATCCTCCTGCCCCTCCTAGTACTGACTTTATGAGTGGGTGACACCATGCCTGGTTGATTTTATAGATTTTGTAAGAGAAAAAGCTAGTACTTTGTAGTGTCAGGCACAAGTTAGGGCCACTCATTCATTCCCACATGCAATAACTTTTATGATTGGCGTCCATTGAATTCTACAGTGATATAAATGTGATGATTGAGACCACAGGTGAAGCTGGGCACTCAGAAACAGGCTATGAATTTGAGGCCACCGGAGCTGCATAGTGAGACCCTGCCTCAAAACTAACTGAAATAAATCTTTTGAATTAACCATTGGGACTAGAGAGATACCTTTGTTGTTGTTGTTATTGTCTGGTTTTTCAAGACAGGTGCAGCTTTGGAGCCTGTCCTGGCACTCGCTTTGTAGACCAGGCTGGCCTCGAACTCTCAGAGATCTGCTTGCCTCTGCATCCCAAGTGCTGGGATTAAAGGCATGCGCCACCACTGCAGGCACGTGGGGAGATATCTTAGTGGATAAGACCTTTAGCCCTAGTGCTGAGCCTGAGGGCATGAGGCTAAAATTTGGCAAGTCCCAAGTTCAGTGATAGATCTTGCTTCAAGCTGTCCTGATCTATCTTCTGCATGTGTGCCTGTGTGCACATACAGACACAGACACACACGCACACAATTTTAAAATTATAATTTTTAAAAAGGTTAGCTGCTGTGGGAATCCTTTACAAATAAAGATGGGAGGCCCATGCTAAGCAGCAGTGTTGGGGGAGGGGATCGTGGAAATGGCTGTTCTGTGTCTTAGGTAAAGAAGAGTCTTAGAAACAGTAGCCATGGCAGTTTTGCTCAGAGTGGGTCTTCCAAGGGAAGCGGGGGTATAGCTTGCTCACTGAAGAACACAAGGGTGGGAAAGGTTGACCCCTGATTCATGTAGCTCTCTAACTAGTCCCTAGGGAAAACCCTGAGATTGCCCATTTTTTTATTTGTGCCAGATGGTGTCGTTTTTTGCCTCTTGTTTTTAGACTGCTTTTTACATTTCTAGTTAGTTAATGCTTCTTGATTGATGTGTTTCTTTTACCAAGTTCCTTTCCTGTTTTAATTACATTGCAAATTTCCATATTTACTGTTCTCCCTGGACATTTGCATTAGCTATTTTATAAGCTTCTTCTCCTTGTTTTATCCCTTCTCCACTCCCGTGATCTCACATGAGCACTGTGTAGACCTGGAGTGATCTCACCTTAGCACTGTGTAGACCTGGAGTCTCAAGCTGACACTCAAAAGGGCCAACCAAGTCATAAAAATGAATGAAACAACTTGACTGTAGGGCAGTTGAGATGTTCCTATACCTGTCAAAGTTTCCATCTTTTTAAAACTTTCTGGTATGGCTGGAGAAATGGCTCAGTGGTTAAGAGCCCTTGTTCTCCCAAGAACCCAGGATTGATTTTTAGCACCTGCATAGAGGCTTGAAAACATCTGTAACTCTAGTTCCAGGGAATTCGGCCCCCTCCTCTGAACTCCTCAGATACTGGGTACACACAGCTGCATATACATACATGCAGGCAAAACACTCAAAAAATAAACTGAAAGTAAACACAGTATAATAAAATGCAAAACCTCTAGTTGGCCTAGGCATAGTGCCATAAACCTTTAATCCCAACTCGGAAGGTAGAGGCAGGCAGATATCTGTGAGTTCAAGGACATTTAGAACTACTTAATGAAACCCTGCCTCGGAAGGAAGGGAAGGAGGGAGGAAAGAAAAGAGGGAAGGAAGAAGGGAAGGAGTGAGGAGAAATGAAAGAAAACATTATGCTCTTAAGTCAAAGACAGAGCCCAGCTCTCTAACAGGGCCTGTTAACTTAAACTTCTGCCCTAAAATATCTTTGTGCCACCAGCCTCTTCCCAGGACTCCCTATAGCTTCATGGAAAAGGCTGTGCTATGCAGCCTGAAATTCAGAATTCTTGGTGGTCTGGCCCATCTGCTTTTCTGTATCCTCTCCCTCCTACCTGCTGTCCTGTGTTTCCGGCTGCAACCAGACTGTCCCCTCGCCGCATCCAGACATGCTTTGCACTTCCTGACATCTGCTCTTGCTGTCTGTGCTAAGTCTGTGTTGCTTTGCGGTGATGAGCCTTCTTCTTCCCAAGCCTCAACATCTAGATCACGCTCTTCAGTATGTAACATTGCTGTTCCCTTGGAACTACCTCTCTGAACTTCTGATGATGGCGGGGTGGGGCAGCATTCCTCCTAAGGCCTTGTCCACTGTGATCTTCCCTAGTTACCCATAGAACACAGGCATACTTTCCTCTGTACCAAACTACCAGGCCCTGAAAGATAAGGCTCCTGTTGGCAACGTCTCTGTATCTGTGTCTAGCCTCTAACTCTATGCTGGGCGTATTCATTTTCTCTCCAGCATGCTTCTTAGGCACCTCCTACTTGATAGAGATCAGGGGACAGCAGTAAACAGAAATCACGTCCCTGTCTTCATGAAGCTTGCTTTCTAGATGGAGAGATTATTGCAGCCAAATTCACATAAGAATAAACAGTGTAGTTTCAAGTATTAGTAAAGGGGCCAGCAAGATGCTCAGCTGGTAAAGGCATCTGCCGCCAACCCTAATCACTCGATCTAGTAAACCCACATAGTGGGAAAGGAGAACTGATTCCCTCAAGCTGTCCTTTGACCTTCCATGTGTGCTGTGACTTGCATACACCACACACACACACACACACACACACACACACACACACACACACACAGAGAGAGAGAGAGAGAGAGAGAGAGAGAGAGAGAGAGAGAGAGAGAGAGAGAGAGAGTGTAAATAATGTAAAACGCAATGTTAAAATCTGTGGAATCCTCCCAGCAGAGTGGGGGGCTGTAAATACTGAAAGTGGCAGCTCTTCAAACAGTCTTCTGGAGACGCGAAAGGAGGATGCTGCCCAGCACGCACACATTCCCTTTCCCATCTTGTGCTTACTAAATCATCTGTTCTGCAAGCAGGAGCGAGTTACAAGAGCAAGTGCGTGCAGCACCACCTGATCTAGGTGTTTAGATGCATCAGAAAGTTCCTGGTCTTGCTTTTAACAATATGCTTTTTCCAAATTAAGCGCTTAGAAATTCAGCATGGTGTGCGTCCCCAGCGATCTGTTTTCCCACTTGGCACATCCTGTTGCAGTGTTCCCAGATTTAGTCTTGCGAGGCCTGAGGAAGCCACGGGGTCTTCTGTGAAATGACTTTCCTACATCAACTGTCACCACCAGGTTCAGCAATGACCTGTTCTGTCAATTAGCTGTGACAGTAGCGGTGACATTGATCTGCTGCTCCCATGACAAGAATAGGCATCAGTTTAAGCATCTCTTGACGGGGGAATATAAAAGATAAGAATTTCAGGTAGAAGATATAAACAACTTCTGGGAAGCCAGAGCCTTGTAAATCTTATTTGAAAACTCCATTTATTTCACTCTAATGGTCACAAATACATGCAAAATAAAATCCCGATAGTACAGATCAGGTCTCCATATTTAGCCCTGAGTTTGTTCTCGACTCTGCCTGTGGTCACACTCCTGGGCTCTTTACATTTGGCTTTTCCTCTGATGACGTCTGAAACTGTCGTGAGAACGGAACAGAGCTTAGTGTGGAGTTGTCTGTTAAAGCACACGTTCGTCCATAGTGAAATTGCTAGCATTTAAGAAACCCACAATATAGCCGGACAGTGGTGGCACACACCTTTAACCTCAGCACTTAGGAGGCAGAGGCAGGTGGATCTCTGTGAGTTCAAGGCCAGCCTGGTCTACATAGTGAGTTCCAGGCCAGCCAGAACTGTTACACAAAGAAACCCTGTCTTAAAAAACAAAAACAAACAAACAAAAGTTACACACAATATACGAATGTGGCTTGTGGGTGTTTATTGTCAAGTGAGTTGGAAGTCAAGCGTGTGTTCTTGTTTAAAACTAACAAGGCTTGAGGCTCCAGGTGAAAATAGTCTAATTTTGGCCCATTTCCTCCATAATCTGCTGAGGAGGGACTGCAGCGTGCTCTGCCCTCTTCTCCTGTTAGGAACTGCAGTTCCGGGGGTCATAGAATCACCTTGTTTTGTACCCTCTGATCGGTTTAAAGTGACTGTTGATTGTTGGGCAGGGTGAGCCGTTTATGTGCGGATGCACAGGACTGGGCCAGATGGATGTTTTCCAGCCCCGCATCTATCCGAGTGCCACCATGCTGTTTAAAGTGACTGTTGAGTGCTGGGCAGGGTGATCTGTTGATGTGCGGATGCGCAGGACTGGGCCAGATGGATGTTTTCCAGCCCTGCATCTATCCAAGTGCACCAGTTACAGTAATCATACCCAGACGTTCCGAGTGGACGGGCTGGGTGGATATTGTTTGGGTACCAAAACAATTGGCTAATTGAAACAGGGAATTTAATTTGCTCTTACTGAGGAAGCTCTCTTGGAGATTTAAATTTTCTTTACGTTTTTCTAGCTTAGAGAAGGTCCTGGTCCTGATCCCAGTACCATGAAGGAAGGAGTGAGGGCAGACTGAAATTCTCCATTTTTTTTTCTTTTGAGCCAGTGTCACTATGTAGCCCTGGCTGTCGTTGAAGGAGGACAGCCCCCACCCCCACTCTCACCCCCCACACACACACAGCTGCAGTAACTACCTCCCAGACTTGGATTAGGCACAGACCACACCCAAACACCTGTTTTCACGGTGAAATGATTTATTAAACAGGGAAGAAAAGTCAAAGTGGCTGCTTTCTGACTCTGGCAGAAAAACAGTGGCAAATGACCTTGCAGGTGTGATTTTTAAGAGACGAAAAAAGAGAGGTCTGTGTTAGAATGGGCTAGGGTGTGGTAAAGGAGAGAGAGGATGAGTGAGAGGGGGAGGGGACAAGAAAAAGGGGGCAGGGGTATTTGTCCTGACAAGGAACTGCCTCTGGATAGAGAGGAGACAAGCTTAGGAAAATGGCAGTTTATAAAAGTAGAAGGGGAAACCCCCTGTTAGGATGAGGTGTTTAAGTTTAATTGGCCATGCTAATTAGGGTAGCCAAAGGGGGCTTTTGATTGCTTGACTTTAATACTTCGATAGCTGGACCCTGGTAGTCAGTCTCAGGAGGAGGAAGTGGTCAAATAAGGGAATAGACCTTGGTGTCTAGCTTCAGGTATCTAATCTAATGGTTTGTAGCAAGACAGAGGGAATGGGGCAGAAGGGCAAGGCCTGCCAGAGCCATGCTCACAAGGCCCACGCTGCCTAGAGTTCCTTGAGTCCTGGGACTAACTATGTAGACCAGCTGGCCCTGAACTCACAGAGATCTCTTGTCTCTACCCCCCAAGGGTGCTGGGATTAAAGGTGTGCGCCACTCTTAGCCCTCTTTATCACAGCAACAACAACAGTCATGGAGTAGTTTCCAGGAGCGTCGTCGTATATAGAGACTCCGTATAGACACTTTTGGCATCATTAGGTGACACCATGAACAAGGCCATGCCCTTATTTCGGATTACTTACCCATCAGCCATGGAAGTAAGGCAAATTCTACCCAGCAAATTCAGATTAAGGCAAGTTCTTTCTTAAACTCTTGGTGTTGGACTGCCATGCTATGATAACAGAAATTCTGAGTGAGGGGTAGGAGATCCATATGAGGCAGGAATTCTGAGTGGGGTAGGTCTGATTCTGGCTGCCATGCTGTAGGAAGTAGGAATTCTGTTTCAAGCAAGTCCAAACTCTTTGTTCCAAACTATTGCAGAAAAAACAAACCCACATCCACACAGATGACACATCCTAACCTAAGTGTTATACCTCCTGCATCCAGGATTTGCCCTCCTTAGCCGGCATCTCCTGTGCTTACACCCAGTGTGCTTTGTTCCCCATGTGTGTGCTGTAGGAACCAGAAAATATGCCCAAAAGACAGAAAGGGCTGTGGCACACGCCTTTAATCCCTGCACTAGGGAGGCAAGAGGCAGGTGGATCGAATCTCTATGAGTTTGAGGCCAGCCTGGCCTACAGAGCAAGTGCCAGGACAGTTTCCAAAGCTACAGAGAAACCCTGTAAGTAGAGACTGGGCGTTCATTTCCCAGCCTCCCTGACCCAAATAATCACACAAAACTATATTAATTACAACACTGTTGGCCAATAGCTTAGGCATATTTCTAGTTAGCTTTTAATCTTAAATTAACCCATTTCTATTTATCTGTGTATTGCCACAAGGGCTGTGGCTTACCAGTAAGTTCTAGCATCTTTCTTCCTTGGCAGCTACATGGCATCTTTTTGACTGTGCCTACTCTCTCTATATATCTCTGTTACAGATTTCCCACCTGACTTTATTCTGCTAAGCCATTGGTCAAAACAGCTTTATTCATTATCCAATAAAAGCAACACATATACAGAAGGACATCCCACATCAGAAACCCTGTCTCAAATAAAAAAAAGAAAGAAAGAGAGAGAGGGAGGGAAGAAGGAAGGAAGGGAAAGAAGGAAGGAAGGAAGGAAGGAAGGAAGGAAGGAAGGAAGGAAGGAAGGAAGGAAGGAAGGAAAACCTAGACAAGATACCCGAAAGAACCTGAGAGAAGAACATTCTCCTTCACTTTGGAACAACAGAACCAGAAGTGGGGGTGGAAATGGCAGAGCTTTGCTGGTAAAGAGGGGAGGGTCTGATTCTTAGCATGGGGAGCAGGGAAGTCACAGCCGACTCTGAATCATCCCATGCCATTGCGCTTTCTCAGACTCTGCCTCTGCCCTCCTCCAAAGGAAACAAGATGGGGCCCTCAATAAGGCTTGCATCCCTTGACGGCCTCCAGAGACAAACTCTCCTGCCACACTGAGACCAGCTGTACCATTCCAGGGGGCCTTTCAGTCTGCTGTACTTCCAACATCATTTGATTATAGTTTGTTTCTTGAACTTACAAATGCAGAATTAATGTCCCAACGATACACTTGACAGTGATGCGGCTCCTGGGCTCACCCTTCTCACTGTCCCTTGTGTGTGTGTGTGTGTGTGTGTGTGTGGCAGAAGTGATGTTAGGTGTCCTCTATCCCTGTATCAGATGTGGGCTTTATTTTCCTTGAAACAGTCTCTCACTGGAAGCTGGAACGTGCTGTTTTTCAGCTAAACCGGCAGCTGGCAAGTCCACCTGTCTCCACTCCCCACCCCATACCAGTGTTGGGGTTACAGGTGCATGGGCACACCCAGCAGTTGGTTTGGGTGCTGGGGATCCAGACTTAGGCCTTCATGCTTGCTCAGCATGGTTTAACACTTCTTTTGGTTTGGTTTGGTTTGGTTTGGTTTGTTGTCGTTTTTTGAGACAGCATTTCTCTGTGTATCTAGCGGTGACCTCAAATAAATTCAGAGATCTGCCTGCCTCTGCTGGGATTAAAGGTGTGTGCCATCATCGCCCATCTTAGGGCTGCTCTTAATAGGATTTTTTTTCTAAGTTAAAACTGTACCTTAAGGGTTGGCTAATGGCTCAGCAGGTAAAGGTGCTTGCTGCCAAGCCTGAGGATCCTGAGTTCAATCTCTGGAGCCCACACAGTGGAGGGAAAGGACTAACTCCTGCAGGATACACACACATGCATGTTCTCTCTCTCTCTCTCTCTCTCTCTCTCTCTCTCTCTCTCTCTCTCTCTCTCTCTCTCTCTCTCTCGCCTGGCATGCAGTAGGGTATTATTGAAGTCCAGGAGTTTAAGACCAGCTCTGGAAAATAGCAAGACTCTCCATGAAAACAAAAACAAAGCCTTCCTATGGTTGGTAAATTTACTACTGACAAACGCAGAACAGAGAAATGTTTAATGGAAAAGATAACGAAGGTTCCATGAGGCTTGTTGCTTTTAGTTTTATATTTTTCTAGAGATAAGAAGATTGTCAGTTATACATCTTTCATTAAAACTAGTTTCTATTTTCTGTCCCGTTTTTTAAGGTTTTTGACATGCATTTACTTATTTTGTACACGTATGATGCATGGTGTGAGTGCAGACATGCCGCAGGGTGTGCCAGAGTTGTTGCACACTGAACGTCAGTTCTCTCCTTCTGGGGTGGGATCCGGGAATCAGACCCAAGTGCTCTTCCTGCTTAGCAGCCTTGCCGGCTCCCGTCCTTGCTCTTTAATAACTTAACACTGTGTGTTTGTCTCGCTCTCTAAGAAAGGCACTTGTCAAATCATTTTCCATTGTTTTGTGAAGGAATTCTTTTCTAAAGCAAAATTTAAAAAAATCTATTCCTACACATTTATAAAAAAATGATATTTATTTCTGTATTGAGAAGGGCATGCTTGTGCCCCAGATGTGTGGAGGTCAGAGGACAGCTTGAGGAAGTCGGTTCTCTATTTCCACTATATGAGCTCCAGGGACCAAACTCAGGGACATCTTCAGGCTCGGTGGCAAGCACTCTTACCTACTGAACCATCTTGCCAGCCCTGTACTTAGCATTTTAATGTCAGTAAAGTCCTTTAGTTTTCTCAGAATCAGGCTATCTGAGATATGTATTTTCTATAAAAAGAATAAATTACCAACTTATTGATTTTTTTAAGATAATGGTTTCTATAGACCCACGTTCAGAGAACCCCGGTAGAAGACTGTCTAGAGTCATTTGCCCCTAAGAGCTCTGAATTATAAAAAGAACTAATGGAATCCATAATTGTCCGAGATTGCTGCCTGGAACTGGAAATCATATTAAGAGCTTTATGCCATTGATCGGATAAATGGCATTACAGGCCACCCTAGCTTACAGCACTGAATCCACAGTGTCGAGCCCGTAGTGCCCACCCATATCATCACCTATAGCATGGAGCAAGCAGGCACCTCCTACCAGTCGGCTGGAATGTGCAAGAGTGAGCAACTACTTCCCCTCCTCCTCTTCAACTGACCCTCCTTGCCCCCCGACCCCAGCAACGCTTGTACCTTGAAAGCTTTGGCTCCAAAATGTCAAGCAGGTGCTTCTGGTATGAAATGGGAGGTAGGTAGGAAGGAGAGCGGTGGCCTGCGTGAAAACCAGAAGGCTGCATAACATGGGTAGTGTGGGTTGGAGGTGCCTGACGCAGAGTTTTCCGGTCTGTCACAGCTTCCCATTCTGCCTTAAAGCCCCCCAAAGATGTGCAGAATTGGACAATTAAATTTGCAAAAAGAGGCCGTGAAGGCAAGCTAGGTGTGATAGCATTCAGGAGCTCTGAGAAAGATCTCAAATTCAGGGCCAGCCTGGGCTATAGCAAGTTCCAAGCAGTCCTGAGCTATAGAATGAAGGAGGGGGAGAGAGAGGGAGAGGGAGAGGGAGAGGGAGAGAGAGAGAGAGAATGCCTATTGTTAAGTGTAGAGATGGAGATTACATCACTGCAATGATGTTCTATGGTTGCATGTGTAATGTATTGCCCCGAAGTCCCACCCCCTTTAACATAACTGGTTCTTCTGATGCCCAACAGGCTGTTCCTGCGGAAGGGCTGGTGTCCATACTAAAGAAGAGGAATGACACAGTAGGAGACCATCCCTCCCAAATGCAGCAGAAGCCAGCCAAACGGAGAGTGCGGTTCCAGGAAATCGATGATAACCTGGATCAAGGTGCGCACCGCCCCGGGTCTTTGAGTGCTGGACAGTCATGTGACATGTTTGCCAGCAGGGCTTGTAAGGACTGTGTGCACTAGCTCCATCTTCTAGCAGAGAAACAAAAAGAAATCAAGTTAGATCTTAAAGTTTTGAAACATTTTTTGCTGAAATAATTGAGCGAGTTGCAAAATTGACCTTGTGGTCTCTCCAGTCCAGAAATGGTCAAAGTTAAGAACTCACCTCAGGTTTTTTTCTTTAGTATTTTCCTCTTTTATTTTTTTCCTCTCTAGTGAACTTGTTTTTTATTTTGTTTTTAGGGACAAGTAAATGTCCCTCTTTTATTGTGAGGCACTCTCCTCTGAATGGAAGCTGAGTGCCTTCCAAGTCCGTCTGCTCCTCATGGTTGCGACTGAGCCTCTCAGCCCCTGGCCAGCACCGAGGCCATGCTCTCACAGTAGTGCTGCCTTGTGTGGCTGCAGAAAGAGTGACCTGAGGCAGGAGTGGGTAAGGGAAGTGGAAACCAGCTCAGAGTCTGTCAGTGTGCTTCACTATGCCCTGAGTAACGGTGTGAACGCCGAGCTGTGTTTCTAAGATAGCGGGAGAGCTGCCTGGGATTTTCAACCGTGAAACTGAAAGGCCTTGGAAATGCTTCATTTTTATCCAGGCATCTTGTTGTAACCAGCACAGCCTCCACGCCCCATCCTCCTCCCATGGTGCAGCAGGGTCTGGGACTCTCAGGCCACCTCACCCTTTACCATGTTCTCAACATCATCCTCCTTAAAATACAAAATAATAATCACTACTCTGCCACTAAGGACAATGAAAACATGTAGATAGTGTATGAATTGATCTCAACAGTCATGAGACCTTCATGTGAAGCTTACACATGTAGAGTTGCAAATCTCACCTCCTGCCTGGAGCTCCCTAAAGAGGCCCATCCTTCCATTAGTCAGCACTGTGTCCTAGAATACAATGTGGATGCTCATAGGTGATTTTTTTTATGTGCATGGGTGTTTTGCCTCATGTGTGTCTGTGCATCCCATGTGTGCAGTGCCTGAGAAGGCTAAAGGAGGGCATCAGAGCCCCTGGAACTGGAGCTACAGAGGGCTGTGAACCATCTCCTGGTGCCTGGGACTCAAAGCTGGGTCTTCTGGAAGAGCAGTCGAGTCATCACTCCAGTCCTCATAGGTGATTTTAAGTTTATGACAGCCACACAAGAAGCTTGGAAATATACAAAATGTGCTTCAACGGTATATCTCATTTAACTCAGTGTCAGAAATAGTGCAGCCTGTGCTCCGTCGGTGTGGGAAATGCTGGTGAGCATTTCACACCCTCCGTCCCACATTCTGCCCTCCAGGGCTGGAATCTACTCCGTGCACACATTGCATCTTTCCTGTACCAGTCTCTTGTCGGGTACTCAGCAGCAGCTCATGGCTTGTTCCCATCCCAGCTCATAAAGTATTTCATTTAAACAAAATAGATATCATCTCTTCATGTACCACAGGCTTCATAATAATAAAATCTGCAGGTGCTCAAGACCCTTATATAAGGCGGCATATTGTTTTCATAGGATCTGTTCATACCGCCTGTGTGCTTTGATGATGATGATGATGATGGTGATAATGATGATTGTTCATTTCACACCTGTGCCACAACTTCTGGGAGCTCCATCTCTTCTCCCACCCTTAATTCGAGGGATTGAACTCTCAGGCTACCAGGCTTGCAAGCCAAGTGCAAGACCTGCTAAGCCGTCTCACTAATCCTTCCTGCATACTTTGTTTATTCTTTTTGTTTGCTTTTTGTCTTTTTTGAGGTAGGGTTTCTCTGTAGTCCTGGCTGTCTTGGAACTCACTCTGTAGACCAGGCTGGCCTCAAACTCACAGAGCTCTGCCTGCCTCTGCCTCCCGAGTGCTCTCGAGGATTAAAGGCGAGCGCCACCACTGCCTGACTGTTTATTCTTTGTTGAAGAGTGTTGGGTCAGAGAGTTGGCTCAGCAGTTGGAGTCATCCACATTGCATATACTGTCCCATGAGTTTAAATAATTTATAAGTAATTGTTACACGGTTTTGTTTAAGGGAATACAGTAAGAAACGAGTACATACAGATGAAATTTCCTCAGAGTATTTGGCCCACAGACGCAGCACCCACAGCTATGGAGGATTGACTGTTCACGGTATGAAGAAGAAGCATGGGGGTACAGCAACTAGGTTGCCAGCGTTGACTAACAGGCTTGCAGCTACAGGAAGGCAGGTGAGGAGCCTGAGCTGACCATGGCTGTGTGACCTCTGACCCTGTTCTCTTGTTTCAGATGAGGTCGGCAGTGGCTCCTGCATCCTGCTCATCTTGCTGTGCATAGCCACAGTCTTCCTCAGCGTGGGAGGGACCGCGCTCTACTGCACTCTGGGCAACATGGAGTCACCTGTCTGTACAGACTTTGCCGACAACATGGACTTTTATTACACTAAGCTGCTGCAGGGGGTGGCAGGACTTAAACACTGGGTCTACCTCTCCTAGCATCAAGTGGGACGGACAGGCGTGCTGACAGACAGACAAAGATGCAAACTTCCCAAACAGCTTTTATTTCAGGAACCATGAAACATTCCCCCTCCCCTGCAGCGAGGACCCAAGGACGGACTTTAGGGAAACAGCCCAGAGAACTCTCTTAGAATGGTCCACAGAAGACGGCAAATACGGTGTGGGCACTGAGGACAGTGGAGGGAGCTGTGGAGTGCACGCCCCTCTCCTTGCTGCGAGCTTGTGTGGTGAAGCGCTCTGAGCAGGGTCACCCCACTCTGAGCAGGGTCACCCCACTCTGAGCAGGGTCAGGCCGAGCTCGCACTGAGGGCTAAAGACCACTCCCAGTTTACAGTCATTGCTTCCTGCCACCATGCAATAAGTTTCTTTGTAATCAGAGAGTTTCCTTATGGTTTCAATGCCATGTTTTAGTTAATCCTGGGAGCTGTGTAATTTAAGCTTTGGGCGTTACTCTAGATCCTTCTCTCCATTTGTGAAAGGGTTGTGTGGGTGTGTGTTTGTCTGAAGCAGTAGCCGCAAGTGGATATCCAGCAGAGTACAAAGATGACCTTTATTCTTTTAACTTGACTACAGTGTGCAGGCTCACATCTTTGGAGAAGGCTTACCTGTGAACTAGATAAACTGTAGGACTGTTGGCCTTGAATTAGAAACTGATAGATCTGTGGCAATGACAGGCCTGAAGGCACCGTGACAGAACTCCCAAGTCTCAGGTGAGATTTCGCTGTGGCTTCTATGCTGCCGGAAGCAATGAGTCCTGGTTCCACAGCTCAAGAGAGACTTCCTGAGCATCTATTACATTTTGGAACCTAAAACTAGGAATCCAAGTAAGGGGTAGTTCCTACTGTGTGGGTGGTCATGGAAGGCAAACCCTTACTTTGTTGAGTGAAACAGTCCACCACGTGTGACTGAGTGGCCACAGGCCATACGCTCGGGTATGTGGAATGTGTGTGTCTATCATGGACTCGTTTTGGACCCCATCATGTGGTCATGAAGCGGAAATTCAATCATACCTTCAAAAGACAACTTTAAATGTCTAGTTTTGTTTAAAATCTGTCATTAGGTGGCCTTTCCTTATTTACGGTACAGTGATCAAATGTTTCAGAAGCCTTGCTTTGACTTTTGTATATTCTAGGCAACATCTTTTCTTTTTTTTAAAAAAAATCATGAATTATAGTTTTTTAGCAAGTGATCTTTATGTTCTGTTTTCCTGTTAGAATCATTTGGAGGAAAAGAGAGACATTGCTTTGTAGTTATTACTGGCTGGCACAGTACCTACCTTTGTGTTTCCGCTTATTTATTTGGAACTTGTGAATTTAAGGGCTTTTGTATGAACTGAGCGTGTGCGTGTTGTCGAGCATGTATGTGGTCCTCCCACCGCTACCTATTTAATTAGATACTGAGTGTTTTGATTTTCTATTATTTTAGCTCCGTGTGTTTTAGGCTTATTTTTAAATTGACATTTTATTTTCACTTATGACGCCGTGTGGCTTCTTTCTTCCAATGTCACCGTAAACTGTAATATTTTCAATGGTTATAGATCAGAGTTATTTATTTAGAAGTATACAGAATACTGAAATTTAGATTCCTTTATACCGAAGGCTGATTTTATTAGAAGATTATTTTAATGTCCTATTATAAATTTTAAGACTTTGTATTCACATCATGTGTAAACCAGGTCCCATTGTCCCGGTACTGCCATCGCGGTTCTGGCGAAGCCGTGAGGGAGGTGGTCTGTGCGGACCTCGTCACGATGCACAAACATGTTTCACCCTCATGATTTCTACCAAATGCAGGGATTTGGTAATTCTTGTTTCTGCCAGTTTTATGTCAAGAGAAGTTAAAATCTCTCCCCATGCACCTCTTTCAGGTCACTCAGAGTCCTGTGTGATCTCTGGTGTTACACTGGCTCTCGGCCACCATGGTCACTTCTAAAGCCCAGGTTTCCTGGGAGCCGTCATTGAGAGGCCTGACATAACACCTCGCTAACCAGGGGCCCAGTTGTGTGTCAGAGGAGCCCGGGTGCTCACCACTTCAGGGACCACAGAGTGATCGCAAGTAGGCTGACCTCTTGACTTAAAGTGGGCATGAAATGTCACGTAGAAGAACTAGGGCGCCTTTTAAAGCGTAACAGTCATTTACTGCATGAATCGGAGTCGCCCACCTGGAGATGAGAGGATGCTAACCCTCGTATAGAGAATGCTTCCGTTGTACTGAAATGTCGTTTCTCCTCTCCTTGGAAAGTATTGACAACTACCTATAACTAGCCTTCTTAAGAACCGTGTTTGAGGGTGTGAAAACAAGTGTGTAATTTAAAATCTATACCAACAAAAATGTCTCAGAGAATTTATTTGAACACTTGGTGTAAAGGAACTGCTTGAAAACAAAATATGAAGGAGATGCCATCTATTTGGGGGAAGTCTTTGCAACACACAACGCCCGTCTGTTCTCTATGCGCTACCATACAGCTCGCGAACTTCGGGCAAGGGGCTGGAGATTGAAACATACAAAGACACATAGACAGAGACACGGACCTCTAGTCACTGGTAAGAAGCCCCTTATTCAATAGCACCATGGAGGCTTATATACCCAACAGTCAGGTGGGCCAACAGGTGAAAACCTTCTCCTCTGATCCTCGAGGCCAAGGCAACACGTGCTCGTGAAACAGAGCTGGTAAACAACTTTGACACAGCTTTCAGTAACTCAAATCAGAAGGAAAGTAAAGATCTCTAGCAGGGAAGAGCAGCTGGAGGCCAGGACTCCAAATGGTCCCAACAAGTCTTTATTTTAAAATTGCATTTATATATTCATTTTGGGGGGAGGTCACATGCGTGCCACGCTGTACCTGTAAGCGAGTCGCTCTCCCCTTCCATCAGTAAGGTCCAGAGAGTCATACCCAGGATTCACACTCACCCACTGGACAGCCAGCACCTTCCCCACTGAGCCGTCTCATTGGCCCTCTTCTGAAGATGTCTTAGTAATTCCCTCAGTAACGGCTTCTCAGCTTCTAAAATATCTCTTTGCATCTGCCTGACATGGTAAGCCAAACTCGGCTCTCAGGTGCCTCCTTTCAGACATGAACATCAAGTCTAAAGTCTTACTTTATTGTGAGATGTGGCATGGATCTGAAGTCTGAAGATCAGGCTTGTGTCGCAAGGGCAGATGTGATTTGGGTCTTCTGAATGACGGGACAACATGGCCCGAGAGGAACAGGAGTAAAGGACTGGGAGGAGCCAAGCAGAGGGAACACGGAGGACAAAGAAGTCCTTTGACTGCTGACCTGTTGTGTGGCGTGTGCTCCCTGTTCACAGGCAGCTTTCTACTTTATTAGCATATGCTAATTACCCGTAATGGGTTTCATTATGACATCTGCGTACACGTAGGTAGTGCATTTTGAGCATCTTCACTTCCTGGTATATTCCTGTTCCCCCACTGGTCCCCCTTCAATGAGCTGGCCCTTCATCCTGCTGCTAGCAGTAACCCTGTGTAACCCTCTCATTTCTGTGGACACAGATGATCTGCACTTGGTCTCAGGCAGAACTTGATGTGGTATGTGAGGTATTTTAACATCTGTCCATTCCAGACCTAGACTAGCACACATGGCTCTCAGTCACAAGTCTCATGATGCCCAAATCCACCACTCGTTCTGTTCCTATCACGTGACCTGTACTTTCAGAGACAGGAAGAGTGCTTCTGGGACCTATGGACTCTGCATTGACCCTCTAGTAACTACTTAGTAAGCGGGACAGAGCTTTGTGCCTGGTGCGCAGACCTGTGCAGAACTTTGCACAGTCGTACTGGCTGCCCTCTGTACCCTGACACACATCCGATTGCCTGCAGTATAAGCACTGTGGGCATGGCCCCACCCAGCTTAAAGAGCTCGTGTCTGGTAAGGGAATGTACTTTGCAAAGAAAAACTAGATAACGGGCTACCTAGGGGCGTGGGAACCTGAGTTCACCCCCCCGCCCCCTGCCGTCATGTGTCATGAACTGTTAGGAATAAGGGAAATGCGCAACTAATACGAAAATCAACATCGGTCTCTCCTGCCAGCCAGCCCTCTCCGCTTCGCACCTGCCGTGAGCACTCCGAGAGTTCATGGCAGGCATGCTTCCTGCAGCGGAAATCAGCTCAGCAAAAACTTTCTCTTCAGACCTGAAGCTCTGGAGCTGGGTGTAGCTCAGAAGTAGAGTGCTTGCCTCTTGAGCACAAAGCCCTAGGCTTAATACTCAGTGCTACAAAAGAAAAAAGAAGTCTAAATGGCTTTGAATGAAAAACCATCTCACAAGGGAAACCAGTACAGAGGGTGCGCCCAGTCAGTCCGTCAATTGTTTAAGAAAGAAATGCCCATCCCACAAAACGCTCCTTCACAAAGCCAGGGCTGCTGGTCCTTTATGAGACCAGTATCACTCTGGTAGCAAAACAAGATAAAGTACAGGAAACGAAGGACACTAGGGAGCTGAGGCACCAAAGTCTCTTCTAGAAAACAGCTGATAAGACAGCACGGAGGCAGGGGGAACTCAGCTGGTCAGACACTTGCCGGGCACGGAGACAGGGGGAACTCAGCTGGTCAGACGCTTGCCTGGCAAGTGCAAGGACCTCAGTTTGAGCTCCAGAACCCACAAAAATGTGCTCATTTAATCCCCAGCTCTACGGGAGTGGAGACAGGAGAATCTCCAGGTCTCTAGCCAGGCAGCCTGATTGGTGATTTCCAGACCAGAGACTGTTTTATAGACAGACTGTATTTCCGAGGGAGACAACTCAAGACTGGGTTAACATGGTGAGACCCTATCTCAAATGTCCAAGCCAGCTGAGTATATATAGCTCAATATAGAGTGTTTGCCACTCACAAGGTCAAGAGTTCAAGCCCCAGGACTACCACAGATGTGACAGATAAAAATTCAAATCAAAACAGCAGTTTTTAGAAATTGACAGTTTAAAATGTGTGCGATGCAAATGACCTAGAAGCTAGTGGAATTGTCAGAGCAGAGCTGGAAGCCCCTTGCTCCTGTTCTCAAGGCTGCATCCCTTAGTTATCAAAATGGTATCCGAGGAGACTGACAGGGAGCCCCGTCTGCATGTTCCAGTGAGCCACAAGGGAGCCAGGCCAACTCAGTCAGGAAAGAGGAACCCGTTCAGCAAATAATGCTGTCAGAATTGCGTGTGCAATCGGGAAAAGCTAGCAGAAACAACTAAAATCTGAACAGACTTGGTTTTAAGTCTAAAGCCTAAAACTATAAGGTAACAAGAAGAAACCAGGATCACCCTTGTCACTTTTCCTTAAAAAGAATTCCTTAAAGTCCAGAGTGTGCAAACTATAAGAGGAAAACTCATAATCGGGCTTTTTAAAATGTGCTTTTGATGTAATGTGGTTAGGAAAATTAGAGGCAAGTTCTCAAATGGAAGAAGATATTCACAATATTTCTTAAGTTTTGTGGGCTGCGCAGTGGGTGCCTGCTGGGGTGTGTGTGGAGGCCAGAGGGCAGTTTCTGAGCGTCAGCCCTTTCCTGCCACCGTGTGATACCTGGGGAGCAAGCTCAGGTCAGCAGGCTTGGCAACAAGGGCCTTGCGATGAATTTGTCAGAGACCTTGTAAGTTTAGAGTATGTAAAGAGGCTCATATGATTCAGAATTATGACAGCCTTGAAGTGGCTTCAAAAGAGAGATTGCGTGGATGCCAATGAGTCCATGGAAAGATGCCAAGTGTCATTAGTCACCAAGAATCTGCAAACGAATGAGCCACCTCTACACACTTAGGATGGCCAAACTTTGCATGGACGGACAATACAAAGTTAGTTAGTTCAACATAAGGAAATCAGTGTATCAGCAGTAGAACAAAGAGGGGGAAATGATGGTCACTCTGTGGGTGTAGAGAAGTATTAAACGTCCGTTGGTGACTAGAACTCAGGTTAAATGAAGATTAGGACAGAGTAGGAGGCTCTGTGAAGGGTTATGAGAATACGTGAGACAAGGGCAAATCTCCTTCAGATGACTTACTCTGTTTCAACACTGTGGCTTCATTAGAAAAGCCAAAAACTTTGGTGACTTCCAGGTACCTCAAATGTGCAAGACTTAGCTACCCAGCAGCTAACAGGAGGTTTTGATAAACTCATTAGTTCCAAATGCCTCACCCCGGTCCTAACTGTGTTTAATGTTTGCAGATCTCTCTAGTTCCTCCTTGAATGCTGAGCTGCTGACTTAAGACAACTCTGGAGCACAGTTGTCTTCTCAGCTCTCAGAGGATGAGGCAGGAGGATGACAAGGTTACAGCTTGGGTTAGAATAGAGACCCTGGAGATTTCTTTTAAGTTTTTTTTTTTAATTCTACATGATGCAGCATTTCACATTCCAAACCCAATCTAATAATAGTCTGGAAGGAGAACACAGCGTCCCTCTGAAGGTATTGATCAAAAGTGAGGTTTCCTAATTTCATTGCTTAATTGATTTGGATCAAAGGTCAGGAAGGAGATATGCACTTAAGGAGCAGAAGGAGCTTACATCATCCCCTCACCCATCAAAATGATGGAGCCCTAAGTGGCTGACGCTCACTTTCCAAGAGCATGACCTGGGGTTGACAATCTATAAACCAAGCGAGAAAAACACCCTGCGCTTCCGAGACTAGAATGGGTCCACCAGGGGCTCTGAATGAAGGTAATCTTTTTCCTTTTTTGTAAAAGGATTTCTCCGCATATCTCAGGAGGTGAGAGGTAGGAGCTGAGAGCTGGTGCACAGATTTTTCAGTCATCTGCCATGCCCACGGGCCATTCCAAGAGCCTGCAACAAATGGTTCCTTCTCTGGAAAGCGCGGAGCTTTGCAGAGCCTAATCCTGCCATCCTAGTTAGAGTTGCTTAGATTGGAGGGCGCCTTAGGGTGATGCAGGCTTTGACACTCACATGCTAGGACTGGTGACCTGGGTGAGCATGGGTTTAGAAGGGTGCTTGGCAGAAGGAACCCGAGAAGCAGGTCCTCTCTGACCACAGGAGCCCAACACAGACTCTGTGTCTAGCTCTGGCAATGGAAGGCACAGACACCTTGCAGTGGCAGAAAAGAGCACGGGGCCGAATGACCAGGGCCAGCAGAGTTACCAGGGTAGACATCCTGAAGGTCATGCCTCAAAGGTCACATAGACGGTAAAGGTGCTGGCAGCACAAGCCTGGTAACCTGAGTTCAGTCCTGAAATGAGAGAGGACAGAACTGGATCCACACAGTTGTCTTCCGGCCTCCACCTGTGTCTTGTGCACACACACAAATGATAAACACGTTTTAAAGTTTTCCTTGAGATTTATTCATTTTATTTTATTTGCATGAGCGTTTTGCCTGTATGTATGTGTGTCAATGCATGCAGTTCCTACTGTGTGTCAGAAGAGGGCGTCAGATCCATGTGGGTGCTGGGAATTGAAACTGTACCTTCTGGAGGTACAGCCAGTGCTTTTAAACCAACGCTGTCGTTATTCCATCCCTAACACGATTAAAAAAAAAAAAGTAAAGGGTCACCAAGATGTAACCAAATAACATTCTAGCTCCAGAAGGCTAGAGCAAGGTGACTTTTTCACTACCCGTGCTCCTGACACAAGTCCCCTGAGAAAGTCTTGTTCCCTGTAAACTGAAGCCAAGCCGCTCAGCAGTTTCTTGTGTAAACATGGCCTGGCTCTTTAGAATCAGGCTATTTTACAGATCCTGGGCAGTACAAACACTGTCCAGTTGGCTCTGTTGTGTCCGGAATAGAGCTGCGATTCAAGGACAGTCGGTGACCTATGTAAGATCAGGAGCAACAGAAAAGGGGAAGCTTTTCCACTTTTGGTTGAGAAATTGAAAATACCCCCAGGAAGCTGAGATTATAGCGCAGTGGGAGATTTTATGTTTAACTGCTTAGCATACTCGAGGCCAAGGACTCCTGACCTAATACCAAAAATCTAATCAGGCTGGAGAGAGTAAAGGTATTCACCGTGGAGTCTAACAAGTTAGCCCCTGAGGAGTGAGCCGCTGATATTGTCCTCTGGCCACACACACACTACACACACACGTATACACAGATTGCACATATACACCCAAAAAATGAAAAAGTATGTACCTGAAATTTAAAAAATCTGGCAAATGTGTCCCCACATGCGTTTACTGTTGTTCTGGACACAGGACTGTGTGATCTGCTCTAGGTTTTCAGGCAACATCAGCTAAACACGCAGACGTGAGGTTGGCATGGAGATCCATTTTGCTATGGTTCCCAGGTCTTCTTGTTGGCATTCTGTGCACCTGGATCCAACACCTGATCATTCATTGTGAAAAAGGGTTACAGATAGGCCTCCTCTCCCAGCTACTACTCCCCAGCCAGGCATGCTGTGTGCCCTTGTGTTTTTGCTGGGAGAAAGAAAGTCCCTCTTGATGAGAGATTTGCTCTTCCCTGACCTCTTTGTCAGAGACTAATCCCGTCTTGTGTTTAAAGTCATTACTCAGAAAGAGAAGTGCATTAGTGCCATCAAAGTCCCAGCTGGCCTCTCCTCTTCTTCACAAAGTGATGAATTGGCAAAAGAGCGGGAAAGGAAGGGACAGGGGCAAGCAGTGAGGTCTCTACAGAGCCACAGCCTCTGGTGACACAGGGTTCCCAAAACAGAATGAGCCATCACCTGGGAGGTCCCCTTCCTGGAACTCCTTGGGCACCAAGGGAAGTAAAAGCAAGGGCTTGCTGATTTGCTTTGCGTTGCTTTATTGATTTTAATTGCATTTATTTATTCACTGCTCTCTCTCTGTCTGTCTGTCTGTCTGTCTGTCTGTCTGTCTCTCTCTCTCTCTCTCTCTCTCTCTCTGTGTGTGTGTGTGTGTGTGTGTAGGCGTGGTCTGCATTTGGAAGTCAGAATGTCTTTCAGGAGTTGGTTCACTCTCTCCACCATGTGTGTCCCTGAGACAGAGCTCAGGTACAGGCTTGGTGACAAGCACCTTTTACCCACAGGACCACAGGGGTACAGCCCCTGTCACATTTGCCTACACATCCACAAAGCCCACCCCCTGAACTTATCAAAAGAAGAATTGAGGGGCTGGAGAGATGGCTCTGAGGCTAAGAGTATGGACTGCTCTTCCCGAGGTCCTGAGTTCAATTCCCAGCAACTACATGGTTCAATTCCCACAACCATCTGTAATGAGATCTGGTGCCCTCTTTTGGCCTGCAGGCATACATGGAGGCTGAACACTGTGTACATAAATAAATAAATAAATCTTTAAAAAATAAAAGAAAAGTGTTCTTACTTCAACAAGAACAAACAGGCAGGTCAGAATGCCGTAAGAACTCCGGAGGGAGATCTGGAATCCATCCTGTGCCTTTTGGAAATGTTGGCTCTTGCATTGTAAGTCCAAAGACTTTCCAATCTGAACCAAGATTCCGCCCAAGGCTTGGAGACACACAAGAACCTGTCTCCAGCAACTACTACACTTTGGAAATGACAGTTAATGCAGTGAGGGCCAGGCATGGAGTGGAGGAATTGCTTTGTCTCCCTCAGCAATGCTTCTTATGCTACAGTTAGATTTTCATCGTCCCTAAGAAATTGCCTGTATGATATAGGTGGGTCTTCTATCTAACTGTTACTTTCATTGGTTAATAAAGAAAACTGCTTGGCCTGATAGGTCAGAACATAGACAGAACAGAATGCTGGGAGAAAGAAGGCAATGAGGCAGTTGCCATGAAGCCAGCTGCCAGGTCAGACATGCTGAATCTTTCCCAGTAAGCCACCACCTGGCGCTACACAGATTATTAGAAATGGGTTAATAAAGATGTGAGAGCTAGCCAATAAGAGGCTGAAACTAATGGACCAGGCAGTGTTTAAATGAATACAGTTTCTGTATAATTATTTCGGGTGTAAAGCTAGCCGTACGGGAGCGGGGCGGGACAAAAAGCAGGCCTGCTCACCTCCTCACTACACCTGCAGAATTACTGACGCGTCATTTTAATGCCTGTCATCTTCCCTGAGTCTGTGAGTGGTCCCAGATAGGCTGCTGCTGACCCCTGGGAGTTAATGGCTGGGCTCTAAAACTGGGCACAAGGTGAATGTCCTGGAGCGCGCCATTAAGAGTGAGGCTTCATTTCCAGGCGTGGCCCGCTGTCTGGGCCATGTGGGCAACATTTCCTAATCCTGTTTCCTTCTTCCAGCCCTTTGGACTAGTGCTGTTGGGGGTGTTTGGCTCAACTCCAGTCAAGTTAAAATTCCTGTCTTTGGGAATATATGTTCCCATAAAGCCAGACTGATTTTGATTGATGGATCAGGCAGTTCACTGCTCCATCAGTCAGTAAATGTCTCAGAGATCACGGGATACAGTGAGAACATGATTTCTCTTTTCAGCTCTGGAGAGGTGGTGGATGCTTTAAAAGGCAGAATCTTGGGCGGGAGAGGTGCTCAGCATTAAGAACACTTGTGACTGCTGCAGTTTGGTTCCCATATGATAGCCCACACCACCTGTAGCTCACTCCCAGTTCCAGGGGATCCCGAGCCCGCCTTGGGCACTGCACACATGTGGTACACATACGTACATACAGGCAAAACTTTCATACACATAAATGAAAATAATATTTTTTCATTAGAAAGAATAGAAAATGGTAATTAAAAATTTTCTTGAGGGGTGGTGGTGGTGCATGCCTTTATTCCAAGTACTTGTGAGGCAGGCAGATCTGTGAGATTGAAGCCAGCCTGGTCTACAGAGCAAGTTCCAGGACAGCCAGGGCTAAACAGAGAAGGTCAATTTTTGTGGGAGGCCTTGAGTCATTAGAAATATGCCCTTGAAGGTTTGAGACCCTAGCCCCTGGCTTTCTCTCTTGTTGCTTCTCCTACGTCTTGAGGTAAACGGCATGTTCCCACCACGATACACCATGCGGCCACAGGTCTAGAGCAACCTGGGTGACCCCCAAACTGTGAACCAAAGCAAACCCTCCTTCCTTTAGAGGTGATTTGCCTTGGGTGTTGGTTGCGCTGGTGGAAAGCTGCCTACCACGGTCCAGGTGAGCTGTCAATCAGTCTGGCACGAAACAGTTACCACGCCCACTGCGGACCACACCAGGTTGTTGGCCCCCAGCACCGGTTTACAATATTCCAACCCATATTAGCCGAGTTAATTAGTGATTCAATAAATATGGAGACTTGGCACACACTATCGTGCACCGAACTTAGACTGTCTCGATCTGATTTGAAGTTTCTGGAAGTTTGTTAATAATCATGACGGTCCCTCTTGGGGTTGAGTGACTCTTAGAGGCCTTTCCTGGAGTAGGCTCCAGCCCCATTTCCGGAGGCACACCTGTCTTCCCGCCTCCCACTCTTGCGTGGCAGGTGTCAACTCCTGAGGCTTGGGTTTTCCTGAAGGTCTGTCCCTCCAGGGCCCTCACTGGCTGGGATGCAGGTGATTAGCCTCTCTCACCACTAGAGGGCGAGCTAAACATAAACCACTGATGAGCTGATGAGCGCCTCCTGACTACACCAAGCGGGATGCTTTGGTGAGGCAATCAGGACATTCACAGTTCCACCCGGAGAGTGGGTGTAACCGGGGGTGTACAGGTCAGTTCCGTGGCACCAGCTTCCTCCGGAGTCCTTTCACCTCAGCGCTGTTTATAGCACACCCCCTGGGGTCGGGACGAGACCCCACAAACAACTGTGAATGGCACCTTCTGAAGAAGAGTTGCCGAAATTTCTCCGGGAGGCCCCACAACAGTTTCTGCGTTGTTCAGTGAGTCACATCTGCACAAGTCCAGACCTCACCCCTGGGGTGTGAGTCGGGAGCCTGTGCTCTTTCAGCCCTCGGGTTGGTTTTCACGCCTAGTTTTCTGTGTTCATTCGGATTTTCAGTGTTTTTCCAGCTAATTCTCCCCACAACTGTAATTCCCTGTCACAGTGATTCCTCAGATTCACCTCTGTATAAATCCGTGGTTTCTTTCTCCTGGCTGGTACAGATATTGGAGCCCTGGAAAGAAAACAGATTTGTCTAACTTGTGTAAACGCACCAGAGACAGAATAGTTCTTTATGTCCTTTACAGCACCTGGCTATCTAAGGGGACTCTCAATGGGATAGATGGGCTCTGGGCAGGGGACTCGACGAGTAGAGGTGGTGCCTGCCCATCCCACTGGATGACAGCAGTTCTGTCCCTCCCACCCCATAGCCCTGCCCCCCACACTTCCCTCCTGGCAGCTGGTTCACGTGCTGGCAAAGACACTGCCCCGAGGCACCCAGAACCCATCTCACGCCTGCCCCTCACTAAAGCTGAATGGATGTGAGATCTGAGACCTAGTCACTGTGACATCTCATGCCAAAGGGTCCTAGATGTCACAAGGAGACGCAGCAATGCCATTGCTCAGTTTTTCAGTCAACTGTTCGTTATTGCAACAGATGCCTGAGAAATCATCTTGGAAAGAAGAAAGTTTTATTTGACTCATGTTTTTTTAATACTTGCAGTTTTCCTAGTTTCTTCTTTTTAAGATTTATTTAGGGGCTGGAGAGATGGCTCAGTGGTTAAGAGCATTGCTTGTTCTTCCAAAGGTCCTGAGTTCAAATCCCAGCAACCACATGGTGGCTCACAACCATCTGTAATGAGGTCCGGTGCCCTCTTCTGGCCTGCAGACAGAATATTGTATACATAATAAGTAAATAAATATTTTAAAAAAAGATTTATTTATTATGTACACAGTGTTCTGCCTGCACATATGCCTCTTGGCTATCAGGTCTCATTATGGATGGTTGTGAGTCACCATGTGGTTACTAGGAACTGAACTCAGGACCTCCGCAAGAGCAGCCAGTGCTCTTAACCTCTGTGCCTTCTCTCAGTTCTCTCAGCCCTTGGCTCATAATTTTGAGGTTCAGTCCATGATCATTTTGCCTGGAGCTTTAGACATGGGATGGAACAGTAGATCCTGGCGGGAGCACATGGCTGCAGAGACCTCTTTACCTCCTGGCCAGGTATGAAGAAAAAGATCAAAGAGGAAAGGGTGGGTCCTGCCATTCATCTTTTCTTTCAATACCTATCTTTCCTTTCCTTTCTTTCTTTCTGAGAATGTACTTTTATTTTTTGTCTGTGTGTGTGCTTCTGTGTGCACGTGTGTGCGTCTGTGTGCACGTGTGTGCGTCTTCGTGCATGCGTGTGCGTCTGTGTGAATGTGGGCACACCCCCACACGCCAGATAAAGACAGCTTGCAGGAGTTGTTCTTTCCTTCCCCCTCAGGCGCCAGGGCTAAGCTCTGCTCACTGGCCTTTACCTGCCTCCCCAGTGCTAGAATTACATGCATGTCACAATATAGGATTTTATACATGGGTTTTTGGAAACAAATTCAGGTTCTTATGTTTACAAGGCAAATACTGTACTGGCTGGGCCACCTCCCCGGCCCCCAAACATTTTTTTCTTTTATTTATTTATTTATTTTTTTGGTTTTTCAAGACAGGGTTTCTCTGTGACTTTTTTGGAGCCTGTCCTGGAACTAGCTCTGTAGACCAGGCTGGCCTCGAACTCACAGAGATCCGCCTGCCTCTGCCTCCCGAGTGCTGGGATTAAAGGCGTGCGCCACCGTCGCCCGGCTTTTATTTTTTTTAATTAAAATGTATGACAAACAAATTACAAATAAGGAAAACCCCATGGGCAAACATTTTCAAAGCAGACAGAGCTCCGAGGCTGTTGATCTAGTTTCTATGTTTAAAAGGCTCAGATCAGAATAACTTCAGGTCTTCCTCTGGCTGGGAGAGAAAAGCCACAGCACCTCTGCTGGTTTCTATGACAACCATCAACAGCTATGGTAATGCCAACAAAAGAACTAGGGGACTTGGTCATCTTACCACTTTGTGTGTATGTGCAGCCAGATGGGACCTGATTGATGTATTCTGAAGGCAAATGCACAGCCCACTTAACCAAGCTCTGATGTGTTTCCAGTTTCCAGGGGAGTGTGGGTGGGTTAGCAAAAGGTGAAGTCGGGGCTTCACCCTCGTTGTCATGGGTTCTGCAGATGCATTTTTTTTCTGTCACTTTGAAGAGATTAGTTAACCTGCTTCTAGTTACACAAGTTAGGCTGTCATGATTCCAGAGAGCGGTGGCTCAAAACAGCCCTGTGCACTTGTGCTCAGTGGCAGGCACCGGTTGCTTTCCTACAAAGCAGCTGATTCCAAAGGCCAGGCCTGGCTGATGACTGACTGTCAATCATGACAGCTGAGGCTGCAGGTTTGAGACGGGGCACAGAGGTCTCTGTCTGTCACCTTGCCTTCTAATGTCCTCCCCTGGGAAAGAGAACTCCCGTAAATGTCTCACCTTGTGATGACACATCACACAATGCATAAAGGACCACAGTGTCTCCCTGACAGAAACAAAGCTTCCAGAATGCTCAGCTGAGGCTCTTTCGGGACTGAAGGGATCTAGCTCAAGTTCACAGAGAGAGGTTCCCTAGCATTTGTGAAGCCCTGGGTTTGATGCCCATGCACATTTTTGGGCGTGGTGATACAGGGCTGTCCCAGCAGTGGAGGGTGGGTAGGAGGATCAGAAGTTCAAGGTCATTCTTGGTGAGTTCAAAGCCAGTCTGGGTTATAGGAGACCCTGTCTGGGAAAACAAACAACAACCCCCCAAACCCAGCTGTAACACCTGAGAACAGGGTGTGGTGGTTTGAAAACCTGTCCCCTATAGACTCGTGTGTTTTAACGCGTGTCCCACAGTTGGCAGCTGTTAGAGAAGGTCCCTTTCAGGATGTAGAGCCATGCTGGAGGAAGGGCATCCGAGTTTGCAGCCACGTTGTCCCACTTCCAGTTCTCTCTACTTCCCTCAGCTTTCTGTTCCTGCTGCCATGACAGACAACCAATCCCCTGGAACCGTAAGTCAAGAGGAAACAACAGCGACCGCAACCCTCCTTCTTCTGTAACTTGCTCGTGCTTGCAGCTTTTTGCCACAGAAGTACGCAGCACAGAGGAGAAAGGTTTTCTGCTCACACTATTGTGCGGATGACTGTCAGCCTATGCTTCCTTCTCCACGTTCTCCCTCTCCTTCCCATTCCTATTAGCCACAGGTCCGCTCTATTTCCGAGAGTACCCCAGGAAAGGAAAAGTTCCAGAATTCATAGGCCTAGAGATAATAGTTCGTCCAGGATCGGCCTGATGGATGGGCGGATGTATCAAGGCCTGTGTATTCCTGCCCCTGTTTGGCAGAAATTTGTTTATTCTGTGCTTTCTCTGTCTGGGCTCAGTGCTAGGCAACATGATCCATGACCTCCTGATATTTAGAATTTTGTGGCAACAAGGCCAATAAACACCATTCCTGAGGAATACAAGCAGGCTACATGTTTGTCCTGTCTCCTGGTAGCAAGGGCTGCTTGGGTTAAGCAGGGAAAAACACTGGTTGGGTCCCACTGTGTTGCAGCACTGATAAGAACCGTTACCTGACTTACGCTTATGCCGTTCTGTGAGGTGGTACATCCTTACATAAGAACTGAAGTAACTCAGCGAGATTCGGCGACATCACACAGGCACACGCTCAGAAAGTGGCTGAGTCAGAAAATGAACTCAGACTTTCATGCCCTAATTTCTGCAAAAAATACATCCACTGGAACAGAGCAAAAGTTAACTCTGCCTTCCAGAAATAACAGGTCAGAGTCCATGAGGGGTATGTCCAAGGTCACTGAAATCGCCATGGGTTGAGCTAGTATTAAATGTCCATCCCATGTTCTCCGGCATCTCCTTAGCTCATCACAACCTGTTCCCATGCTCTTCCCGTGAAGTGGCATGGTGACTGTCGCTTTTGGGGTGGGGCGACTGCTTCTTCCTTCTGAGGTCCTTACAGTTCTGCCCCTGCTGGTACAGACCGAAAACTAAGGCCATCCTTTGCCTTGGTCTGGCTGTTCCTGACCTACATAAGTCACCCCAGATTCCATCTCCCTGTACAACAGACCTTTTCTCAAGTCACGAGCGTCCCAACTCCAGCTCCACCGGGACTGGCAGCTCCAAGCAAACATCAGGAAATCAGGGTTCACTATTACCAGTTTCTATTTCTTGGCTCTTGGTAGCACCCAATGTGTGTAGGACAGAGGGGGAAATATGTGAACAAAACGGAGCATTAACGTTAGCCCTGCAGGCATGTGCTTCTTGGCCACGGCAGGAAGGAATCAGGAGCATCCGCACTGGCCTTTGAGCACCTCCTTTTGTCAGTTCTGTTCTTCTAGAGAACCCCGACTAGTGCGGATGTCCCGGTGCCTCAGAGAGGAGCGGGAAATAGATAAGAAGTTAGTGTTCCCATTACTATTGATTGCCAGGTATTAGTAAGTGATTTACAGTGTCTCCAGGGCGTCTTGCACATCTCCTAAGCCAGGCACACTCAATTCTGTGGCTCATCAGGAAAAGGAATGGCAGCTGTGGCTGTCGGCACGTACGCTATATTCCTATGTCCCTCAAACATTAACACAAATAGGCAAAACGGCCAAAAGCCAAAACTGGCCTTTTGTGTTTGGCCAGTGCTTCTGCTGGTCTAAACAGTGCTTCGTTAGAAGGGGTGACGTACGCCTGTGACCCCAGCATTAATAGGCTGAGACAGAAAAATGGGCAGAGAATTTAAAGCCAGCCTGGACTACATGGTGAGAATGGTCTTGAAGAGAGGGGTAAAAGGAGAAAGGGAAGGGACAGGAGGAGGAGAGGAGGGAGAAAAAGAAAAGCTTAGTTTATGAAGTTGATCTCTCCAAGAGAGTGAACCAGTTGTCTTTTGTGTACTGGAACAGAGGCCTTCTAAGGAACTTTAGGCTAAGGATGCCAAGGGGCAGGCACAGGGTCCCACAGCTAATCCACCTGGTGGGAAGTGCTACCCGAGAGTGTCTGGAGGCCTTAGGATTTGGGCAAAGAGAACCAAAGAGCTCCATCTAGTGACTGAGCCCTTCTCATGCTAAAATCAGTAGAGGAAGTAAGATTCCTCTTCACAGAGGAGAGCGGGAATACACAAAGCCCCAGAGCACTTCACTTTTTTTTTTTTTTTTTTTTTTTTGGGTTTTTCGAGACAGGGTTTCTCTGTGGTTTTGGAGTCTGTCCTGGAACTAGCTCTTGTAGACCAGGCTGGTCTTGAACTCACAGAGATCTGCCTGCCTCTGCCTCCCAAGTGCTGGGATTAAAGGTGTGCGCCACCACCGCCCGGCTCCCCAGAGCACTTCAAACAGGACCTCTAACACGTGTAAATCCAAGGGTTTTATATATATATAAAGAACTAAAATATTTTATGTGACAAGTTTTGCTCACAAAACTTCACTAGCAAATAAACAATTTTCATTAATTTAGGAACACCAGCCCTCACCACATGACCCCCTGTATTGACGTCATCCCTTTTTGTAGACTGTATCCCCCTTGCACTCACAGAATGGGCATCGTTTCAAATGTTCTCTACAATATTTATGTTTTTCCTTCTTACAGGCACTTAGGGTTTTGCATGCATTTGTGTTACTAAGTTCTTGTAACACAGAGAAAAATAAGCTATCTGGGGAATGAAGCATTCTCTTGTGTGTCTGAGAAAGAGTGTGGGAGAGAAAAGGACAAAGGGAGGCCTAGCGCCAGCAGAATCCGGTACTTCCTGAGCTATGGGATAGATCGCAGAGTCTGGGGCGAGTGGGGGCCTAGGCTGGAGCCTTTGTCTGTTGAGTATGTTCCTGGAAGGCAGAGATGTGCCATTGACAGACAAAGGAAATACAGTCTTCCCTGAGGATCGTGAGTCACATTGCACATGGAACTTGGCAACTCACGTGTGGGAGCAACAGATGGCAACCACAGAAATAGTATGTCTGACAGCTAGGTGGGGGTGGGTAAGTAGCTGGAGTCAGCACATGATAAAAGTAAGTATGGGTCTTAGTAAGGGTTTCTACTGCTGCAATAAAACACCAAGACCAGAAGCAACTCGGGGAGGAAAGGGTTTATTTGGCTTACACTTCCGCATCATAGTCCTTCACCGTCCATCACCGAGGGAAGTCAGAGCGGAAAGTCAAGCAGGGCAGGAACCTGGAGGCAGGACCAGAGGCAGAGGCCATGAAGAGTGCCGCTTAAAGGTGTTGGACTCTAGCGTCCAAACACGGAGGAGGAGTCGCCCCCAGAGACCATCTCACACACCACAACCGATGCAAAAGCATGAGGATTTTATTAATTCTGTCATGACAGGGTCCCTCAGCATTTGGGAAGCCGAGAGACCTCGAATAGCTGGTACAGTCTACTTTTAAAGGGGCCGCAGAAGCAAGGGGGGGTTGTTCTTTGACTATTCTGATTGGCTTATTCAAAAGGGCTATTACCAATAATTGACTGGAGAGCTGTTGTCAGATCAGATGAGGTAAGAGGTCATTTTGACCCCATTTCCCAGGGGACCGAACCAAAACATATGTATATGGGTAATTGTTCAGGAACTGAGTACGTGCGAGTGTAGCTGTTAGGTCCTTGGTTCCCAGGGGAGGAGGGGAAGTACTATGGCACAGAGGCTGAGAGGATTCAGAATTGTCAGAAATGGCTTCAGGATTGTCTTAAAGTCTTACAAAAGTTTGTTCCTCATGACTTGCTCAGCCTGCCTTCTTAAACAGCACCCAGGACTACCAGCCCAGGGTAACACCTACCTCAGTGAGCTGGGCCCTCCCACATCAGCAATCAATCAAGAAAATTCACCACAGGCCAATCTGGTGGGGACATCTTCTCAACTGAATTTCCCTCTTTCAAAATGACTCTAGTTTGTGACAAGTGGACATAAAACATGTCAGCACAGTATACATTGTTATGGTTAATTGTCTTAGGGATAGTTAGAATTTTCATTTAAATATCGTCCAGATAACAAGTAACTGTCATATCTGGGAAACAGGGATATTCTTAATAATAGACGCCAATATATGTCAGCAGACCCAGATACTGTAGCATGAATACAAATTGGTATTAATAATAAAAACCCAGAGTCAGAGTCAGGTGGTGATGGTACACGCCTTTAATCCCAGCATGTGGGAGGCAGAGGCAGACGGATCTCTGTGAGTTCGAGGCCAGCCTGGTCTACAGAGCGAGTTCCAGGACTGCTAAGGCTGTTACACAGAGAAACCCTGTCTTGAAGAACAAACAAACACTTCAGAGTCAGATATAGGGGTTAGTTAATTCTGAAGATCAGAGAAGTAGAACAGCCAGCCACTAGAGAGTTCTTACCTCTATCAATGCTCAGACAGAAGGGTGTTCGTGTCTCTAAGAAACCTCAGACTGTCTTGAGCTCCTGTCTCCTCCTGCCTTATACTCTTCTCTCTGCCCAGCCCTAACACTCCTGTCTCCACCTCCTTAATGCTGGGATTAAAAGTGTGAGTCACCACCTCCAGGCTCTGTTTCTCTTTAAGACTGGATCAATATTGCTTCAGGGCGGCCTTGAACTCACAGAAATCCGTTTGCCTCTGTCTCCTGAGTGCTGGGATTAAAGGTGTATACCACCACTGCCTGGCCTCTATGGCTAACTAGTGGCTTACTTCTGCATTCTGATCATCAGGCAAGCTTAATGTGTTAGATTACAAACAAAACATCACTACAAGACACTATTTGTGCTGTGGTTTAGATGTGGTTTGGGCATGTTTCCCAAGGGTTCCTGTGTTGGAACTCGGTCCATGGGCAGTGATAAGTGTTGAAACCATGGAAAGCAGAGTCAGCAAGAGCCAGGTTCTCAGGCCTCGCTCCAGGGCAGATCAGTGCAGCTCAGAAGGACTCCTGTTAGTTCTCATCAGAGTGGACAGAGCAAAGCTCGTCTTTCTTGTTTTTTCTTTCTCTCTTCTGTGCTCTCGTTTTTCTTTTTTCTATTTTCAGCTCAGAGCCCCTCATGCATGCTGAGCAAGCACTCTGATGCAGAGTTAAACTCTTAGCTCGCCATTTTCCTTTCTGCTTCTCTGTGACATAGACAGATGGCTAACCTGAGCCAGAGACTAAACAGTTAGGGCTGCCTGAACTTGAACTTTTGGTCTTTGTTTGCTTATTTGTTGTTGTTGTTTTTTGAGACAGCGTTTTATGTTATGCCCAAGTTTCTGGTCCCCAAATGAATTCATAGAGCTGGATTTCCAATGCAAATTACAATATATTTGCAATATATAATATTCAAACTTAAGTTTGGACCAACACCTTTCCAAAACCCCAGCATGGTGGTGGTGCAGAAAGTGTTCCTGGAGCCCTGGGAGGGTAGAACTTTTAAAGGGGAAATGTTGTAATCAGAGGAGTTCATGTCCTGTCACCTTGGGATTGGGTAAGGAGGGCATAGGGTAAGGTAGTTTCTGAAACCATTAGTCAGTTTTTAGGTGTGAAACCTAACAGCCATAAATTACTGACAAGGTATCTTCAAGGACTAGAACATCTGGACCTCGTTAAATTTTATGGCCCTGCTCCCTGTCTCCTTAATTGGGCATTTTTAGGGTGTCTGTTCAAATTTCTGCTGTCTCAGCACATTTCTGGAGCTGAGATCACCCACCCCCAGCTCACTGTATGGTTTAAAATGAAGCCTCTTCTTTAAAATGGAGTTTGCAAGGTCAGGTCCTCACAGTTTCTCTGTGTAGCCCAGGCTGTCCTGGAACTCGCTCTGTAGAACAGGCTGGCCTTGAACTCACAAGAGATCTGCCTGCTTCTGCCTCCTGAGAGCTGGGATTAAAGGTGTGCACCACCACGGCCCAGCTAACTTTTGGTCTTTAATCTTGAGCTAAGTAATTTTTGTTGTTTTTCAAGTTCTTAGCTTTAGGCATTTATCACAGCAACAGGAAACAGCTTCTTAGTTACTTTTCTATTGCCGAAAAACAAAAAGCAAAACCCACCATGACCAAGGAGGCTACTTATAAAAAGCATTTTTTTTTTTTTTTTGGTTTTTCGAGACAGGGTTTCTCTGTGGCTTTGGAGCTGAAAGACCCTCAACGAGGACCTCTTTTCGGGAGGAGACCTCCCCAATGCCAAGGAACAAGCCGAGACCGCACAGATGCAAATCGCAAGA
The DNA here is from genome assembly GCF_037038515.1 of Microtus pennsylvanicus. Classification (NCBI taxonomy): domain Eukaryota; kingdom Metazoa; phylum Chordata; class Mammalia; order Rodentia; family Cricetidae; genus Microtus; species Microtus pennsylvanicus. The sequence goes on from NC_134588.1 coordinate 98,173,626, forward strand.
GGTTTATTGAGTAGACACAGGTACCTGTGGGCAGCAAGTCTTTCGGAGGACTTGCTCACCTGCCAACTGGAGGGCGGGCTTTTTATAGGGAAGAGTAAAAAGCAAGTTTACAAAAGCAAAAGCGTGGTTATCGGTAGACCGGAATGAGGCGGGGGCATGAATGGTTTCCTCTCTCAGCATGGGTGTCAGCAAGAAGCAAGTTTACAGAAGCAAAAGCGTGGTTATTGGAATGCGGCGGGGGGCATGAATGGTTTCCTCTCTCAGCATGGATGCCTGGCAACAATCATCCTGTTCCTATCTTATAGCTAACCTGCTTTGTTGACATCTTGCCTTGCAGTCTTCCTATCTCTATCTGATAGATATCCTGCTCTCTCAAGCACATGGGGATGTTCTTACGGGAGCAGGCTGGCTGCTGATCCGGAGAATTTTTTTTTTTAAAGCAAACAGGACGTTCCCCCGGGAGCATGCTAGCTACGGGTTTTGAGGAGGGGGTCTGTAGGGTCTTTCAGAGCCTGTCCTGGAACTAGCTCTGTAGACCAGGCTGGTCTCGAACTCACAGAGATCCGCTTGCCTCTGCCTCCCGAGTGCTGGGATTAAAGGTGTGCGCCACCATCACCCGGCTATAAAAAGCATTTAACTGGTCCTATGGTTTTAGAGGTTTAGGATCCATGATAGTAGTGCAACTAGAGATAGTGGTAGGAACAGCTGAGGGCTCATTTCTTGATCTGCAAGTAGAGACAGAGAGAACTCAAAATGGTAATATAACAGTCTTTTGAAACCTCAAAGCCCACCTTGAGAGACATACTTCCTTCCAAAAGGCCACACGTCCTAATCCTCCCCAAATAGCCACCAACTAGGGACCAAATATTTGAACAAACTAGCCTATGGGGGCCATTCTCATGCAAACCATCACCTTTCACTCCTTGGCTCCCATAGCTCAGGGCCATGTCATAATACAGATGCATTCAGTCCAACTTCAAAAGTCCGTCCCTGTATCTTTCACAGTCTCAACATTGTTCTAAAGTTCAAACTCCAAGTCTCTCCCAAGACTCAAAGCAATTTCTTAATTGTAACCCCACGTAAAATCAAAAAGCAAATAGCACGTGTCCAACAGGACAAACTCCACATCCTGTAGCTCCATGTCTAATGTCAAAGGACCCTGGTGGCTTCTGTCCTTGGAGTTTTGCTTCCCCTCAACACACCTCTCCCTTGCTCAACATTCCTGGTCTGCGGCTTTCTGGGTAGACATCTCACAGTTCTGGCACCTCTATTTATTACACTTATTTATTGTGTGTGGTGTATGTGTGATCCAGAGGACAGCTGGCCACCATATGTGTCTCTGGGATTGAAGTAGGGTCTAGGCTTAATGCCAGGTGCCAACACCTGCTGAACCAACTCACTGGCCTTGTTTTTGGCAGTGTTTTCCCCAGTGAACCTGGAACTCTCTGATTCAGCGAGAGTGGTCCTACCTCTTGTCTCTACCTTCCCACGGTAGTGGCCAGCAGACCCAACAGTGAATGCTGGGATCTAACTCAGGTCCTCATGCTTACACAGCCAGCCTTTCATGAGAGCCATAGCTCAGACCCCAAGTACCTGCAGTCTTCATTGGCTCCGCTGGCTGGTGCCAACCACACCACAGTCTTCTTCCTTTAGTTTTCCTCCCTGTTACAAGCAGACAATAACCAGCCAGGTGTCTGTTTCTCCTTACCTCCGGCCACACACACTTCTCCCCTAGGCTGATGAGCATGCTTCTCTCCTCGCCTGACCTACCATGTGGCTCTTCGTGCACCCGATGCTGTGTTACTGATTTCTTCACTTGTTGTGTAGAAAACCTTGGCTCAGAATCACTGATTTTATTTAAATTTTTGATTTGTTTATTGTGATTTTTTAAAAAAATGTTTCTTAAAATAGTTACGATCTCATTCTTGATTTTTCCATATGTAAACCCTGCTAATCCGGCCCAATACTGGCTTCTTCTCTGGACTCTCTTCTTTAGTGAATTAGCACAAGGGTCATAAAGGTCATCAGCACTGGGCTTGCCACCATCGACCGAACAACCTGGGACAAGTGCCTTCTCTTGCTTATTTTGCCCAGAGTTCCTTCCTCTCCTCATCTGCCACATATACAGCAATTAGTTAGGGATAGCAATGCTCTGTCATAGGCATGTATTCATAGATCCTATTTCAGAGCGGAACACACAGCAGCCTCCCTGGGAATGCTTTAAATGACTTTTTACATGTACTGGATACAAATAACACAATCACACAATTAAGCTTAGGAGTAGTTTTATATCTACAGCTTGGGTGTTGAGCATCCAGCGAAGGTCCATGTGTTGAAAGGGGGGCCCTGGGTAGTAGGTATGTACAGAACTCTAAAGTCCTCCTCCCAGTCTTGTATCTCTGCTGATGGTGGGTGCCTCTGTGTTAGCTCTGGGCCCCGAGGTTCTGAGAAACTATGTGTCTGTGTGTGTGTGTGAGGGGGGGGTGGGGGTTGAAGCCCTTAAATCACTGGGGCAATGACTACAAGGGAGAGCGTAGCAGCCACCCCCTTCTATCTTTGCTTCTTGGCATGAAGTGAGTAATTTGCTCCGCTTTGAGCTGCAGTCACTGTCATCAAAATGACCAGCAGAGGCCCAGAGGCCTAAATCAATAGGCGCATCATATTAAAGCTTAGGAATACACAAACTGCAAACCAAACAAGCATTTCCCTCTTCATAAGCTAATTTGTCAGATATTTTCCTTTATTACTATTATTGTTGTTGGTGTGTGGGTGTTTTACCTGTGTATATGTCTGCATCATGTAAGCGGGTGCTGCTGTTAATCGAACTTGGGTTCTCTGGAAGATTATCCTATCCGGTGTGCTTAATTGCTGAGCCATCTCTCAGAGAGAAAACCAACTAAAGCATTTTAAAGGGGGAGGGAAAAATAAAAAAATAAATTAAAAAAAAAACCAAACCAACAAGTAAACGCACTTTTTTTTTCCTCCTTAGAAAACCTAGTCCAAAGCAACTGTCTCTGACAAATTCACCAGCAGAAAGCCTGGATGACACTCCAGGGCACTGAGCCCCGTCACCGGCGTTCCTTATTGCTAATACGCTTCACCTCCGCCTCCACCTGGGCTTCCCAAACACGCGGGGCCCACGGGCTTCCAGGGCTCCAGCGAGCGCTCCGCGTGGGCGACCCGTCGGCTGCCGCATTTCTCAATCCCTGGAGAAGCGGGAATAACCGGCCCGCCCCGGTCCGGTCTCAGAGAGGACGCAACGCCTCGGGCGGCCAGAGCCGTGCGGGTCGCCGGGCCGCGGGCTACACGGACAACATGGGCCGCCGGCCGCTTCTGTCAGCCAGCGACGCCGACTTGCAGCCCGAGACCGACGAAGCCCCTCGGCAGCACCCGCCGGCAGCCCGGGAGAGCGCGCAGCCGCGGAGGCGCGAGGAGGCGTGGCCGTGGGCGTGGGCGTGGCCCGCGCGCGGGCCGAAGGGAGCCGAGCGCTCTCGGCGCGGCGACGGCGGCCAGGCCAGCGGCGGTTGCTGCGCCCGGTACTGGGGTCGCGGCCTGAGGCGCAGGCGCGGTGGACTCAGTCCGCCCCGGGCTGCGGCTCGCTGTGGACTCGTCATGGCGACGGAGCAGAGGCCTTACCGCCTGGTGGTGTTCGGCGCCTATGGCTTCACCGGCCAGTTCGTGACGGAGGAGGTGGCCCGGGAGCAGGTGGCCGCGGAGAAGAGCTCCCGCCTGCCCTGGGCCGTGGCTGGCCGCTCCAAGGAGAAGCTGCAGCAAGTGCTGGAGAAGGCGGCCCTGAAGCTGGGTAACGCGGCGGGCTGGGCAGTGCCGGGCCGGGCCGAGCGCAAGTCGCTGGGGGGCGTCTCCCCGTGTGTGACTGCAGCGAGCCCTGACCGAAGACGGGGCGCCTAGCTTGGCTCCTGCTTGGCCCGCCCCTGAGTGAAAGAAAGAAAAGAAAGGCTTTTCCCCCCCAGTTTGGGGAGCCCCGCTGTCGAAATAAGAACTTTGGTAGCGCCTTGGTCCATCTCTGGCGTTCTGTTGGGTTTGGAGGGTTCTTGGTGCTTAGGGTCGGAAAGAGAAATAATCTACTGATTTCTCAGAGGTCCATTGGCATTTGTGTTTGGGAACAAGAAAGAAAGCTTGAGTTGTACCAATCACATTATAGTGCGCCCGTTTATTTTGGTGATAAAGATTTATCAGCACCTCTGAACGTGCTGAGCATACACTGTGCTCCTGAGTTATCTCACTTAGCTACTCGGTTTTTTATTTGTTGTGTTTTGGGTTTTTAGTTTGTGTTTTTGCGTGTAGAAATCCTCTAGTCGTCCTTATACTAATTGTTTGAGGCAGTGTAGGCTGGCCTGGACCAGGTGATCCTCTTTCTTCATCTTCCCAAAAGCTGACCTTAGCACTGCCACACCCCCTGCAGGCATTTTATTCTTCATAAAAATGTGGACATTTCGCCTCGCTTTTTATGTTTTGGAAATTTACTTATTCCTTCGACTTCAGTTCAACATGTATTTATTGAGTAGTATTTTCCTTGCTAGGCCGACTCCTGAGTGATGTGATTCACACTTGGGAGTGAGCGCGGGCACACACACTACTTCTAGTTGGGGGAAGCACTTGACTTAGTGCCTTGGAGTTTGGCAACTAAATGTCCACCTGAGACAAGCCACACGTGTTCTGCATTCTTTCTACTTAATCTTGCAGTTCCACTAGAGCCTTGGCTAGAGTGAGAACACAGTCTTTTGTTCTCTGGTTAGACGTAGACTATTACAACTCTTAATGACATGGAACATTTTGGATGTTTATTGTTTTCTGGAAAGTATATCATTGCTAAAATATATTCTTCCTTTTATTTTTCTTCATCAGTGAGACTCTGTAGTAGTAGTGGTGGTGGTTCTCAACCTATGGGTTAAGACCCATTTGGGAGTTAAATGACCCTTTCATAGGGATCACCTGAGACCATAGGAAAACACAAGTACTTACATAACTTCATAACAGCAGCAAAATTACAGTGGTGAAGTAGCAATGAAAGTAATTTTATGGTTGGGGGTCATCACAACAAGAGGAACTGTATTAAAGGGTCACAGCATTGGGACGGAGAAGAACCACTGATCTATAGTTGTAACTTAGTTACCCTTCCCATCTACATGGCCAAAGTTAGGTGACTGGAGAGTAGGGGTTAATGGAGACTTGCATTGATTGATTCCAGTTATTTCCTTATACACTTGAATGATTTTATGTAGGCTGGACTACTTAAAAATGAATTCACAGGGCCGGAGAAATGTCTCAGCAGTTAAGAACATGTTCTGCTGTTGCTGAGGATCCATGTTCAGTTCCTAGCACCCAAGTTGAGTGACTCACAACCCCCTGTAACTCCAGCTTCAGGAAAGACCCAATACCTCTGGTCTCCTTGGGCTCCTGCACTGAAGTTCACATACATGCATACAGATACACACACATTAGAAAAATAATAGCCAGGTGGTGGTGGTATTGGTGGCACATGCTATTAATCTCAGCATTTGGGAAGTAGAGGCAAGTGTATTTCTGTGAGTTCAAGGCCAGCCTGATCTACAGAGCAAGTTTGAGGACAACCAGAACTGTTACACAGAAAAACTGTCTCAGAAAACAAAACAAAACAAAAATGATTTTTAAAAATGCTAAAAAGTGAATTGGCCTGAGTCCTCCTTAGTTCTCATGGTGTTGGCTCTTGATGGTCTCCTTCCACTTGCTATGATTAGATTGTATATAGTTGTGTAGTAGCTCGTTCTGTGATAGAAACACCCTGGTGAGGAAGACAGCAGTCACCCGCCCAGCACCTAAACTAGATCATAAAGTTGTCATGGTTGGAAGCTTTAGTATGTTAGTACATTTAGTAACTTAGCAGTCACTGAGATAGAAAGGTGGTCTAGGAGGTCTCATATTGACATGAACTTGCTTGAAATGACTTTTTTAACTTTAGGACGGCCAACACTGCCATCTGAAGTTGGAATAATTATCTGTGATATCAGTAATCCAGCCTCACTTGATGAAATGGCTACAAAGACAGCGCTTGTCCTCAACTGTGTAGGACCTGTAAGTAATCAGCCCTTCTTTGTGTCAGAACAAACAACCTTTTCATTTCTAGCAAAAACTGGTATTTTCTATTCCAGAGGAACATAAGGGCAGAAGACAGATGACTTGCTTGAAGGCCTTAATTGTGTAGGGGGCAGTCTTTTGATTGATGGGACCAAAGTCTTCCAAAATTGTGTCAGGCTTTTTGTGACACTATTTTTTGGAGAATATGCTGATGGGATCTCCCTACCCTACCCATCTCCTCTTTGTGTGTGTGTGTGTGTGTGTGTGTGTGTGTGTGTGTGTGTGTGTGTGTATATATATATATATAAAGTTTGACGAACTAGAAGGATGAGTTCGGTCTCTAAGACCTATACAGTGGAAGGAGAGAATTGATCCTGAAAGTTGTCCTCTGATTTGCACACTTTCATCATAGTATGTGCACATGCATGTGCATACACACACACACACGAAACAAATGTAATTTTAAATCTTCAAATTCTTGTATTATTATATAGCATGTTAAAAGACAGACTAGGTAGAAACAAAAAGCAGATTATTTATTTAATGTTTACTCTATATAAAGTGTATTATTCTGGCAACTAGGACATAATCATGAACAGAAAATTCTGTGTGGTATTTACAAATTTGTGGGGCAGATAGGAATATAATATAGAAGTAGGAAGTAGTAAGTCAGATGCATCAGAATAATCAGATATAGGAATTGGCACAATAGTTTTTCATATTCTACCCCCAACCCCATAGGGTTTCTCTGTGTAGCCCTGGTTGTCCTGGAACTCACTCTGTAGACCAGGCTGGCCTACAACTCAGAAATCCGCCTGCTTCTGCCTCCTGAGTGCTGGGTTTAAAGGCTTGCGCCACCAGCTCTCATAGTCTCCCAAGACATGTTTCTAAGGAATTGACATTTGAACAGAGGTCAAGATGAAGGGAGAGAGAAAACTGGATGATTATTTGAGAAGAGCCCTGTTCTGTGGAGTAGTTACAGAGGTCCCAGATGAGCCTGTGTTTGGAAAGACTGAAGAAAGTGAGAGAAGAAGGTGTGGGGTTTGGAGGCGGGGTGGGGGTGGGGGTGGGTGGGGGAGCAGGCAAAGAGAGAGACAGACGGGGGGGGGGGGGGAGAAACAGAGAGAGAGAAAAACAGAGAGAATATGTATGAGGATATGTGTCTGCTCAGGAGCCAGGTCGGACCCAGACCCAGCCAGGCTGAGGGAGAATGGAGAATGTTCGTGGATCCTCGGGAGCTAGGTCCTGTGCACTCTTAACAGGTGTGTTTAGGAATTGGATTTTTTTTTTTTAAGGCGAGCAAGTGTCATTTAAGATCTCATGTTTAAGTTTTTCAGTTTCTGAGATGAAAAGTAGCTAAGGGACCAACAGCAGGATGATCTAGGCCAGACAGACATGGAGGTAGTAGCGGAGGTGGTAAAAGGTGGTGGTGTATGCTTGTAATCCAGCACTTTGGAAACCGAAGTTGCCTCTTTCTCAAGCTAGCAAGACTTGTCTTTTTAGACAAAAAAAAGTGATTGAAGTGTATTTTAGTATTTTCAAAGGAAAACAGCTCTTGCCCTTATATTAGATATTGGGTATGAAAAAGGTCACTTCTAAACTGGGCAGTGGTGGCTCATGCCTTAAATTCCGGCACTCAGGAGGCAGAGGCAGGAGGATCTCTGTGAGTTGGTCTACTTAGAGTTCCAGTACAGCCAGGGCTAAACAGAGAGAGACCCTGTCTCTTAAAAGAAAGAAAGAAAAAGGTCATTCTAAACTTTTGACCTTTACAAGATGACTGTTGATAATATTTACTGATCTGAAGAAGCCGTCATAATTGGCAATATGTTGGAAAACCAAACATATAAAATGTTAATGTTGTTTATATTTTTCTCGTTAGCCAGCTTGGATTCTATCAAGTACATTTCTCTAATCACTGTAACACTCAGAACAATTCCTTTGTCCTTCTTTGTTCAGTACTACAGAAAACCCCAACCCCTGGGTAGTCTAACAGAATTCCTCACCTGAACACGAGCCCATCTGTGCCAATTCCTGCATTAAATCACACAGGTAGAAGCACTGTGTTACGTCCCGGACCTGAGAACGTCTGTTCCCCCTGGCTGTTCTCATCTACTCTGAAGCACCCGGTGGCTCACACCTCTTCCTTTTCACTGACTCCATCCCTCACTTTTACCTGATCACTTTCCAGCTCCTCTCTTTTCCCTCCTCTTCTCCAGCCCTTCCTTTTTACCTTTGAATGGATATTGCTGTGTAGCCCAGATTATCCTCAAATTCACAACCATCCAGCCACAGTTTCTCCTGACTGCTAGGGTTATAGGAAAGAGCTATTTTTGCCTATGAAACTAGAAACTGCCAGGACAGAAGTTTTTTGTTTTCATGCTACCAGATCTGCATATTGACTTGTCTACCCCCACATAGCACCCTGACATGTCACAAGGGAAAACTTTTATGCCTCCATCTGAAGGCTTTATGTTTACATGTTTTCTTATCTTTATTGGGTGGTATATTTTTCGTTTTTACCAGATTCTTTCTTTTTAAGATAATAGTGTTGTGGTGAGTGTGCATGCTCCCAGGCCAGAAGAGGCCTGATCCTGGTGGCAGGGGAGTCCACAGTGACAGCATCGTTCATCCAGTCATTTTCTCAGGGGTTCAGGTGGTTGTCAGACCCCTGTTGGATTTTCTCTCTCAGCACTTATGTGCTTATGTCAGTCTTCTTTTTAAAAAACCTCCCCTTGATTTCATAAACCCTTCTTGCTATCTGATTTTGCGAGCTCCTTGGAAGAGTTCCTGTTGCCTCCCTTGCTCCTACTCTAACCAGTTCTTCCAGGCCTTGCCCTGCCTCTTTCAAGTCTCTGCCAGATGCTCTCACCTCACTTTCATCTTGAACCCCTCTCTTCATTTGTTCTGGAATTTTCTTCCTTTACTTAAATTTTTTTCTTTGATTTTTAAGATATAATCTTATTTGATAACCCTCAGCTGTTCTGGAACTCATTATTAACTTTGGCTGTGTTCAGATTCATGGTAATCCACCTGCCTCAGCTTCCTGAGTGCTAAGATTACAGTTGTGAGCCATCACAACTGGCTCATTTTCCCCATTCTTCACTTGTTTTTTTAATTCTCTTCTTGTTTTTCTCCTACCCGTCAGGTTCATCTGTCTTCGGTGTTAGTCTTTGTATCTTGTCTCTCGAGTGCCTGAGGCTTCAGAGCTCAAGCAGACTCCTCTGTTAGAGCTGCGTAAGCAGCGTTAGGTAGCAGCAGGAGAAAAGAGCTCTAAATGGATGATGTATCATTGTGACCCCCTTGGTGTTGTGGAACTCTCCCATGCTACTAAGAATACCACTTGTATCCTCTGTTTGGTATTTTTTTTTTTTGGTTTTTCGAGACAGGGTTTCTCTGTGGTTTTGGAGCCTGTCCTGGAACTAGCTCTTGTAGACCAGGCTGGTCTCGAACTCTGTTTGGTATTTGACCACTTGACGTGACCCAGGTGTTAATCCACATTTCGATTATTAATAAATTATTAATACTTATAATTAATAAATAATTATAAACACAAACCAACTATTAATGACATTTTTCATATCCTAAATTCACATAAATGAATGTTCTTATATTTATTCTCACACTCAATGGATCATTTTATATACCCTGGCTTAGAACATGGAGTGTTGAGAACTGATTAGATTAAAGGTCTTTATTAGACTCAGGTGTCTATTTTAAAATAAAATCTCTATTTTATTTTTATTTATATGCATATGTATGTACACTGTGTGTGTAGGAGCTTGTGGAGGCCAGAAGAGGGTGTCGGATCCCCTGGAGCTGGAGCTGCAGGCAGTTGGAAGCTGCCTGATGTGGGTGCTGAGAACTGAACTTAGGTCCTCTGCAAGAGGAGCAAGTGCTCTAACACTGACTTCTCTAGTCCCAATAAAGAAAGCTTCTTAACAGCATTGTAAAATAGAGATAAGTTAGTGGGAACTTTCTCAATCACCCAATGGATAAGTGGCTACGTGGGATAAAACAGTGTAAGGAGGGCGTGTTGTGGCAATAGGAAAATGGGCCCTTTCTTTAAGGAACTATTGCTGTTTTTAAGTGGTTATTAGTGCTTTACATGTGGCTTGTTAGTATCTGTGGGTTTCACGTAGCTGAGACGTGTTGGGAGCTAGCCCAGCAGTGCAGAGGAGGAGCTGGTTCCAGGTGGAGAAGCAAACACCACTGTGTCTGTGTGTGACATTACACTGTCTTTAGAACTGCTGGAACATGCAAATTAAGGGGCTGTGGTGTGTCATGCTTAAGAACTTGTGACAAGATAAGTTTAGACTTTAAATGTAGACAATGGATAGCTGGTAAAGGATTCTGGGTAGATAAACTAATATAATTGGGGGAAAAGGAGAGGTTCTATCAGACTTTTATTTTAAAATAATAATTTGATATTTCTTTGTAAATTGGCTAGATGGGTTACTGTGAAGTGATTGGGGGTTTTGTGTAGAAAATTAGGAAAGTGGTAATATAATGGGGTCTTGACAGATTTTTAGGAGACAGATTTGACAAAATTTGCTGACTTACAGGGGAGGTGAGTTGAAAGAAAGCTTCCAGTTTCAAACCTGAGCGTTGTATGCAGAGTGATGCTGTTACTAAAGAAAAGATGGTGAATGTGAGTGCTGTGTGCCTGCACTGCTTCTCATCTGAGCAGCCCTTTGGAGAAAGTGCTGCTGTTTTGGAGCTTTCTGTGCATGTGCGTGCGTGTGCGTGCACGTGTGTCCTCTTAAAATCTTCCAGGAGACTTGAGTAATGTAGTACAGATGAAGCTCAAACTGTTGACTCACACCCCTGTTCCTTCCATATCTGGCCTCGTATTTCTTTCTAAACAAATCTCTTACTACTTCCGACTCAGCCAGCTTGTGCTTTTAGCTTTAATAGTTCTCTTTTCTTATATCTGTTCATATATAACTTTTGTTTTCTTTTTCCATATAAATCCTTGTTCTTTTGGATCTAACTCAAGTAAATTACTTCTTCTGTAAACTGTTCATTTTATCTTTAGTTGGAGATTCCTCTTTCTTTTTTTTAATAATTTATTTGTTTTATTCTGTGTGCATTGGTGTTTTGCCTGCATGTGTATTTGTTGTAAATGGAGACTTTTTCCATCTTGACCAGGCCCACTAGACTGGTTTTCCTCCTGCTCGCTGGTCCCCACAACCACTTATAAGATAACCACATAGAGGCTTAATGTTAATTGTAATTATTTGGCCAGTGGCTTAAGCTCTCACAATTAATTAGCCCATTTCTATTAATCTGTGTATTGCCACATGGCTGTGGCTTACAGGTAATGCCCTGGTATGTGTTACTCTTTCGGTGGCTACATGCCGTCTCCCTGACTCTGCTTTCTCTCTCTCTCTCTCTCTCTCTATCTTTTTTTAAAAAATATTTATTTATTTATTTATTTATTTATTTATTTATTTATTTATTTATTTATTTATTTATTTATTTATTATGAATACAATATTCTGTTTGTTTGTATGCTAGCAGACCAGAAGAGGGCATCAGGCCCCATTACAGATGGTTGTGAGCTACCATGTGGTTGCTGGGAATTGAACTCAGGACCTTTGGAAGAGCAGGCAATGCTCTTAACCTCTGAGCCATCTCTCCAGCCCCTCTCTCTCTCTCTCTATCTTTATTTGGATTTCCTGCCTGGCTCTATTCTGCGAAACGTATTTATTCATCAATCAATGAGAGAACACATATTCACAGAATACAGAAGAACCTCCTACATCAATCTTTCTGTGTGAGAGTCAGATCTTGGAGTTACAGACAGTTGTGAACTGCCATGTGAGTGCTGGAATTTCAGAGTCCAGGTCCTCTGAAAGCGCAGTCAGCACGCTCAGCCTCTGAGCCATCTCTCCAGCCTGTATGCCTCTAATTCCATTGTGCCTTTACATGTAGTGAGAGGCAGTACAGTACAGTTACCTTATTTTTCCAGTTTATCAGTATGTTACTATTCTGTCCTACCATGTGGGTCCCTAGCATTGAACTCAGGTTCTCAGGATTGACAGCAGGTGCTTTTACCTGACAAACTGTTTTATAAGCCCAGCATTTGATTTTTTGATCTTTTAATACTGTACTTCCAAGAGTAAAGTGACATTTAGCTTGTGAAATCTTGGTGTGTGTGTGTGTGTGTGTATGCCCCATGGTACAGTTATGGTCAGAGAACAACCTTCTGCCTTGTTTGAGACAGGGTTCCTTTTCTGTCACTGCATATATCAGGCTAGCTGGCCCATGAGCTTCCAGACGTCTTCCGGTTACCTCTCATTTCACCATCAGAGCAGTGAGGTTATACACATAATGTTATAGATTACAGGCTTGCAATACCATGTCAGTTTCTTTACAAGGGTTCTGTGGGTTTGAACTTAAGTCTTCATGCATGTTTGGCAGGTGCTTACAGCCTGGGCCTTTTCCCCAGCTGTAAAATGACCTTTGGTTCAGTTAAGCTTATGAAGTGAGAATAATTTATTGGTTTTCTTTATTTCCCCAGTATCGATTTTATGGAGAACCTGTAGTAAAAGCATGTATTGAAAATGGAACAAGTTGCATTGACATCTGTGGGGAGCCTCAGGTATGTAAATCAAAAAGGAGAAAACAAAACTAGCGATCCATAATTGTTCTGTGAAGTGCAGGCATATTCAGTATTATTTTGTAGGCATTTGGAAGCTGATAGCGACATTTCTCGGTTTTAGAGCTGGTGTTGTGTGCCTAGATCAAGGAAGAGCACTGATGAGATCTTAGCTTCATTGCTCATCTTATCGTATTTCTTTTGTGTGTGGATGTGCTGGTTTTTATAGTTACTGGATGCTGTAAGCTGAATTATTAATAGAGTATGTTATAATGCTCAGACTGTGTCTCTTAGTAACTTTTTTTGTTGTGATTTCCCTTTTTTAAACTAGGTACATTCCAACGTTACAAAAAAATAGATATGAAGTTCCCTCACCTGGGCTGGGGAGGTAGCTTAGTTGGTAGAATGTTTGATTTGCATGCACAAGACCCTGGGTTCCATTCACTGTAGTGCTTAAACTGGATGTAGAGGCAGGAGGATCAGATGTTCAAGGATATCCTATTCAAGCCCAAGATGGACTACAAAGTACCCTGAGTCAAAATAACAAAAAACAAAGGAAGCAGGAGGATCCCTGTGAGTCAAGGCCAGTCTGGTCTACATAGCAAGTTCCAGGCCAGCCAGGGCTACACAGTGAAACCCTATTTCAAAAAAAAAAAAAAGTGGGGGGGAATCTTCTCAACTTAAAAGTTTTATATGAGGGCTGATGTAGGTTAGGTGATCAACTCAGTGGTAGGCCATGTACTTAGTCTGTGTGAGGTTCTGAGTTCAATCCCCAGCAAATATGTGTGTGTGTGTTGCAATGTATATATTATATAATTAAATTTAGATGGTCTCATATTTAATGCTTGCCATTTGCCAAACACTGCTAAGCATCTTATATAACTCTGAAATCGTATCTGCACTTTCTTCTTCCCTATTTTGTGGATGAAGACATTGAAGCTTAGAAGGTTAAGTAATTTGATCTTTGCTATATACCTAGTAAATAGAAGTAGGATTTGGTCTGTCGTACTGTGGGAGTCCTGTGTTAACAGGACTAACCTTCCCTTTCCACCTTCAGAATGTAATTCATATGATCTACTGACCATCATCAGCATGCTGAATAATGTATGCTTAAAGATTATCAACTGCTGTTATAGATGGGAAGTACTAGGAAAGTTTGAATTACCAAAATTGGATCAGAGCAGAAAGGACACGTGGCTTAAACAAAAACCAATTCTGTGTTGTTTAAAATAATCCAGAGTGTAGAAAATGGTGACAGCCTTGTAAGTTATTTTATCATCTACCAAAGGAGTCATGTCAGAGCTAACATGTCTGTACTTTGTCCGCCCCGCCCCCCATTCCCTTTGTCCCAGTCTCACTTCTGGTTGTTTATTCACTTGGTGCAAAACAAGTCCAGAATCAGGGATTACCCTGGCACTCAGAGCTGCTTCTCAGTCCGCTTTCCTAGCTGTGAAGCATTTATAAAGTGTGTGCAGGGGGTATAGCATTCTTGGGGCCCCAGAGGCATTGAGAAAAGACCAGAACAAACAGACAGAAACACACATAACCTCCCTAAGCCCCAATAAAGGTCCAGACTGTACTTTTAAAGATCCTGGGCTTTTAAAGATTATTTTACTTTAAGTGTATGGGTATTTTTCCTGCTTGCAGGTCTATGTACTATTTGTGTGCCGTGCCTGATAGTTTTGGAGGCCAGGAAAGGGCACCCAGTACTCTGGAACTGGAGTTATAGATGTGAGTTGCCATGTGGTGCTAAGAATTGAATCTGGCTCCTCTGGGAGAGCAGCCAATATTCTTAACTGCTGAGCCCTCTCTCTAGCCCTGGAGAACTATTATATAATGAGGGAAATATAAAAATATAAACACAAATAACCCAGTTTAGAACTAACCATGAGAAGATACAGAAAGGTTTGAGAATTTAGCTCAGTGCTGAGTTCAGCCCCTAGTACAAAAAAAAAAAAGGAAGGAAGAAGAAAAGAAAAAGAGTAAAAGATAAGAAGCAAGAATCCCAGATAGGCAGCTGCCTTGCCCTCAGGAAGAGTGCATACCTCTACAGCACAGAAGCCTGACACACAGGCCTCAGCCAGGTGTCTAACGTTGACACGAACACAAGGAAGCTCAGCTAACAAGATGGCTCAGTGAGTGAAGGTGCTGGACACAAAGAGACTTGCATTTGATCTCTGGATCTCATGTCAGGGTGGATGGAAAGAACTGACTCCACACACACAGTGACACATGTGCTTCCTACCTCATGCACATAGACACATGACTGAACTTAGAAACTGTAAGTTAATACGTTATGTTGATAGAGGATGTATTTGTCTTCCTAAACTAGTTTAATCTTAAGAAAAACAGTAGATAATTCTAGTAGATGGATAATCTACAAAATTGCTGATCTGTATTCCTCAAAACAATCAAGGTTGTCAAAATAAATGAAAATACAAAAAACTTTCTGCCAAAAAGAGTCCAGGAAAACTTAGCATCTACAAGTGATGTGGTATTCAGGATGGGATCTTGGGACAGAAAATGGACATTGGGTAAAATCTACAGGAACAAATTAGGAATGAACTTTAAACCAGGCTTGTAATCCCAGCTACTCAGTAAATTGAGGCAGGAATATCAAAAATTCAAGACCTGCCTCAGAGTGAGCTCAGGACCAGCCTGGGTAACTTAATGAGACCCTCTGCCAAAATGAACAGTGCAGAAGGATAGGGAGGCTCCAGTGATAGAGACCTGCCTGAGTGGGATCCCTAGTACCGCCATTAACAAAGGGGTTGGGAGGGACTGGAGAGATGGCTTGGTGGTTAAGAGGACTTCTTCCAGAGGACCTGGGTTTGATTCTCAGTATCCACACGGTGGCTAACAACTATAGCTCCAGTTCCTGGGGATCTTATGCCCTCTTCTGACGTCCATGGCCACCAAGCACATATGTGGTACATAAACATACATGCAGGCAAAACACCCACACATGCAAAATGAAAGTAATTTTTTTTTAAAATAAAAGGGTTTAGTTTCCAGTGTATCAGTTTTGGTTCATTATTTCTAACAAATGCCAGTATAAAAAGTGTTAATGGGAGAAACTGGGTTTCAGTAACATGGAGCTCTCTAATCTTTTTTTTCCCCTATAAATCTAAGTCTGTTCTAAAATTTGGTTTGGCTGAAGCTGTATCCAGTGATAGAGCCCTTGCCTAACATAGCAAGCCCTGTGTTCAATCCTAGCACACAACAAAACAAAGCCCACACAGTTTGGACAGGGTCTGAACAGGTGTTCCTCTGCCTCTGTCGCCCCTCCACATGTATAGATAACGTCTCCTGCCCCATCACCTCTCCCCATGTATAGATAACATCTTCTGCCCTCTCTAGCACCCTGCCGCATGTATAGATAACGTCTGGAAAGCTCATTTGGGTAATACAGTTTGAGCAAGTTTTTTGATTTAAAAAAATTATGACAGGTATTACTTCATAGTCAAAACACATCCTAAGATAATCAGCTTTTTTAGTTAGACAAGCACATTCCCTGTGCTTTTCTGTCCCACTGTGGCTTGGGGTTAGTATTTGCAGAATATGTGAAAACTATCGGACAGTTAGTATCATGCTGCAGATCATATGTTGTTATTTTCAGTTTAATGGCTTTGTCTTGAAGAGAAATCATTTAATATTGGTCTAGGTGTTTCTATAAACTCTGATTCACATTTTTGTCCTGGATTTTTTAGTTTCTGGAACTAATGCATGCGAAGTATCATGAGAAAGCTGCAGAGAAAGGGGTTTATATCATTGGAAGCAGTGGCTTTGACTCCATTCCAGCAGATCTAGGAGTGTTATACACCAGAAACCAAATGAACGGTAATTACTGGTTAATAAGGGTACTTAAATCTCACAGCAGTAGAACTTCTTGTTTGTAGCCGTGATGAACTAGGCCAACGCTCTCTTTACCCTGAGCTACATCATCCCTAGCCCAGTTACATGTGTTTTTATCTTAACAGCTTTAAGTATGTTTTTTTGTCTTTGTTTTTTGTGGTGCTGGGAATTGAACTTAGGGCCTCACACATGTTAGGCAAGGGCTCTACCACTGAGCCATATTCCCAGCCCATGTTTTAAGTATTTTAGAAGCCACCACAAGGAGGATTTAGTGTTTTTCTGAATATTTGCAGCAAATTTCAGTTACTTCTGAAAGGTCCTGGAAAGCAGTGGTGTTTAAGGCAGAATCATTGCCCCTGAGGTCTGTGATGAGTCTTCCAGGGTGAGCAGGTTGAGCTGTTGTCTATCTGGAGAAGAGTCTTAGCGTTGTTAATTTAAATGCCACAGGAGAGTTTGTCAATACTACCAGTTAGAGTCATGCTAAAGTCTTCTTTCCGGGAGTTCTCCTGGCCTTAACTGCTTTGATTTGTGGATAATAACATAATAAAATTGTTGTCTGTGCAGATTTTCTCATTTTTTTCAGCTGTAAGCTTAATAAAAATATCCCCACCTGAATTGACAGTTTATTTCTTGTCCTGGTTGAGCAATGGAGGTTTGATTTGATCTCTTACTCCTCTAGGTACTTTGACTGCTGTGGAAAGCTTCCTGACTATCCACACAGGACCGGAGGTCAGTGTCCTGTTTGGCTCTCTTTTCAAGCTAATAAGAAAAATATTTTGCAAATGATACATGGCTCTCAAAAAAGATTTAGACTTAATTTTATATATGTTTGTCCTTTTTAGTGTGAAAGTTGCTTTTCATTTTAGAAAGTTAAGATAGTGAATTACTCTGATATAATAGCGTGAATTATTGTGGTCCATCTGCTGAGACATCCATCTGTAATAAAAATCAGTTCAGAGGACCGTCACATTAGTGCCAGTCAGCATGAATAATCGGGAAAGAACAAACTTGTGTTGGGGTAAATGGTGATATAACCAAGCCAATGGGTATTCTCACTGCCTAGTCAGCCATGAAAATGCACGTGAGGGTTATTAATTGCACAAATGGAGGTGAAATGTAATAACTCTAAGTTACTTGATCTTACCTTTCAGTAATTACCCATAAGACATGTTTAACTCGTAGAATGTTTTCTTAGGGGTTATGTATTCATGATGGTACCTGGAAGTCAGCAGTCTATGGTTTTGGAGATAAGGGTACTTTAAGAAAACTACGGAGTGCATCCTGTCTGAAACCTGTCCCAATTGTTGGTTCGAAGTTGAAAAGAAGGTATATTAATTTAAAATCTATTCCTTACTATTTTTAGTCTATGTGTTGCATTACCATTGGCTGGCTATTGATGGTTTTTGTTTGGGTGGTTTTTTGTTTCATTTTGTTTTTTGAGACAGGGTTTCTCTGTGTAACAGTCCTGGCTGTCCTGGAAGTCACTTTGCAGACCAGGCTGGCTTCAAACTCACAGAGATCCGCCTGCCTCTGCCTCCTGAGTGCTGGGATTAAAGCCATGTGCCTCCACCATCTGGCTGGCTCTTAATGTTTTACTAGGAAAAGCTGGGAGATGCTTTTGATAAGTTCCTAATTATTTTCAAAATTAAAATGTAACTAGCATGTTATACTAAATTTAAGTACTTAATATTACTTTACACACAATACTTTTTCTGAATTTTATGGCACATAATTGTCACCATCAAAATTAAATTTCAGTTCAGATTTATGTTATAAAACTACATCTTAGGTGGTTGGTGGTGGCACATGCCTTTAATCTCAGCACTCAGGAGACAAAAGCAGACAGGTCTCTGAGTTTGAGGCCATCCTGGTCTACAGTATGAGTTCCAGGACAGCAAGGACTACACAGAGAAAGTCTGTCTCTAACCAGCCTCCCCCAAAGTGATCATTTAACATAATCAGTGTGAGTAACCCTTGTATGTGAGAACTTTAGCAGAGGAGATGTGAGAGTTGTGATGGTTAAGTGAGAAGCTGATGGGATCAAACACTGCATGTATGTGTCCATAGTATGAAGAATAACAAAGTATCATTGTTACTTCTATAGGTGTATGCATGGAGAACAAAGAAAACTACTAGAAACAATTGAACTAAAGGCACATTCCTTGCCTCATTGTTATTAATCACCTCAAGAAAGGTTTCTGATTTTTTTAATCTGGAAATATATTAGCTGAAGTTGTGATCACTGTAGTAATTGGAGGAAATGCAGCATTTTTGTGATTCTGTCATGCAGGTGGCCAGTTTCCTATTGTAGAGAGCTGAACTCATATTCCATTCCTTTTTTGGGATCTGATATGTCTGTTGTGAAAAGGACTCAGCGTTATTTACATGAAAGTTTAGAAGAATCCCCAGTAAGTAAACATGGCCTATTTATTAATAAGAAGTAATCTATGTTTGTCTTAGTTCCTCAATACGTTTAATATCTTAAAATTTTGATGTCCATGTTTATAAATAAAAGAGTTTGTAAATAATGTGTATAAGGTTAGATCATGGCCGTGGTACTAGCCTTGTGTATGATTCAAATCTGGCCTGCTGCAGAGTCAACAAAAACCACCCAGCTCTTTCTGCTTCGTGTTTCAGCTGCTAGAAGTTTTTTCTGTAGTAAGTTTTGGAGATGTCTTGGCCCCCACCCTTGGGTCTCCTTTCCCCTACTAGAATACCAGCACACTCCTTTTGGTGAAGTATTTTATTGTTCATACTGAGATGTCAAGGGAAAACTATCTCAGGTTAAAAAATGTAGAGTGAACTAGATATAGTGGCTTATGCCTGTAATTTCAGCATTCAGGAAGCTCAGGCAGGAGAATTTATATGAGTTCAAGGCCAGCGTGGGCTATATAGTAAATCCAGGGTTTGTCTGGACTACATAGTGAGTTTAAGACTAGTAACCTGGGTTAAAGAATGAGACCCTACCGCAAAAAAAGAGAAGAGGAGGGGAGGGGAAAGGAAGGGGAGGGGAAGGGGAGAGGAGAGGAGAGGAGGGGAGGGAAGGGAGGGGAAGGGAAGGAAGAAATGTATTGTCTCTTAGGGAGAGCAATGATGTATTTATTAGAAGACTCAGATAAATTGTAGATTATATGAACTTTGGTGTTCAAGTAGAGCAAGATAATTGCCATTTGTAACAATTCCTTTAAAACATAGGTCCTAGTGTCATGTTCTGAACAAACTTTGGAAACATAATGCAGACATTAAATGGACAGTACTTTGTTCACTGTTTGTAACTAAAGAGAAGGGTAGCGCAGACACTGTTCTTTGTACTAGATTAATACTTGACTTTGTATTGTGCACCTAGGTTCAGTATGCTGCTTACGTAACCGTGGGAGGCATCACCTCTGTTTTTAAGCTGATGTTTGCAGGACTTTTCTTTTTATTCTTTGTGAAGTTTAGCATTGGAAGACACCTTCTCGTAAAAGTAAGTAAGCTTTTTATGAAATAAGAGCTTTAGAAATATTCCCATGAAGTTTTGAAAATATGACTAAGTTTGTTTTTTTGTTTTTTCTTTTAGTTCCCATGGCTCTTTTCGTTTGGTTATTTTTCAAAACAAGGTCCAACACAAAAACAGGTAATAGTTGTTTTTTATGTCTAGGTCTCTAAACTTTCCATCCTTGTATTGGGGGTGGGGACGTCTGAGATAAGTGCTCCTCTAGGCTCCCTCGTTGTTTTTCTGCTCGCTGTGCTCTAGTCCCTAAAGGTTGGAGCTTCCCGGGAACCATGGTGCTCGTTCCCAGCAGAGCTCTGAGCAGGCACACGTCTACCTGTAGCAGTTCCACATCCTGTGGACACTTGAAGTTCAGTGTGCCGAAATCTCGAGTTCTTTCTCCTGACACATCTTCTATAATTCATCTTGTTTGATGACACTACCCATTTCTCCAACCTTAAACAGGTGTCATTATAGATTTTCCTCTAAATGTATCTCACGTGCCTTGGTTCAGACCTAGTTTCCTTTTAAAAAAAAAAATCTAATTATAAAATATATAAAACAAATTTTTTTCATTTCTAATTATTGAGTGGTATTAAGTACATTTGTATTTTTGTGCAACCTCCACACCCTCCACCCACTTTTTTTTTGTCTTGTAAAACTGTACCATACTCTTTAAATAGCCACTCACATTTCCTAGTTCCTCCAGCTCCCCAGGAACTGCCATTTTATTTGCTATTACTAGATATTTCATATTAATGGGATCATAAAGTACTTGTCCTTTTGTGTCTGGCCTACTTCTCTTAGCTATAGTCCTCAAGGTTCATCCAGGGTATAACATGTTAGAATTTCTTCTCCTTTTAAGAGTGAATGGTTAATTTACTGTATGTAATGCCACTTTTTATTTATCTATGGATGGATATGAATGATCTTCCAACTTTTACCTGTTGTGAGTGTGCTGCTGTGAGCATGGATGAACTCATGTCTATGTAAATTGTGCTCATCAACTTAGAAAGATTATTATTTTTATGTAGTGTTTATATCTGTGTAAACATATGCTATATATATATGTGTGTGTGTGCCCCTGAATTAGAGTACAGACGGTTGTTGTCTAACAGGAATGCTGAGAATGAACTTGGATCCTCTGCAAGAGCAGCGAGAGCTCCTAACTCTGAGCTGTCTCTCCAGCCCCCTTAGCAACTGTGCTTGCTTTTTTTTCCCTCTTACAGCAGCCAAATAATGGGTATGCATTGGTATCATGGTTTTGGTTTGCATTTCCCTGATGATTGCTGTGATTGAACATTTTGTGTATCTTCTTTGGAGAAATGTCTATTCCTCTTTGTCCATTGTTAGTTTAGATAGAAGATCTTACTTATTTTCTAAATAAGCATCTTTTATCAGTTGATGATCTGCAAATATCTTCCATTTTGTGTTTTTTTTTTTAACTTGCTGTTTTAGGCCCATATCTTTGGACTAAACTTTTCATAACAGTCTTGTGTTTGTTTCTAATCCATGTTCCCACTGCTGTCCAAAAGATATAACACATAGAAAAATTTGGCCTTGTTAATTGCCTTGTTTAAAACACTTCTGACTCACCGCTTCTGGCTGTTTTGCAGAGATTCTGAATTTGAATCACGTCTGAGTCTTCTTTTTTCTAGTAGAATTAACCTAGACCACACTAGGTAGATCTGGAGAGGGGCCTCAAAATACAGAAAGCAGTTTTCAATTTCCAGAGAAAATCCTGAGCTGATGACAAGATTCCTACCGAGCATTGAGGTTTTCAGAAGCCTCCCAGTGATGCCAGATCACTGCTGTGGAGGCAGAAAGCTCCTGGTCAGGTCTGGGCTACTTGTGTTTGCACTGCTAGAGCATTGCTGGAATGAATTCCTTCCCAAGCTTTGAGTCCACCCTTGGCCCCTCATGATCTGGTTCTGGATGGTTTCATTTTGTATCCACCTTTGATTACTTAGAGCAGCAACTCAGAAAACATGTTAAAAATAGTTCTGAGGGGGCTGGAGAGATGGCTCAGAGGTTAAGAGCACTGACTGTTCTTCCAGAGGTCCTGAGTTCAATTCCCAACATCCACATGGTGGCTCACAACCATCTGTAATGAGATCTGGTGCCGTCTTCTGGAATGCGGGCATACAGGGAGGCATAGTGTTGTATATATAATAAATAAATCTTTCTAAAAAAAATAGTTCTGAGGCTGAATGTGTGTCTAGCTTGAAGGACTATGGTGTGATCATATAGTGTGTGTGCCACACACGGCAGGGGAGGGGTCAAGTGTGACCTGTGTGTCCTGACTTTGTACCTTTCGAGTAATATTTGCCAGATGCACCATCCTACTGTGTCCCTTCTTGCTTTTAATTAATGCATTCTTTTTTCTGGAATTTCCTCTTTGTAATACATTTGTGTTTTTTGTGTCTGTTGTGGGTACTATGTGCCACAGCATGCATGGGAGGTTAGAGAGCAATGTGCTGGAGTTGCAGCCACCCAGCACAAGTGCCAGGCAGAGCAGCAAGTGCTGTCAGCACTGAGCCATCTCTCTAGCCCCCATCTTCCTGTTACCCATTCCT
The DNA here is from genome assembly GCF_037038515.1 of Microtus pennsylvanicus. Lineage (NCBI taxonomy): Eukaryota > Metazoa > Chordata > Mammalia > Rodentia > Cricetidae > Microtus > Microtus pennsylvanicus. The sequence goes on from NC_134588.1 coordinate 98,196,205, forward strand.
GTCACCTCCCCTTCACTCACATCACACCAGTCATAAGAATTTATAGTTCAGAGAAGGCATTTTTGCCCCATGTTATAAGATGATACATACGGCAGAGAATATATTGATGTGTTTATCTGTTAAAAATACTTTGTAAAAAAAATACCTTGTGCATGCACCAGGCACGGTGGCGCACGCCTTTAGCCCCAGCACTTGGGAGGCAGAGGCGGGCAGATCTCTGCAAGTTCAAGGACAGCCAGGAGTGTTATACAGAAAAGCTGTTTTGAAAAACAAAACAAAAAATACTTTGTGTGGTCCCAGGCAAGCCCATGGGTGTGGAGAGCTTCTCTGACTCTCCTCCACTGCACCATTTTGCTTTTCATAACATGAGGCAAACAGTTGCTGTGGTGCCATCAAATGTGTGAACAAGAAGGCTGGCAGAGTCACCAGGTCTGCCCAGAAAGCTCAGAAGGCTAAGTGCATATTATCCCTAACCTGCCACCGCAGGGTTAATCAATGCTGCAAGAGTGGTCACAGTTGGCCATTGATGTTTAATAGTAAAAACCTGATGATACAGTGCATCACAAAGCCTTCAGAAGGAAAGGAAAATATTTTGTGGGCCAGTGTGTGTGTGTGTTTGAGAGAGAGAGAGAGCGAGCGAGCTTAGCATTATTAGTGTTCAAATGTTCAAAATCAGTACTTTTTAATAGAAATAACTAAAAATCTGTCACAGGATTAGTGAGGAAACAATGCTTCACGTGAAGGACAGAGGGTTTACTGTGTTCTAGAGGAAACCTGTCACTAAGCACAGCCTCTGCTTTTTCTTTCCCAGATGGATAGCTCATCATTTACAATGACATTCTTCGGGCAAGGATACAGCCACGGTTTTAGTACTGATAAGAACAAACCAAATATCAGAATCTGTACCCAAGTGAAAGGACCAGGTACTGTGCATACAGCAGAGGGATGGTTCAGGGTTTTACACGGTCTTAGACTTCAAAGTGGTATGTTTTAGAACTACATTTGCGTGGATTAAGTATTTTGAAATTATTCTGTCTATAGATGGGTTGACATTGTTATTGGCCAATTTTATTAACACATCTAACCTTTTTCATGATAATTTAATAATTCAAGTTTGGGAATCGCAAATTTTAATTATTAATACGAAAGTTAGCTGATATACTTATCTGCTTTCCTGCTTCAGTGTCTTACTTTAGTGTAATTGTTTGAGTCAAATCTGTGGCCCAAGGTTTCCAATTCTGTGAAGTATATAGCTTTATACACATTTTATAAAGGAGCATAATAACCTGTGAAGGGTTGTTAAGTGTCCATTCCCACAAGACTGAAGAACTTTCTAGAGCACTGTGCAGACAAGCCCTCACATGAGCCACAGGAGACGTGTACATCACCAGTCTCATCAAGGCAGGTGACAGGTTTCTGCATCACTTTTGATTTACAGCTTGGCATTTAAAGGTGATTAGACGGTGTTGGCAGGAGTGTAGGTGCTCGTGTCTCACTTCATTATAGACTAAGTTACTGGATGCAGTCAGTATTTTTTGTTTTCATTTTATGGACAGTGATATTTTCTCTGCATGTATGTCAATGTGAGGGTATTGGGTCCCCTGGAACTGGAAACAGGTAGTTGTGAGCTGCATGTGGATGCTGGGAACTGAACCTGGGTCCTTTGGAAGAGCAGCCAGTGCTCTTACCTGCCGAGCAGTCTCTCCAGCCCCCGTGGTTTTTTGTTAAGTGTGGAAGGAGGGATCAGTTTAGAGGACTAACAGAGATGAAAGGCCTCAGCAGTGTGGGTGGCGAGCCCTGGCTGAGGGTGACAGGCTTAACTGCTGCTTGGCTTTAGCTTGGTGAGACCAGGTGACGTGACGCATGGTTATTGCTCTTGTCTGTGAAGTGGAGATGGAACGGTGTTGCTCACATACAACTGTAGTGCAAACTGAGTTTAGTTCCTAAGCACTTAGTACAGGCAGTTCCTAATGGTAAGTACAGGTGGGGCCTGAAACCTGTAAATCCACAATTGGAATTCTCCAAAATCAGACCATTTTGAACACCAATAGTGACACAAGTGGCAGATTCTGCTTAATGTCAAATTTCAGGTGTGCTCAAAATATTTTATAAGATTATCTTCAAGGCCAGGCATATTGGTACATCCCTTTAATCTCAGCATTTAGGAAGAAAAGGCTTGCAGGTCTGAGTTCCAGGCTGGCACTGGCCAGCCTACATAAGACAAAACAGGCTAATAATTTTAGTGTATGTGTCTGTACATATTCCAATATATACACAAAACCTAAAGCACAGAAGTCCCAAGCAGTTTGAATAAAGGATATTCCACATGAACTACATAAATGTTAATCATTGTTAAGAGGCCAGAATATTTATTGGTAAAAATCTGTGCCAGACATGAGAAGCATGAGGTACACTATTGATTGAGGTGATGCTCACTTCATGAACTTTTCTTTTCTGCAGAGGCTGGATACGTTGCTACTCCCATAGCCATGGTTCAGGCTGCCATGACTCTTCTGAATGATGCCTCTGACCTACCTAAAGGGTAAGTTTTGCTTTCTTCTAGTGAGAAAGTGTGTTTTCAACCATGTGACAATTTAGCTACTTTTGAGTTGATTTTTAGTCTTGGGTCTACGCGCACAAGTTTTTGTGTTCCTTTGGACCAAAGAAATATTAAAGCGATGCCAAAGACAGTTCCTTATCTGCCTTTGGTGGATTTACTGTGAAGGTGAACAAGAGCCATGTAAGCTGGCTAGCAGTGTTATCTGCGGCTCCTCATCAGTGCTGAGTGTACATACACCTTGGCGGCAGGGGAGCCTGGCTGAGCGGGGAATGTGCTGAGCATTTAGTTGGTGCCCTTGGGACTAAGCCAACCTCAGGGCACAGAATCCCATGACTGAAAAGCAAATCAGGCATAACTTATAACTCAAACAGTATTAAGTAATACAGATAGATTTGGAGTGTTATAAAATGTAATTAAAATTTTCTAGTACTCATCATTTGGTATTTTTGCAAATTGGTCATTATGTTAAAGTTGATGAAAAAAGTTTAAGTACTGTTGAATAATAGTTGGTCAGCTGAATGAATCCCATTCATGTTTTTTAGTCCTCTTGAGTGTGAAACCTCAGGTGTGCGATGCTCAGAGAGCTCCTTGAGCACACCTATAGTATGGAAGTGTCTCATGAGAAACTGAGCCGTGCTGCTGACTAATTTCTTTGCAGTAACCGCCATGTGCCCATTTGGCTGGTTTTAGGGATGGAGCCAGAAGTGGCTAACAGGGAAGAACTGGTTTTCAGGAGTTATGCAGTTAGTTGATAGTCGTCTTACAGAGGAGAGAGGGCTGGGGAGGAGCCACAGGCATTGTGTTCTCTTGTTACTGTTTTACAGGGGCGGTGTCTTTACACCTGGAGCCGCTTTCTCCAGAACAAAGTTGATTGACAGACTCAACCAACATGGCATTGAATTTAGTGTCATTAGCAGCTCCGAAGTCTAAACATTTGAAGATTAACAGAATCATAAAATGCACGAACAACTTCTGTATTTGCTATTGTGTGAAATTCTTCTATAAACCTATCTGACTGTATGTGGAAGACTGTCAAGTCTAAATATCTATGCATTAAAAGCAGGAAACTATACTAGCTTATCCCAAACTTCCTAGCTCAGCTGTTTTTATGGTTTTATTGCTTGTAAGAGAAAACTAATATTCTCCTTCCCTGCTTAGCGGCAGGTCAGACAGGGAAGGGTCCCTGTTTGTGTGCTGACAGCATCCTTAGTGATGGGGCTCCACTGGTGGGAGGCTGCGCGCTGCGGTAACTTCTGCCTCCCTTGCCATGGTGGGAATCTCACCCCCCTGGGAGCTCCTGCATGGTCTGTGAGTATTAACTAAGTAAAACTGTACTTTTTCTATTTTAATCTACTTTCTCATCCATCTACATGGACTGATTTGGATTGTTTACCCAAGTTGGATAATAAAGGGTTGTTAGTTGAATGATGAGCTTTTTGGTTTGGATTCTATGCTTACTTTTGTACATCGGTACTACTTAAAGTGGCCTGACCTACTTTTTGTCCCTGATTTCATAACTGATTAGTCTTAAATGACTTTTGACTTTATTGATCTTGACAGCCTCAGCAGAATTTTTTTCAAATTGCATTTCAGACATAGTTGGCACTGAAACGCTAAGAAAAAGAGCATTTCCTCTCGTAATAACCACATGAGATACATGTGCTCAAAGATTGGGGGTGATGGCTGGGTGGTGGTGATGCACACCTTTAATTCCAGAACTCAGGAGGCAGAGGTAGGCAGAGCTCTTGAGTTTGAGGCCAGCCTGGTCTACAGAGCAAGTTCCAGGACAACCAGGGCTGCATAGTAAGACCCTGTCTCAAGGGGATAAAAGAGGCATTTAAATACATGCACACATTATAGAATAAGCAAAGAAAAGTAATAGCATCCATCACCTCAGATTATTTACCATTTCTTTGTGATGAGAACACAAAACCCCCTTTAGTTAAACACTGTTGATTATGGTCAGTTAGTCTGGGACAGAACACACAGACCCACGGCTTATAACTTGTGCCATTGACGAAGGAGGACTCCTTTCCCCATTCAACACCATCCTCAGGCTCCTGGCGGACACCATCCCATTGTCCGTTCTACAGTTATTTTTTGTAGATATGAAATTATATAATGGCTTTCTTTATGTAGTTTATTCACTTAACACAATGTCCTCTAAGCTTAGCTGTGTTGTCACAAATTAGAATTTCCCACTTTTAAAGAAAACTTACTTGTTCTTTAACAATTTCATACAAGTATATAATACATTCTGGTTTCTCTCACCCACCTCTTCATCGCCCTTCAACCCTGTCAGCCCTTCCAGTCCCTTCCCCTCACTCACGCTTTCCGTTATGTTCTGTGACCATGGCCTTCTGGGCACCCAGGGTTTTGGATTGGAGCCCAGGGGCTTCTCAGTGAGTCCACAGCTGAAGACAGTGACTGGCCCGAGTCTGTCCGCAGTCATTTCAGCAGGGAGCACCTCCCCGATCTGTGACTGATGGCTGCCAGGCCCAGTGCCGGCGGCCAGAGCTCTGGGACCAGGGTTGCAGTGGCTGTCATGCCCAGGATAGTACCCACTGTCATTGTTCCTCTCTTCCAGCCCCCTCTTCCACTGTGTTCCTGAGCTTTAGAGGGGAGTGGTATAAATTATGTCTAGGGATGAGCATTTCATTGTCACTTAGCGTCAGCTCTTTGGCCAGCCATGATTCTCTGCATTCACAGCCACTCACTGCTAAGAGAAGCTTCTCTGTCTGGGATTGTCATTTGTGTAAAGGTATAAATAGGAATATTTACAAGGCAGTTTAGTACCATATCAATTTAGTTAAACAATCTTCTTTTTCTTAAGGTGGAGTAGCATCTGTGTGCACACATACACACATGCCATATTTAAAATTCTGGCTGTGCATTGGTGGGCACCTAAGCCCTAGCTCAGCTGGAGAATAACGCTGCGGTGAATATGAAGTAGGCTAGCTTCAACATGCTTATTTAAGCCCCTTTGAGTATACACGCAGTAATGGGATTGCTTGATCATAAGATAATTCTGGTTTTTTAGGAACCTTCAAGGAAGTACTGCATACATTAAGTGATAAAATTGTGAGAACTGAACAAGTTAACAAATGTTTGGAATTATTGATTAGTGTCTGGTACCTGGTAAATGTGTGTTACAGCTCATTATTTTTAAAACTTTTTTTAAATTTTTAAGATTTTATGTGCATTGCTATTTTGCCTGCGTGTGTTGTTGGATCCCCTTTAACTTGAGTTACAGACAGTTGTGAGCTGCCATGTAGGTGCTGAGAATTGAACCTAGGTCTTTTGGAAGAGCAGATAGTGTTCTAAACACTTGAGCCACCTCTCCAGCCCCAAGGGTTAACTATTCTTGTGACTTTGTTACTAGATGTCCCCCCTGGCCCTGAAAGGTTTCCTTATACATTCTTCCTAGAGTACTTGGGTGTCTGTCAGTCTGTAAGACTCACCAACCGTTGATGGAATCAGTGTCCACTTAGGACAGCTGTCTGCTGGAGGGAGTTTGCCAGCAGCCAGCTCTGCACCTCCTGCTGCACTCCTGCTGCTGAGCCAACTGGTTGTATCTCAGATAAGCGTGTGAGTAGAAAACAAATGGAGGCAACTTGAGGACGGGTGGACTTGGTCCGAGCAGGCGTACAGAATCAATGTGAACTAAGCATTGTCTGTTGACAACAGAAGCAAACAACTAATGCGACAGGCTTTGTTTAAAGGGCGGAATGGCCAGGGCAGCCTGGGTTAAGATGAAACCCTGTCTCGGAAAAATACAAAGAAAACAGAGTGGAGAAGTGATTCAGCGCTTAAAAGCGTGTAATGGTCTCGCAGAAGACCCAAGATCAGTGCCCGGTACCCAGGGTGGGGCTGCCAGCTGCCAGTAATTCTAGCTCCAGATGATCCAACTCCCTCTTCTAGTCTAAAAAGGTACCACACGCATGTACAGACACACATAGATACCTATAAAAATTATTTCTTAAAAAGGAAAAAAGAAAAGAATGTGAGCTACTTCCCAGGAAAGCACTAATATAAACGTTGGCAATCATTAACCATCCCAGATAATGGATGCGGAAAGAGGGCTTAGAAGGAGGGTGAGTGAGTGGCCCCACGCTGTAAAATGTGTAAGTGATAGGTTTAGCCAGGATTGAACTGTGGGCACTCAAACCCAGAGCCTCAGTTTCTGAACATCTACCACAGACATCTCTCTCCATCTGTATATGTATTGATTTTTATAGAATTTTTAAATCCAGTTAAGGTCCAGCGTGGTGGTGGCACAGGTCTGTGATTCCCCATATTGGGCCAGGGGCTTAAGGTGTACAGAGGCAAGATAGGCCAATCTGGTCCACATAGCAAGTCCTTATCAGAAAAGAGGCAAGTGGAGGTATCTTACCTAAAAATGGCAGATGGAATTCCATGAGTCAGTGAAGCTCAGGAACTCAGAACGTGTTTGCAATTTGCTTGTCCTCACTGCTGGCTGCGCAGTAAATACTCTTTCTTCTTCACTATGAAAGCAACATTGCTCGTCCTCACTGTTGGCTCTGCATTAGATATTCTTTCTTCTTCTTCACTATGAAAGCAACATCATTTTTCAGCCTCCGTAAGCTGGATTCAAGCAGGTCCTCCAAATCCTTAAGCATCTGTGACTGTTGGTGCACAAAAGGTCGAAGCATTTGATCGTCTTCCTAAAAATGAAAGGAAAAAAAATGACAGTGATGTCATGACTGGAGTGAAAATACTTGGTGCGTGTGAACGAGGTGTCCAGCAAATGTCCATGTGGCTGAATGAGCAAGTTGGCCTGCTCACAGCTGGGCACTGATGACAAGAACTCATGTTTGCTGAGCTTCTCCTTCATACTGAAAAAAATAAATGATGTTATTTTCCCTCCCCCCCCTCAAAAAAAGGATTTCTATTGCTGTGAAGGGATACCAAGACCACATGAAAACATTCAATTGGGGCTGGCTTCCAGTTTACTCCTTTATCATGGCAGGAAACATGGAGGGATACAGGCAGACATGGTGCTAGAGAAGGAGTTGAATTCTACATCTTGATCCACAGAGAGCAGAAAACTGAGACCCTGCCTCCAATCAGGCCACACCTACTCCAACAAGGCCACACCTTCTAGTAGTGCCAGTCCTATGTAGGATATTTGATCACACTGTGAACCCAGAGATTGGATTATTTATTGAAAACTCTGCTTCTAGTTGTGGTGTAGCTCAACCTGAGTACACACCTTTAATTCAAGAACTTTCTGCCTGAATATTATAAAATCAACCATAGGTCAAGAGGTGGAGCAAACAACCAGTTGACAGGGGATAAAACAGTAAGAGGAAGTCAAGAGGATAGAGAGACACACACAGGAAGTAGGAAGGACATCTAGTTGGGAGAGTTTTGTTCAAGTAGGAGCAAGGTTCTTTTTGGGGGGACATCGGCAGAGGAAGAAAGTCATCTGGGTGCTTACTCTGTCTCTTTGAGCTAGTAGGCTTTCATGCCAGCATCTGGCTCCTGAGAAGCCATCAGATTTGGTAGGATACCTGGGAAATCCTCAAGGAGAGAGTTAAAGCTATTAAAAGGAAAAATGTTCCCACATTAAGAATGGGAAATATAATACTCAGGGTGTCAGGCCCCTGCATCGTGCTACTTTAAATGGCACGGAAATAGAGAAAATGAAATGATAAATGACTTTATTGAGATTGACATCATACCAATTTATAATTCCTACCAGTCTGGACATTGATATTTTATCATTAAGAGGCAGAGTGGTTTTTTGTGCCAAATGTGGAAAGTGGGTTGATAGGATGCAAGCCTTAGGAAGATTTATAAATGAAAATAAGGAAAATACTCAAACACAGAGGAATTTAGGCAAGAACGTACCATGCCACCACATGGTGACACTGAAGAGGGGTGGCCAAAGTTGTTAGAAAACCAACAGACAACAGGCACCCCCAAGGTTATCAGGGAGTTAAATGGAGTCCTATTAGACTTGAGGAGATTTAAGGAAGCAGTTGTTCATTGGTATGTATTCACCCTATGTGGTGAATTCATGGGCAACTAGGAGCAGAAGCATCTCACAAGACTGGAAAGAGTTGGCAACAGTAATATTGGAGGCTGTCCCCAGTTCTGACGACGAACATGGTGTAAAGAGTCATAGAACAACAAACAGACCTTGAGGTATTAATAATATTCCCCAAGATCAGTCGCTAGATGATGGTCAGTATGCTGAATTACAAAGGCAGCTTGAATTTGATGATCATGACTTGGCACTATATCATTTAGCAGTTTTAAATGCTTGGGACAAGGTTGAAGAATCAGAGGTCTGAATCATTTACTAAAATTATGCAAGGTCCAAAAGAAGCGTTCACTTTTTTTTTGCAATGATTGACTTCAGCTATAAATAGAATAGTATCAGATCCAGAGTCCTACAACTATTAATCAAATCTTTGTCTTTTGAGAATGCTCATTCAGAATGCAAAAGGGTGATTAGGCCTTTAAAAGCAAGAACAGCACCAATAGTTGAATGGATTAGGAATATGACTGATATTGGATCTCTCATTTATGATGCTACTCTAGTAGAAGCATTTCTAAAAGTTTTAAGAAAAATCAAAATGTGAGATGTTTTAATTGTGGTAAACAAGGTCATTTGAAAAGGGATTGTGGGCAAGGCATTTCTAGAAACAGTATTTTCCAGAGATTTTTTTTTCTGGGGTATGCAGAGGTGTGGTAAAGGCCAGCATTGGACTAAGGAATGCAGATCAATAAGGGCCAGGCAAGGTAATCTCTGCCATCAGGAAGTACCCTAAGGAACCTCCTACAGGCCCCAAGTTCAAATTTGATTCAGTCATTCCCTGTCAACATTGGAGAAAATCATTCACAGAGCATAAAAATTGACTAGTCTGTTGTTAAAAAACAACACTGCTCTGGGTATAATCAGGACAGAACAGCTTCAAAAGATAAAACAAAAATTCAAGAGAGACTAGAAAAGAAGTATTTTTGCAAGCTGCTATAAATGATCAGAGATCAAAGCTAAAAATACAAATAAATGACGTTGAAAATTGAAGGGTTACTAGACACAGGAGCATATGTAACAATAGTTTCACCAAAATCTTGGTATCCAAATTGACCTCTTCAGGAGGTAAATATTTGGTTTCTAGGGATTGGAACTTTATCTCAGGTAAAACAAACTAAAAGATGATCAAATGTATAGGGCCAGAAGGAGAGATAGGAAAAGTAAAGCCGTACGTGGCCATGAATTTATGGGGACATGATTTGTTGCAGCAATGGAAACACAGATTTAACATTCCTCCAATCTCAGAAACAAACCATAAAATGAATTCTTCTAGAAAAAAAATAGTAAAAGGTATTATCAAGAACAGTCACAGACAGTTCAGATTATACCTAAGCAGAGCACAGTGGCTGTTGGTCTTTCAAAGGTACCAACCACCGTGTTTAAAATGGATAACTGACAAATCTGTCTGTGTGGAACAATGACCTTGGATATGAGAAAAATCACAGGCATCTTAACATCTGGTACAGGAACAGCTCAGTGATAAACATATTAAATAATCAACCAGTCCTTAGAATTCTCCTATATTCTTCATTAAAAAGAAATATGGAAAATGGAGAATGTTAGCAGATTTGAGAGCCCTAAGTAAGGTGATTCAGTCAATGGGCTCTTTACAGCCAGGAATTCCCTTACCCTCCATTGCCTAAGGGGTGATCTATTATATGCCTTTAGAAGAACAAAGGAAAACTTGCCTTCCCAGTTCTTAATTAAAATAATGTTCATCGGGAGGCAGAGTTAGGCAGATCTCTGTGAATCCAAGGCCAGCCTGGTCTATAAGAGCTAGTTCCAGGACTGGCTCCAAAGCAACACAGAGAATCCCTGTCTCAAAAAAACCAATGGATGGGCTGGAGAGATGGCTCAGTGGTTAAGAGCATTGCCTGCTCTTCCAAAGGTCTTGAGTTCAATTCCCTGCAACCACATGGTGGCTCACAACCATCTGTAAAGAGGTCTGGTGCCTTCTTCCGGCCTGCAGGCATACACACAGACAGAATATTGTATACATAATAAATAAATAAATAAAAACAATGGATAAATAAATAAATATAAAATAATGTTCAACATATTAAAAGGTACCACTAGAAAATTCTTCCACAAGAAAGATTAAATAGTCCCACCTTGTGTCAATATTTTGTACAACAGCCATTAGAACTAATTCATACAGTTTCCTCAATCTATAATTTACTATTATATGGATGATATCTTACTAGCTGATTCAGACTCAGATACCTTAGGAAAAATGTTTGATGATGTAAAGAGAATTTTGCCTTGCTGGAGATTACAAATTACTCCTGGAAAAAAATTACAATGAGGAGAGCCTATCAGTTATCTAGGATATAAGATAGGTTTACAGAAAATTCAACCATAGAAAGTACAAATCAGGAGAGATCAATTACAAACTCCATGATTTTCAAAAATTGCTGGGAGATATTAACTGGCTATGGCCCACAATTGAATTGAACTCAAGATCTAAGTAATTTATTTTGAACCTTATAAGGTTATAACGATTTAAATATTTTAAGGAAATTTTCAGCTGAGGCTGAGAGAATTGGCTTTGGTAGAATAGAAGTTACAGGATGCACATGTGGATTGCGTGGATCCATAGCTTGACTGTATTCTAGTTATTCTATCTTCTACTCAGTCTTCCACAGGAGATTGCAGAGAGAAGATAATATCTTAGAATGGATATTGTTATTAGCACACAAACATAGTAAAAAAATTAAAAACCTATTTAGAAAAGGTTTCTAAACTGATTCTGAAAGAAAAATTAAGACTTCGTCAATTAGTAGGAATAAACCTAGCAGAAATTGTTATATCTTTTACTAATGCTGAAAATGCCTTATTATGGGCAGAAATTGAACATTGACAAAGAGCTTGCAGTAAGTTTGGGGAGAGATTGGCAACAAATATCCCAAAAGCAAGAGACTTCAGTTTATAAAAATAACTAATTGGATTCTCCCTTGTATAGTAAGATGGACACCAAATTCTAGAGCCCCTACATTCTATACTGATGCACATAAATAAATCAGAAAGGCAGGTTTTAAGTCAGAAAAATAAGTGGCTCAAAGCCCTTATGATTTGGTTCAAAGATCAGATCTGTAAGCCATTCTTATGGGTATTAATAGATTTTCCTGGATCTCTTAATTACTGACTCTCAACATTCAGAAACTGAACTTATTCCAGATGATTCAGAATTTTGCTATGTATTCAACTACCACAAGCAATCAGAAATAGAAATTATCCTTCGTACATAACATATCAGATCCCATACAGGCCTACCAGGCCTTCTAGCACAAGATAATGATGAAATTGATCAGCCATTAATAGGAAATGGGCTAGAAGCCTCAGAATTTCATGAGCAACACCATTTTAATAGCAAAGATTTGAAGAGTTTTCTATCATTTGGCAACAAATCAAGAAAATAGAAACCCTAACCAGGATAGGTTACACGGTGCTTTATTTTTTATTTTATTTTATTTTGGTTTTTTTGAACAGGGTTTCACTGTGTAGCCCTAGCTATCCTGGAACTCACTCTGTAGACCAGGCTGGCCTCGAACTCACAGATCCACCCACCTTCCTCTGCCTCCCGAGTGCTGCAATTAAGGGCAAGCACCACCACCGCCTGGCCAGGACCCACACTGTTAAAAGCACTGATTTGCTCATCTGCTCACACACACACCTCCCATCTCTGTGCCGTCAAATCTGTGGGCTCAATGGAGTGCTGTCTGGGTGTCACAGGGAGGCTGAGTACTCACGGGGGGTCTGCACTGCCGCAGTCTGAGCAGCTGTTGTCTGGCCATGCTCATGCCTCCATAGAACACCTTCAGGGCTCTGGCCAGCTGTGCATCGCAGCCGGCTTGCTGAGCACACATCTGCTTAGCCTCTCTGACTGCCGGCAGCTGGGCTCTCACCTCAGCTCCCTCTGGGTTATCTGCCCTCCGGGCTGGGGTACAAAGAAAAAAAGTATGGGTTTCTCTGTGTAGATCTAGCTGTCCTGAAACTCACTCCCTCGACCAGATTGGCATCAAACTTAGAGATCTACGTGTCTCTGCCTCTACCTCCTGAGTGCTAGGATTAAAGGTGTGTGCCACCAGGCCCAGCTTTGGGGACATTTTATGTCTTCACTTATCAGCATATTCCCTTTGGAGCCACTCTAAGAAATCTTAGAGGGCAAAAGAGAAAGGGTTCTGTTCTTTTGTTATGGTCTAAGATATGAGTTAACTCATTAAGATTTCCTGTTCTTCTGGAGCTGGAGAGATGGCTCAACAGTTAAGAGCACTGACTGCTCTTCCAGAGAACCTAGGTTCGATTCCAAATGCCCACATGGCGTCTGTGACTCTAGTTCCAGGGGTCCTCCTGACAGCCTCTGCTGGCCTCTCTGGGCACACATGCACTCAGGCACACATAAAAATAAGTAAATGTTTTTTAAAGACAAATAGTACATTCCAAACATGGGAACTAAGAATGAGATGAGCCAGCAAATGATACTGTCTCTCACCGTGTTGAGCAGAGCCAGTTTTTTCCAGCGATGCCTTGAGAAACATGTTTTCTTCTCTGAGGGCTCGGTTAATGTCTCTGAGCAGCTCCGTCTCCTGCTCTAATGTGAGCAGTTTCTGATAAATTTCTGGTACCTGGTTTGACATGATCTACAGAAGATACGACAGCTCAGCTTTTGTGGAATTACCTGCACAGCCTTCCAGACTAGTGGTTCATACCACCTCGTGTAAACAAGGAGGGAATGGGGGCAGGGAGAGGTTTAAATCCCTCGGGACACACAGAAAAGCACAAAACCACTTTCATAAAGGGATGATTCTTGGGGGCTGTCACTGAGGTTGTTCCCCCTTGTCATTTGCCACGAAGTACACACCTGGCTCACAGTCTTCACACTGGACAATTTCTTGGTATCTACCACAATGTGGCCTTCACCTGGGAGCAGGCTGTCCAGCTGAGAGAAGCCGAATTCAGCGCAGCCTTCTGCAGCGTGGGAGAGGGGACCAGAAAGGAAAGACCCCAGTGAGCTGAAGTGAATATTGAACCCCAGGCCTGGCAGAAGATGGCGCTTGCCCACTGCTCCCCAGACCCGCCTGCCTCCCTCGCTCCCTCTCAGCATGGAATCTGCTTGAACAGCACACCTAGGAAAGGAGGAACAAGCAAGGTACCCTGGAGGCCCCACAAGTCAACCACCAGGGCATTTGTCAGTAAGTAAGCCAGGAACTCGCGAGATACACTCAAGGCCACGACGTGGACAGTCTCTTCCATCCGGGGGTTCACGCTCTTCCACACAGGCTTCGTATACAGAGTGTTTGGGAGATCATAGACTCTGTACCTGAGGCAAGGATATAAAACATAATTGAAAACCAGAAGGGCCATATCTGTTTGGCTAGCTGAGAAGCTGCCCTGTAACCGAGTCTTGTGGTTTTCTGCCTCCAGCTCTGTCACTCAGCATGAATACCAACACCATCGAGTAGGTAAGTCCAACAGGCAAGAAGGGGTTAATCAGTGTTTAAAGTGTTAGGTTTCCTTGGGAGGTGTTCAGTTTGTACTTGTTTTTTTGTTTGTTTTTGTTTTGAGACACAGTTTCTCTGTGTAGCCCTCGAACTGTCCTGGAACTCACTCTGTCTATAGACCAGGCTCGAACTCACAGAGATCCACCTGCCTCTGCCTCCTGAGTGCTGGGATCAAGGGTGTGTGCCACCACTGCCCAGCACATTTTTTACTTCTTAAAGCACCCTTTCTTTACCTTTCAATATCCTTTGAACCACCTGAATTTAATCCTTTCTGGTTGTGTCTGTACTTAAACAACATGGTTTTGGTGGATTTTTTTTTTTGTGGCAATTCAAATATCTGACCTGTTGCTTTAATCACATAAGAGACTCAGCAGCCATCCTAGGCATGTGGAGGGCCATGTGGCTGCTCTACGTGATGGAGAGAGTAGCCATTTTGCAGTTGAACAAACAGAAAAACTTAGAATTTTATGATAAACGCATCCACCAGAAGCCACACATATGGTGTGTTCACGGAGCATGTAGTGCGGATCCGTACCCCAGCTGGATGCCCCGGCTTGCATCTTCCTTTAGCCATTTGACACCAAGGCATCCGACAATGTGAATCTGGAAGTCAAGCCTCTTGCCCAGTAGCTCCAGGGGCTCAATAACCATATCTTCCTCCCCACGGGCCCTACAGACAAGAGTTGAACATCAGTCTCTGGATTAGGCTGGACCCAGGCTAGTTAGTGTTCAAATGTCACAGAAATGAAAGAGTCCTTTAGAGATAGACGATTGCCCTGGAGGACTGGATGGTAGTATCTGCTGTAGAATCCACTCAAGAGCCAGTTCCGGATGGTGCTTCTGGCAAAGAGAGCTCACAGGCCAGAGAAGAAGCCAAACATCTCCGTGTGGCGAATGCGTGTGGGTAAGATGCAAAGCCCACACTGAGGACGATTGGTCCCACTGGGGAGGAGGAAGGGCCAGCTGTCTGCTCAGAGGCTGCAGCATAATTTGTCATCTGCCTTGGTGAGTCAGTCACAGTCCAGTCAGTATGATCCCTCTGTCCTTGGAAGCTGCCTGAGTCAGCTTTCCGACTGGGGACCTCTCTTACGTCAACCATGCTCTTAAAGGCTGAAACTCACACATAAGAATGTCATGTTAATTTTCAGTGTGACCCTAGGTAGCTAGTGCAGACAGGTGGCACACCAGTGGCCTGAAGTCCCTACAGACACTGCTTTTGGTCAGCTTGGCCTTTTGGACCCAGAACTATAAGACTCTCCTACTCCCTTCAAGGGAGTTTCCTCTTCATTAAGACAAAAGGTCACATTGGATGTTTGTATCCAGCCCAGGACTCCTGCCAGACTCTGTGCTTACAATTGCTGAAATACTGTTATATAAACATCTTATGGCCTAAAACATAAATAATAAATCAGGAGTTTAGGGACAGCACAGAAGGATCCAGACACCTAGCGCCTCCCCACCCCAAACCAAAGAGCAAAGCTCTGGCCTCTGCCAAGAATGGAGACGGAAAAGCAGAAACCAACTCTCTGCTTCTGGCCCTGATGCCTGCCAAGTGTGACAAGCACCCTGTGTAGTGGATGCCAGACCTGCAAGGTGCCAGTAGCAGGCTGTGGCTGAGGGTAAGCATGTCCACAACACAGGCTTCCTTCCCTGGGTTCCCTCATGGAACCAGCCCAGGCTTTGGGTTCAGCGTTCCTCATGCCATCTGCTGTTTTGTGGGATGTCTCCTGATTCCCCGGGTCCCTGGGGCAGTGCTGAGCTGTCTCTAATGCTAGCCATTTGTCAAGAATCAGATTCAACGAGGTCAAGTCATAAATGAGTTCATTCTCTTGTCTGCTTGTCTCATGGGTAACCCCTTAAGGGACCAAGTTGATTTCCTTCCACCCTTCATGAGAACTCGGGCTCTTTTGAGCATCCTGGGAGGGGACCAAGACTCACCATCCCTCCGGGGAGCAGGGAGTGATGCGGATGTGCAATACTGCCTCCTCCAGCCCGTCATAGTTCAGAAACTCCACCTGTTCCTCCAGCATCATACGGTAAGCCAGGGACTGCAGCCAAATGTGTGCTGAGCCCAAGTGGACAACCTCCACAGGGTCCCAGAAAGGGTCATCTTCCTGAGCCACCTGGCTGTCTTCACTCTCTAGAAAGTGCTGGTAAAGTTCCTCCATCAGGAATTTCCTATTGATAAACTTGGATTTTGACCAAATCCATACCTGGGGATGCAAATGGGGTCACCCAGAATCTTAGTTACTGTTCTATAAACTCGGTTTTTGACCAGATCCATACCAGGGAAGGCAAGGGAGGTCACCCAGCATCTTAGTTACTTATGTGCTTCTGTGAAGAGACACCATGACCGAGGCAACCTGTAAATGAACGTACTCAACTGGGGGCTTGCTTGTGGTTTCAGAGGGTTAGTCCATGATCATCATGAGAAGCTGGCATCAGGTCAGCAATCATGGCCCTGAGCAGTAGCTGGAGTGTCACATTCTGATCCACCAATTGGAGGTGGAGACAGACTGGGCCTGGCGTGAACGTACAGTGACACACCTCCTCCAACAGGGAGACACCTAATCCTTTCCAACACAGTTCCACCAACTTGGAATCTAAACATTCACATGCATGAGCCTATGAGAGCCAATATTATCCAAACTACCAGGCCATGTCCCGTTTCATTTGCTGCTTAAACAACCCATCTTTTATCCACCCTGTGCCTCCTAATGGGTTGAGTTTTGGGAAGATCACATACTACTCTCAAACTTAACTTTTTGAGGCCCTTCCAGAACCACATTGTAAGTGATGGCAGTGGAGCCAGAGAGATAATTATGGTTGATTAAAGGTAGAGAGGCCATGAACCAAGGCGGCTTGGTGGTGTCTAGAAGTTGGCAAAAGCAAGGAAATAGATTTAACCACTGGTTTTCCACAGAACAGCATGGCTCAGCAAGACCTGTGTTGGACTCACAGCCCACAGAGAGCTAAGTTAGACCCTAGGGGAGTCAGTGAGTTGACAGTGCTTGTCATGGACAATAGAGGACAAATAGAGAACAACTGGTCTACCAGAAAGCCGAGCGGCTCCACAGCAAATGCAGAGCCACGTGCTGGGTGGACAGCCTCTTCCGCCTCCCCTGTAGCTAAGCACACAGGCACGTTAGCTCCATTTCTCAGAAGCCCACAAAGGGGTTCCATTCTTGTTCAGGGATTCACCAGTGAGCAACAAGTCCAAGACAGGAGTTACTGCCTCTCACTGCAAGAGCAGGGCCTCTTCAAATACCTGCTATGGAGAGAAACTTAAGAGAAATCCACTTAGAAGTTTTCTTGACTGAAAATGTCACATCAGAAGTGGTATGAAGTAAAACCAACAACCCCTTGGCAACTAGAATAAAAACAAAAGCCAATGGCTAAGGCCTTGACTCCATGAACATCACCTTCCCTGGGAAAGTTGTATGACAAATGCAGATTTTTCTGTCTCTCTGGCCTCCAGGCATGTAAGGAAGCACCAAAGATGTATGTTTCTGTCCCGTGCTCACCTATACCATCTGGGTAAGCTTCCAGGCTTAAGTCAGGTCTTTATCATCTCTATTCCTACTGGCTATCCAGGAGCTCACTATATAGACCAGGCTAGCCTTAGAAACCCACCTGCCTCTGCCTCCTGAGTGCTGGGATTAAAGGTATGCACCACCACCTTGGATCTCTGGTCTACAGGCAGGGCTACACAGAGAAACTCTGTCTCAAAAAATAGAACCATGCTCTGTAGAGCATTTTTTAACTATTGATTGATATAAGAGGACTGAGCACATGGCTGGTGGTCCTGCGTTCTATAAGAAACAAGCTGAGTGAACCATCAGGAGGTCAGTAAGCAGCACTCCTCCATGGCCTCCAGATTCCTGCCTGCCTTGGTGTGGGAAGTCCTTTTGTATGTGTTATTTTTATTGGCTAACAAGTAAAGAATCTGCCTTGGCCTGTGATAGGTAAAGTAGAGCTGGGGGGGGAGGACTAAACTGAATGCTGGGAGAAAGAAGGTGGAGTCAAGCAATGCCATGGAGCCACCAGAGGAAAAAGACACAAGCTGCCAGCTGGAACCTTGCTGGTAGGCCATGAGCCTCGTGGTAAAATATAAAATAGAAATGGATTAATTTAATATGTAAGAGCATGTTAGAAATATGTTAGAGTCATTGGCCAAGCAGTGTTTTAAATAATATTGTTTGTGTGATTATTTTGGGACTGAGCAGTTTGGAATGAACAGTCTTCTTACAACAGATTGGCGCACCAACACAGCCTACTAAATAGCTTTTACTCAGATAAAAAGGGTTTATATACTGCACGGTGCTCCCTAAAGTTGAGATGGTGAGGACAGCCACCAGGCAGTCTCAGAGGCAGTAAACATGCTTCCTCCCTGTTGGACTGGGCGAAGCAAGCAGGCAGGGCCTTGTTGGCCCTAGCCACACCCACTTAGCATTAAAAACGGGAGGTGCTTCTGGTCAGAAATTACAGATACACGATAAAGACAGATTCAGATATAAAAAAAGACCTCTACAGGGTTGGATAATGTACATAGACTTAGGAAAGAGAAGAAAAGAGTATAGAGAGTTATAAAAAAAGTAAATCATTTTTAAAAAAAGTCTTTAAAGAAGACAGAGTACAGACATAGATTAAGGAAATAAAGAAAAATAAGCCACATAAAGATGGAAAATACAGAGTCTAGATTATGTATATTATTGTGTTTTCTTTGAATTTTTTGACTGTGAAGGAGCTAAATACGGAGAAATATTTCATTGTATGGGCTGCTAAGCTAAACCAACCTATATATTTTAAAGGTATCAGGACTTCAGAATTTGGGTCTAAGAATATTTATTTTGGAAAAGAGGTTCTTTTGTTTCCACAGAGTATGAGAACCTGTGGAATTCTTCCAGACTAATATGGTTTGATGGGCCAAGACCCCACAAAAGGTTGCCCACCACCAAAAATACTTCACCCAACAAAAAACAGGAAGCAATTTGGAGAGAACTACACCCAAATTCCCAAATATTGTTTATAATGTTTGTTTACATTGAAAGGGGGATAGGCTACAGATATGAATACTTTGCAATAGTATGGATCTTGGTTTATTTATACAAATTTAAGGTCATTTTTGTTATATGTATACTTCTGCTCTTGATTACGGTATTATTTTTGTGCAGCTCCTTTAAAAACGCAATATATAATTAAGAAATGTAGGTTAATAGAAAGTCATCTATAAAAGTCAAGCTTGTAATCATGTTAGTTAGGTTTTATAGATGTACAGAGATATATTCCAGATGGCTAGTTATTATTCAAACCTTTTAAAGACTATAGAATATGGCATTTAGAATGTTTTAAGAACTTAGGACTTTTCATGACAATGAGACACATCCTGGCAGCACCATTTACTTCAAGAGGATGATGGGCATTAAAGAGGCTCCTTATGGAGTTGGTTAGACATTTGGGCAAGAAACTGCTCTTGCCTGGACTGCTTGATGGTATGCTGTATGAACTGGACTTGCAGAACCCACAGAAAAATGACTGCTGAAGTTGCCTAAAAAAAGTGAGACCGTCCTTCAGGGTTCCTGCTTCATGAAAGAGTCTGCCAGACATTCTGCAGGACACAGAAGAAAGCAACTGATGAACTTTGCCATTACAAGGCAGAACAAATCTTCAAATTTCCTACTTCATGGAAAAGTCTTCTGGATACTATGGGCCTGTAGGCTGAAGATGAATGCCCCAATGGTAGAGAAGAACTTTGGGTGACTGTCCAGGCAACGAGATGTCTCTGTCAATTCTAGAGTTTGGGAAGTTGTTTACAATGCACTTCCTGTTTACTTAGGTAATATTATATCCTTCTAGAGTCTTTGATGGAATTGGATAGTTATAATTATAGTTTTCCTTAGTTATGATAGAAGATAAAATAGATATAAATGTTGTTACTATAATTCTTACTTGATACCTGTTTTGTTATATGTGATTTTACTATGTTATAGTTAAAACCTTCCTTTTTATTTAAACAGAAAAGGTGAAATAGTGTGGGAAGTCCTACTGTTTGTGTTGCTTTTATTGGTTAATGAATAAAGAACCTGCCTTGGCCTGTGATAGGGTAGAGTATAGCTAGACAGGAAAAACTAAACTGAATGCTGGGAGAAAGAAGGCAGAGTCAAGAGACATCATGGATCCACCAGGGGAAAAAGACGCGAGCTGCTAGTTGGAACCTTGCCGGTAGGCCACAAGCCTCATGGTAAAACATAAAACAATAGAAATGGTTTAATATGTAAGAACTTGCTAGAAATATGTTAGAGTCATTGGCCAAGCAGTGTTTTAATTAATATAGTTTCTGTGTAATTGTTTTGGGGCTGAGTAGCCAGGAACAAACAGTCTCCTCCAGCACTGCCTTGGCTTGAGTTCCTTCCTTCTCTGCTTTCAATGATAAACTGTTACACAGGAGAGCGAGTGAAATAAACCCTTTCCACCCCAAGCTGCCTTTGGTTATGGTGTTTCATCACAGCAGTAGCGACCCTGAATAAGCACAATGTCACTAGAAAAGATCCTAGGAACTGGCACTATGAGAGAAAGACCAGGACACGAAACAAAGGGTCCCCAGACTCAGCTCCTACTCAGAGAGCATCTGGGTTCTTGTCTAGGTTGTAGCTGGCAAAAAATCCCCTGTGTACTTTGGAAGCTCTCCAAGGATACCCCCTGTGTACTTTGGAAGCTCTCCAAGGATACCACGTCTACCCACTTATGGGGTCTTACCTCGTGAGTGCTTGGTTTGGTCACCTTCACCATGACCTCTTTCTGGAGGTCGAAGCCCCTGGAATCTGATGATGCCAAGTTCTTCACCTTCAATTCCATTTTAAGTCCCTGGTAAAGAGACAGCTCGCTAAACAATCCCCTCATTCCTATTCCTTTTACAGTCTCTTCCCCATTCTTCCCAGCCCCAGGCTTCGTAAAAGAGCACAGCCTGGCTCTTCCTGTTCCTAGGAGTTTCTGCCCCACCAAATAGCAGAAGATCAGCATCTCCCAGTGGTATCCTGAACTAACGTTTATACTTCCTAAGTTGGTTAACTCCCTTTCAAGGCTCCTGCTGACTGGGATCTTGTGTTCTCAGGAGCTAACCCTAGGCCAGGTCCACTCTGTGGTATACAGCCACTGAGGTGCTGGAGAGGCATGGGGACTTCAGAGGTGGTCAATTATTGCTAGTAAGTGTTGGTCTGGGATGCTAGTGCCAGGGGCTCAGCTAGCTGGGAAGGCCTGAGAACCCTGTCCCTAGCTCTCAGTGCCATCGTGGGAAAAGCTTCATCCTTCCCCAACCTCAGACCTTTGAGGACCTGACGTTCTGCCATTACTGGAGGTGAAAGGTCACCTTCTTTAGCTCCTCGCTCATCTGATTTGCCTCCACAACCAGCGGCATGAGTTTGATGTAGTCCTGGAAAACAGCTAAGACGCTGGGGTCAGCTTGGCCATCTCCGGGGCTCCCAGTACCTAGCGAGAGTCACGGAGGAAGTAAGTCTGTTTGTTCAGTGACACTTTTGTCCTTCATGAAACACACACTCAGCTGTTCACTTACATTGCCTCAAAATCTTGGCTTCAAGGCCCTCAGTCCAGTGCAGTTCTGGACTGTCCAGGAAGGAGGGTTAAAGGAAGTAGAAGCCAATGGGCCAGAGGAGGGGCTGAATCCTCAGTGACCCAGCAAATAATTTGTTCTCCTTCAGTGTCTGGGTGCTATGGAGGAAGGGTCATAGGGACTACGGGAGGTCCTGAGCCTCTCTCCAGACTTGGAAGAGTACTGCCTTGTGTTAGGACCTGCCTGCTCCTTAGAGACTTCCCGCCCGTGGGTCACATGGCACCGATGCCTCAGAACTTCCCACCAGGCTGCCATGGGAACCCACCTCATCACCGGGACGAGAATGCTTCAGCCCAGGGCCCGAGGTTTGATGAACTTCCTGTCACCACCGTCCCTATGCTGGGAAGGCATCTGCACAGTCAGTTATGGAGAACTAAATGGAAAGGGTTATTTGTGGATGGTTTTGCTATGGTTTTTTTTTTTTTGTGTGTGTGTGTGTACAGTGTGAACGCAGAGACCAAACAAAGAAGGGGGTCATGTCTTCTATCACTTTCCACCTTATTCCCTTGAGGCAGTGTCTCTCCATGAACCTAGACAAGCAGTCACTAAGCCCCAGACAACCCTCTTGTCTCTGTCCCTCATGAGACAACACTCAGCTCTTTCCGTGGATGACGGTATAAACGTGTGTCCTCGTGGCTATGATGCTAGCATTCTTAATCACTAAGCCAGCTTGCTAACCCTGGCCTTGGGTTTAAGTCAAGAATTTAAGAATGTGGGTGTGGTAATCCCAGTTCTCAGTAGGCTGAGGCAAGTTAACACCTTGAGACCACCTTGAGCTACAAAATGAGTTTCGAGCTAGCCTTAGGTACCTGGTGAGATCTGAATCTGAGTTAACTATGGTGGCTCATACCTGTCATCTCAGCACTCCACTGCCCCTCAGCTGTGGCTTTATTAAGGTAAACAGAGCCTAGTACATCAAAGACCTCAGTGGGATCCAGCCAACCCTGTGCACATGACTTGGGGCTGGGGGAGGTGGTGTGGGAAGGTGTTAAGGAGTTCTGCCTGAGGAATAAGGGGAGGTAGACAGGTAGAGAGTGGAGCCTCTAGGAACCCGTGAGGAATCCTACATAGTGCAGGGGTGGAGGGTGGGTTGAGGGCCAAAAGATTATATTCCACTCAGAAACCCAGAGCTGCAGCTTCTTCCAGACCAGGGCCTGGACCTCGCTCCTCCCCATCTCTCCAGCCCAGAGCAGGCTCTCAGTGTGTGCTGGAGCGCTCCCCACTGGCTGAAGGCTTTTATCTAACCCACCCATCTCCTCAGCATTCTTGCTTCCACTTGCTGCACGGAACACGCTCCCATACCAAGCTTCATACCGTGGACTATCTTCATCCTCATCCCTAGGGGAGGGCCAGTGACCTCACACTGTTGACATCTATTCAGTTTTCTATATTTCTATTTCTCTATTTCGGGGCTGATGATGTAGCTCAGTGGAGCACTTGTCTGGCTTGCAAAAACACAAAGCCTTGGGTTTTATCGCCAATACACACACACACACAGAGACAGAGAGGAGGGAGAGGGAGGGAGGAGAGGGAGAGGGAGAGGGAGAGAGAGGTCAGATTTTAACTTCCTGCATACTGTACTCTGGCTCCATGAAAGCAGTTGTTTTTGTTTTCCCAGGAAGGCAGGTCCAGGATTGCTTACCAAGCATGTCCATGCTCATTCCCTCAGCAGCTGCCCGCTCCAGCTGGAAAAAGTCATAATCGTATCTACTCAAGTCTTCATCACCTCGCTCTGAGGGAAACCCGATGTAGAGGAAGGCACTGTTGGATCCCAAGATGATGCGGTCCTGGAAGGGAGAGCGTAGGGAGGAAAGGCCTGGCCTGCTCCAGGGCTCAGGCTTCTGGAGCCGGAGTGGAGAGAGCCGAGGACACTCTTGACTCCGTGACCACCGAGATTCAGACCTCTGCCAGGATGTGTGGTCTGAGCCTCAGAAGAAAAGCACGGGGGGGGGGGGGCAGGGGTGGTTCTGTACCATGCGCTGGGGTCTGATTCAGGTTAGGTTATTGGAGTTCCTCTGAGAGGGCAGAGGTTTAAGTGCAGACGTTATGTGGGGGCTTTTCAGTGAGGTAGACCATACTGCTGATGGGCCACTAGAGGGAAGTCCTTGGGATGGGGCGTGTGCTGGACAATGAAGCTAGGGAGGGCTCACCCAGAGCTTCTCAAAGGGGACTGAGCCTCCTGCCTGTCTCAGAGGCTTGTGGCTCCTGTGTATAGTGATTGAGGGAGGAAGCCCCAGGCCTGGCCAGTCCCTCTCACTGTGACAGGAGACATTTCACAAGAGAGTCCTGCTCCCCCCTGCCCTTGTCACCATCTTGAGGGTAGCACGGTAGCACTTCTGTGGCTGGGCAGGGGACGTACCAAGTGCTGCAGCTTTGTCCTGCTGGTGACAGGGACCCCGTTAACAATCACCTTGCACTCGCCGTGTGGTGCGACTGCCACTTTACCGTCCAGATTCACGAAAGAAGCGTGTTTATCTGAAATCCTAAGAAGACAAGAGTTTGTCAGGGTCACCCAGTAAATTATGATTTCAAGGCTGGTCGAGTTGCACAATGAGACTCACAGCTGTGGTCAATGGGGAAGCTCCCACTCTCCCTCACCCCACACGGAAGCTGCAGGCCCGGCCTTGGAGAGGGCAAGGAGTTGGAAGATACCGAAGACGCTATTCTATTGACAGAGCAAACTCTAGCTGAGGGCCTGCAGCTGCCAGGAACCACCAGCTGCTGAGACCATCACAAGTCCGTGAATGCTACAGCTAGCAATGGAGAAATGAAAACATGTTTCATTAGCCAAGATTGTGTATCAAAAGGTAGTAAAGAGCTGTGGTGTGTGAACACCAGGGCAAACAATCCGCCAGAAAGGAGGGAATGGATTCCCAGGATTTCAGCAACATGGGTGCAACTGGAGGGCATTATGAAATCAGCCAGGTACAGAAAGACAAATAACCACATGTTCCACCCACACGTGGAGGTCAAGACACTGGTCTTGAA
This sequence comes from Microtus pennsylvanicus, assembly GCF_037038515.1. NCBI lineage: Eukaryota > Metazoa > Chordata > Mammalia > Rodentia > Cricetidae > Microtus > Microtus pennsylvanicus. The sequence goes on from NC_134588.1 coordinate 98,220,948, forward strand.
GAGAAGAATGCTTGCCATAGCTGGGGGTGAGGGAGGCAGGGCATGGGGGTGGATGAGGGAATGGTTAATGACCCCAGGGGTGGATCTTGATAGGAAGAGCATCTGGTGTTCCACAGTGTAAGCTTATGAGGCTCAAAGTCATTAGCTGAAAGTTTCAAAATCCCTAGCACACCTGACCACTGCCATTGTATGTATGTTCTGGAAATCACTCTACAGAGCACAAATACACATAGCTATGGTGCTGATTAAAACATATGTATGGTACTTTAAATTTTTTTGCTTCTTTTGGTTTTTGTTGTTTTTTTTCAAGACAGGTTTTCTCTGTGTAGCACTGGCTGTCCTGAAACTCTTTGTAGACCAGACTGGCCTCGAATTCATAGAAATCCACCTGCCTCTGCCTTCCAAGTGCTGGAATTAAAGGCGTGTACTACCATGCCTGGCTTAAAAATTTTAAAAGCTGCTTCAGTAAGGGCTTCAAACAGCGGAGGAGACAGCCCCCTGAAGATACAGTCGTGATAGACCCCCCACGACGTGCCTGGCCTTCCATCTCCTTGTTGTTGGCAGGGTCACCTTACTTCTGCTCATGCAGTTCTGTCTTACAGGATTTCCGCTGCCGTCCCTTTTCTCCCAAGATGCGTGGGGGAAACAGGAGGTGTGCACCACACACTGGACTTCAGCAAGCCCTCCTGCATGAGCACTGGAGGAGGTACTGAGGGAGGTCTAGGAACTTTTTAATATTGCCCATCCAGCAGGACTTACAGTGTGGCTTACCTACAACCAGATGACTTTCCAGAATCTACTCCAGTGAAGCATGTTAGCATAGTCCTGACAACCCAACACTCAGAGGAGGTGGCAGGGGGATTTCGTGTTTGAGGCCAACCTGGGCTACATAGTGAGATCATGTCTCAAAACAAAAAGCAAAACGCCGAACAAGACAGATCTCTGGGTTGAGGAGGTCTGGTCCTCTAGTTTGGGGCGGGTGCCGTTCTTACCCCAGGCCTTGAAGACAGATAGCATTTGAAGCAGCCCGACCAGCGTCGCAGGAGCCTGGGAAGAGTTGGGACAGTTTATCTTCAAATTGGCAGCATCTGGCCTTGATGAAGTAACATGCTTGACAGTCTGAGAGTGGCATTTTTTCTTCAATAAGAGTGTGCAGAGTGTCCCTCCCCCCATTGGAGCTGTCAATCATTAACAGCACCTGGATATGATCTTGCTTCATGGATAATTGTTTTACTTTCTGCTCTTTTTGCCTTGGGATCCCCAACTTGGTGAAAATGCCACCTTTTTCATGGTCCTTAGTCCTCAGTGACCCACTGAAGCTGGGACAGCAAAGGCTGTTAGAAGCTCTGTTTCTATGGTGACCAGCCCCTCAGGGTGTACCATGTCCCCTGCAGCTCCTGGGTGCTTCTGGCTGTCCTCCAGCCGCCAACCTGCACAGGGCTTAGCCACGCATAGTGCTCAGGGAGGGGAAAACAGGGATTGGGCCAACTCTGGGCATTGACTGCCAACCCATTCGGTAGCATTCCAAAGGCTGCCACCTCCTCAGAAACCACTAGACAAACATGTGATGTGACCACATGGGGGTGGCGGATAAATAACATGCAGTATAGGTAAATGATAGGGACCATTTACCTTAGCAAGGAAAGAAATTCCCAACCACGCTACAGCTGGAATGGGTTTAACGATATCAGTGAACCGAGCAAGCACAAAAGACAAGTGTGTGTGATCTCGCTGCTTTGAGGCACCACACATGGAGGAATCCAGACACAAAAAGAATGGTGGTCACCCAGGCTCAGGAAGGGGAGTGGGGAGTTGGCCTTTAATGGGTACACAGTTTCCATATGAGGTGATGGTGGAAAGTTCTGGAAATATGGAGATGATTTAGTGTCTATGCACTGTGTACTCAAGAGTGGTTAGAGAGGTGAGCTTTATGTTGTATGTTTTGGAATACAAAATTAAAACTATCAAAAAAGGAAAGGGAGAGAAAGGGATGGAGGGAGAGAGAAGGGAAGAGGGGGAAGGGGGAAAGAAAGGGAGAAGAAAATGGAATCAGAGCTGGCGGGGTGGGGGAGCAGGAGGATCAAGTACCGTTGTGAATGAAGAACTTGAGAACACCTGTGAGCTGTGGGTCCTCGTTGACATTGAGAAGGTGTGGGAGCGCCTTCACCATCTGCTGCTCCTAAGAAGACACAGAAAAGCCTGTAGATACCTAAGGCCCCAGGTCCTCAAGAGGGAAGGGAGCTGTCAGGACATGCCTGTTCCAAGGCCCAGGGGCCTCCCTTCCTGCCCCCCCCCCCAGTCATCTTTTGCTGTTCCTCCCCCCTTTATTCTGCCTCGCCTTTTTCTCTTCAGCCCTCCGACATCCTCAGGCTCCTTGCTTCCCTCTGGGTGGCCCCTCCCTGGATATCTTAAATTGCTGCTACCTGACTAAGCCTCAGCTAGAATGTCTAGTGAAGAACGGAACACTGCATTCTCCCCTCAGTGAGGCCCAAGCGCATTTCAGTCTTCCCCTCTCACCCAGGGTGGGACCCTGCTGTGCTCACAGAGGGTGGACAAACTGAACTAGAGCAAACACTGTGCCTTAGGGTGATGTTTAGACCCTAAAGTTCCTCTGATTAAGAGCAGAGAACACGAAAGCTCTGGTGGTTAGAGTTCACTGAAGTCAAGTTTTCTAGACCTGCACCCTGAATTCCACTCAAACCCAGAGTCATACAGGGCCACCCTGCCGCAGGGTGCTATTTAATAGGGCTTCCGCTGGCACCCGAGTTTTGCCTAGACCTTCAGAATCCTTGACCTCTAACTCGATCTCCACAGATCACACTCTATTCTACTTCTACCCCAAATGGCTTCATTCTGGGCTTCAGGAACTTTCCTGTAGCCAGGTTGGGTTCTCCCTTCTCTCCCAAGAGTTCCAGGTCTGGTCCAAGACTTGGGTATTTGCTTGGAGCCTCGTGGCTAAGAATAAGGTTCTGCAGAGGCAGGAAGGAGGGCGTGTTTCTCACCCGTGGATGTTCACAGCCTGGCCCAGAAGCTGGGGTGTGGCTCAGTGCTGCACAGAGGTTTGCCTAGCATTTGCAAGGCCCTGGATTTCACCCCTAGCACCCCAAAACAATAAATATTATACTCACAACATGGTCTGTTAGGAACTGACCATGAAAGTGAATACTAGCCAGGAGGGATGCAATAGCTCAGGCCGATCTACTGTCCCCAGAGGACATTCACACTCCTTAGTCCTTCAAAACTGAATCCCCAACATCTGTCTTCCCTCATCAGTATGCCATGATCTCCTTGATCCCTTCAGGCCCCAACTCTGCCCTCACTGCAGCTGGGAGCCTGACGGCAGCACTGGCTGTCAGCTGTGTGGAGAGAGATTACCACACGTGGACAGCGTGAGCCTCACCTGCGAGAGAGCCGCGTACTGCTCTTCCCATTCCTTCCGCGCCTGCTCCAGCAGGTGGGCCCAGGTCCGAGTGCCCAGCTGCCATTCTGCCAGGAAACAAGCCGAGTGCTCTAGAGGGAGGAAGGGACTTTAAGCATGGGGCATCAAAAGGGAGCCGTGACTGCAGAGGAGGAGCGGGGAAACCGAGCTGCTCCTGCGCGAAGACTCATCCGCTCAGTTCTGCGCCAGGTGGTACCCTGGGGTAACTCAGGCATTAGAACACGAAGGACAATTCACTGGGAAGCCTGGAGCTCAGAGGTCCCCTTTTCTCCTTTTCACATATGCAGGCATGTGGCCACCTGTTCAGGGAATTCCCATCTGCCCAGAGGTCAGAAAAGAATAACAGATTTGTCTTGCACTGGTTTGTTTTTTCTTTCATGTTTCATGCCTGGGTTTATAAACAGTGAGAATTAGATGCTGCATGTGTATAGACACCCGGCACATCCAGAACTCTGTGGTCACCGTATGCGTCTGCTCTAACTCAGGCAGTGTCTTGTTGCCGTGGATGCCTGAGTTCAGCAGGTCAGCATACGAAGCCTGGACGAGTGTCCTGATTGGCGTGCCTGCCCCGTGCGTCCTCATGGGCGCACATGCTGTGTCTGAGCCGTGCGGGAAAGCACAAGGCCGTTGTTCACGTCAGTGGCAAATGAGACCACACTGACGTCAAAGCTGAAATGTTTCAAGGTTGAGCCAGAAGATCCTTAACAAAACGTGGCTCTTCCCTCCCACCTGCGCTCTCTGGCCAGCCCAGCTGCTGCGCAGGCCACCACTCAGTCCTTCCAGCTAGCGTCTGGAGTCAGGCGTGGCTGAGCGTAGCCTCCCGACTTGATTTACCTTCTGCTCCGGCGTCCCCGAATCTGAGCAGCTGCTTGCTCTCAGCCCTGGATGCTCTCACCAGTGTGCACGTGTTGACCGTAGCTCTATTCTGAACCCTTTTAGCCCTGTCACATGCAATGACAAACATTCTCTCAGGCCCCTTTGCAGCCAGGGCCACCAGCCCTGGGGTAGCAGCAGGCAAGCCCAGATCCCAGGCAGAACCAGGCTAATTTTCCCTACCAGTAGTGTCCAGCCTTTTGCCCCTGTGTCATCTAAAAATTCCTTGGGCTACATGCATCGCTAGCCTGGGACGCATCGTGGGCCCACGAGCCAAAGGCTAAACATATCTGCAATCATTGAGACCAAAACTGACCTCAGTAACCTACAGGATTCCCACAAACTCACAAAGCTCAGCTGAGCCAAAAAATAAATAAATAAATAATAAAATAAAGCCGGGCGGTGGTGGCGCACGCCTTTAATCCCAGCACTCAGGAGGCAGAGGCAGGCGGATCTCTGTGAGTTCGAGACCAGCCTGGTCTACAAGAGCTGGTTCCAGGACAGGCTCCAAAACCACAGAGAAACCCTGTCTCGAAAAAACCAAAATAAATAAATAAATAAATAAATAAAAATAAAAATAAATAAAAAAAACAAAGCTCAGCTGAGTCCCGTGCTAGGCTTCTGAATATCCCGGGTCCTGAACACACTTGGCTAATTCAAGAATTTGATTCATCAATAATTAAAACCCTGGAAACCACAGGCTGTTATTTTTTTTAACTCTTTGGAAGCCCATCACCCAATTCCACAAAAAGCACAGAGAGGCCTATTCTTACTTATAAGACCTGGTCTTAGCTTATTTTGTTTCTTGCCGGCTTTTCTTAAATTACCCCATTTATCTTTTGCCTCTGGGATTTTACTGTTCTCTATTTCTGTTTTCCTTTCTTCTCACTCCGTGGCTGGCTGTGTAGCTGGGTGGCTGCCCCTGACGACCTCCTCTCCTTCTTTTCTTGCTCTTTGATCTTCTCTTCCTTGATGTCTCCTCCTATTTATCCCCTCTGCCTGCTAGCCCCGCCTATCCTTTCTCCTGCCTTGCTATTGGTTGTTTAGCTCTTTATTAGCTCAATCAGGTGTTTTGGACAGGCAAAGTAACACAGCGTAACCGAGTTAAACAAATGCAATGTAAAAAACCACAACACATGTTTGCATCATTAAACGAATGTTCCACAGCATAAACAAATGTAAACTATATCTTAAAATTATATTCTACAACAGGCTCCAGTCAACTCAGGGATTTCTGTTCCTGTCCCTACTCCCAGTGTCACCACAGAAAGCTCAAACATACTGTAACATGACTTATTCTCTGTGAGAAATTCAGATTTAACGCTGAATCGTATGCCATTATTATCTTGATGTCAGGGGTTAAACACCAGGGCTTTACCACGGGGCCTCACCCCCACAGGTGTTTTAGGCTTTACCCTTTTATTTCACAAAAGAAATTTAAAGATTCCAGCGAGGCTTGTTCCAAGCACAAAGTCAGGAACGGAGTTTAGAGAACACAGTGTCCCTCTGTGTACAACCCCTCCCAAAATCTACTGACAGCAGATAGCAGCAGTAGGCAGAAGAAAGGGAACATTTCGGAGGCTGGGAAAGCCTAAACTCCACCTACGGATCTGAGCTCGCACTAGGACGCTGGGAGAAAATGGCGTGGGCACGCTACAGTACTGCGTCTAAGCTGTGAAGAAAGAGGGCGGGGGCGGGGGTGGGGGTGGGATGTGGTTTTCACTCCCAGGAAAGGGCAGATCAGGACAGTCGGTTCACTGGAGGCATAATCTGAACTGTTGGGTTTTATTGTTTTGTTTTGTTTTTTGAGGCGGGATCTCACCTGGATGGAGCTCTTAAACTCACAGAGATCAACCTGCATCTGACTCCCACGAGCTGGGATTAAAGGCGCGCCACCACGCAAAGGCCCAAAGCACAGTTTTGGTTTTTGAGCGTCCCTGAGAGAGCGGGCACAGTGAGTGGCTTGCTGCGGACCCACCTCTCCAGGCCCTCCTTCTGCTCCCACTCATTTTAATCTCATTCCCGTCTCACCAGTCACTTGATTCTCCTCCTGGACTCCCACCCCGAACACCAAGCCATCGAATAGCGGGGCGCCAAGGGAGCTGTAACGCAGGACACGGAACACCATGACCGGTTGCTGAGAGCACTTACCTCTCAGCGTATCTCAGGGTCGACAAGGTTTCCTCATAGCAGATATCAGCTGGGCTTATGGCTGCAATCTGGAACCATCCGTGCAGACTTTCGTCATCCAGGGGTTTTGGATTTATTTTTTTTTAACATTGATGCTATTAAAATAGCTAATATTTGGGTTGAGGGGATGGCACTGCCAGTCAAGTACTTGCATTGCAAGCAAGAAGAACTGAGGTTGATGCCAGAACCCACATAAAAATGCCACGCATGCTGGCACCCACTTGTAATCCTAGCCCTGGGAGGCAGAGGCAGGAGGATCCATGGAGCTTACTGGCCAGTGGCCTAGTCTAATTTGTGAGCTGTAGGCCGGTGAGAGACCCCGTCTTAAAGGAAGCGGATGACATTTATGAGGAAAATACTCAAGGTTGTTGTCTGGCCTTCACACACGCACACACAGAGACATGTTTGCAGTTCTGCCTGTACATACATGCACGTCATGTATGCACATGCTAATAAAAAACTAATCTTCATAAAGCAGCTTATAGCATTTAATTTCCAGTATTATTTGAAGTTTAAATTATTTACTTTTTGGATTTGTTTATTTATTTATTTTATGTCTATGAATGTTTTGCCTGTGTGTGTGTACCAACTAAAATCTGATTGTATACATACAAGCCTCACCTGTACAACCCGGGCACTTCTCTGTCACATTCTTTCTGGCAGTTAATGACTTCCCATGACTAACCCCACTTTATAGGGCCAATAATAACAATATTTTTTTCTCCTAGCCACCTGCCTTCTCATCTCCCTCAAAAAGCATCTGCCTGAGGGCTCCAGGATGACAGTAAACTGGATGCTGCTCCAGCCACTCCTCTTGCTGAGCGTGAGCCCACCAACTCCCAGCTCTCCCCTCCCTCATGTTGCCCCATGCCTGCAGGAAGTAGCCAGACTTGAGCCAATGCCCCTTTATCCAAAGACAGCCTAAAATGTTGGTCATAAGCATCACCTCAGCTCCCTGTTACCCCTTATGCAAAAAGTCTGGAATGTAACACCAAGCATCCATCTTTGGAAGCTCCCTCCCCTCCCCCTAGGAGTTGCCTTGGTCCAGACTCCACCTCCAAAAGAGTCTGCCAAGCTGCAGACCACGCCCACAAGCTGTTTCGGCTGCCGCCCAGAGAAGAAACACGTGGTCTTTGGGTTTTGCATGGTTCCCCCCTTCCCATGCTCTCCTGGCCACCTGGGAGCGCTGCAGTAAATGTGGGCATCTTTTATTCGGTCTAATTTGGTCTGATTTGAATTATTCGCGTCAGCGGAGAGGCTCGTCTTAAGAATATTCCTAACACCAGGCTGGAGGTGTGGCTCGGTAGCCGAGCACTTGCCTGGTGTGTGTTAGGTGCTGGTTTCCGTGCCCCATCACGGAAAGCAATATACATTCCAGTAGCAGCCCCAAAAGCTGCAGCGAAGAATAAGATATTCAATGTGGTAGAAGCCTTGCCACACACCGCAGTGGGCAGGCATCAGGGCTGGGAGGTGATGAAGTGGACGGGGGCCCGAGCGCTGAGTCCTGGGTGTATTGAGAGTGATTTTAGCCACAGAGCACTAAGAGCTGAACCAGTGTCACGAGTTCTAAGAGATCTTACCAGTGTTGTCCGGCTGTTCCCTCCCAGAGCCGACTGGAGCAGTTTGGTCAGAACAGAATCTCTGTAGGGAATGTGCAGGACTTTCTTCCCCATGGCTGAGTCAGCCAGAGCACTGTGAGAAGGAGAAAACATTAAATAATTAATGGAAGGGATTAGGAAGAAACCGAGTCTCCATGGGTAACTAGAGATGGCTCACACATCCCTGCGGTGGCTCTGTGTTGTGTGTGGTTTGACGATTACCCCCCTCCCCCCCTCCCGTGTCCCCTCCATCCCCGTGAGTAAGCCACTCTTTATTTCTGCCTCCAGGGAGCCACCTTGCTTTTCCTCACTCAAACCATGCACCAAGATAAATCCTTCCTCCCTGAAGCCACTTCAGGTCAGAGAGAAGTTGACTAATCCACCCTGTGGCAATAATAGCATAGACTAGCAGACACCTATACAAGGATGCCCAGGCAAGACAGGACATAAGCCAGAGACCCTCAAAAGACAGGGCCTGGAGAGAAACACAACACCGAGCTGAAGAACATGGCCTGCTCTTGCAGAAAACTCCAGTTTGATCCCACACCCACAACAGGTAGTTCACAGCCACCTGGAACTCCAGCTCCAGGGGATCTGGCTCCCTCTTCTGGCTGCCATGGGTACCTGCACTCGCAGGTGCATACCCACACACATATGTATTGACGTACACATAATTTTAAAAAAATTAATTACAAAACTCAAGACAATTAGGCAAAGATGAATCAGATGGCAAAGTCTGCTTGTTTTGGTGGTGTGTCAACAGGGAGGGGCGTGCCTCGGTAGGGAGAGGGTGTGAAGATACATGCACTCATATTCACATGATAAAAAGAGTTTGGAGGGGGCTCATTGGATGGGGCATGAAGACTAGCGTTCTGATTCCAGCACCCACATAAAAGCCAGGCAGGTGTGGCAGCTTGAGAGGTGGAGACCAGAACTCTCCCTGGGAGACCCACAGAGCAATCTGGCTAGCTAAACTAGCTGAACTCTGTTGACTGAGGTTTCTGTCCTGTCCGATCCTATAGACTGACTCTTTCCTCCTCCCAGAATTTTCTTGTTTTCATTGCCCCGCCTCTACTTCCTGCCTGATCGCCCCACCTATACTTCCTGCTTGGCTACTGGCCAATCAGCATTTTATTAAACAAGTACAAGAAACAAATCTTTACAGGGTAAAACCATTGCCCCGCAGCAGATCTCTCAGGCTCCATCTTCACCCAGAAACCTCACCTCAGTAAGCACAGCGAAGAGAGCTGAGGGGGGGATTCTACATGAAGGAGGCATCCCTGGTCTCTGCACATACGTGTACATGTGTGTACACGCACCCACCCACAAAAGGAAAAGAGAGGAAAATAAGGAAGAACAATAGTGGGGAGGGATAGGATCTCAGCCCACATGGTAGATGCCTCCAAGAGAACACAGGGACAAAATTCTGCACCAACTACTTCGGTTGATGGGGAGAATATTTATTTTGCTAGTGTTATTCTGTAAAGCATTAATTAGTTTTAAATATACAGGAGAGCTGGGCATGAACCAATGATGCCACTGTGTAGCGAGCTGCGTGGAGCCACATCTGATAATCAGCTCCTAATTATGGCTAAGACCTGACTTATGCTGTGATCACGCAATGATTGTCAGCTGCTTGCATATGCATGAACCTATGGGCAGTGCCCACCTGGCAATCCGGGGTTGGCGGCCCGTGCCTTTTTAAGGGCTGGAAGAGGTTTGCCCAGAGAGAGAGGGAAAAGAGAGAGAGAGATACAATTGTTAAAAAAGGTCCTGAATAAACTGTCTTCCTTGCGGGTCGAGGTTGAACGTGACACCACTGTATCTTATTTCATTTACCTTGGTAGGTTTGGAGCTGGGAATAGGGTCCAGGTCTTGGGCTCACTAGGGAACTGGGGCACCACCCTCTGTTCTTTTAAATGTCATTGTTTCACGCTGTGACATGGTTGTCTGAATGAGAATGGCCCCAACAGGCTCATATGTTTGAATGCTTGATCCTCAGTTGGTGAAACAATTTGGGAAGGATGAGGAGGTGTGGCCATGATGGAGCAGATGTGTCACTGGGGTGGGTTTTGAGATTTCAAAAGCCCACACCATTCCAGTTAGTTCTTTCTGTCTCCTACTTCTGGATCAAGATGTGAGCTCTCAGCTACTGCTCCCATGCCATGCCATGCCTGCCTGCTACCGTGTTCCCCTCTATGATGGTCATGGATTCTAATCCTCTAAAACTGTAAGCCCCCAATAAATGATTTTTTTCTATGAGTTGCCTTGGTCATGGTGTCTCTTCAGAGCAATAGAAACACAACTAACAAGAATATCTGGGTGCTGGCCACATACCTGATGACATTCCCTAAACTGGTCAGGCTTAAATTGACCCTGGATCCCTCCCTCAGCCGGTCTCCTTCCGCTCCCGATGATTTCTGCCTCTCGCTTCCTGCCAAGTCCACCATGTTGATGCTGGATTGTTTGGTGAGAGCCGTGTCCAGGAAAACCTGTAGAGACACACCTCGGGCTGTTAGACTGATGTCTCAGAGACAGACTGTCCCGTGATCTTATGTAGCTCTTCAAGGTATATCACAGACTCCAAACATAATAAAGTAGTGAGTGGCAGCTGTCACTGAAGGTGCTGTCCGTGTGCAGTGACAGTTGTGGTGATATTGAGAGAAATGAAAAACTGGTCAGAGTATCAGATTAACCTAATTGCTCTTCGTCTGAACCATGCGGCTTAGGCTAGGCTAAAAAATATATTTTTAGCCGGGCGGTGGTGGCGCACGCCTTTAATCCCAGCATTTGGGAGGCAGAGGCAGGCGGATCTCTGTGAGTTCGAGGCCAGCCTGGTCTACAAGAGCTAGTTCCAGGACAGGAACCAAAAGCTACAGAGAAACCCTGTCTCGAAAAATCAAAAAAAATATATATTTTTAATAACACTTCATATGTGACAAGGGTCATCTGTCAGGAGCCGATAACAACTGGGAGAATATTGCTTCAAGGATAGCCAAGAACTGACCAATTAAAAATATGTCCATGGTATGCTTCATCTACACACCCTAAGGACAGATAGGAAGGGGCCAACTGAGAACAAGCTTATGTCTTTACTTCATTTGCATAATGATATCATGCTTATTGAATGTTGTGCCCTTTTGTAATCATTTGCTGTCCTCAATTAGGTCCAGGTATGCAAATTAGGTGAGAACTGGTGGTCCTGCAAGACTGTTTATAAAAAGTCCTGCAATCTCTGGAAGGGAGCTCCTCCTGCCCTCACTGCATTGAGTGTGCTGGACGAGTTCCATGCCTAGGCTCGTACTGCGTGTTGGAATAAACCTTGATTTTGCATCCAAGTCCCAGATCCCTGGTGGTTTCTTTGGGGGGCAAGAAGTCTGTGCACAACAATATTTTGTTTGTGCTTTAACAAATAATGCTTGCCTGAAGATCAGTGTGCAGAGTTAAACCACTAGTTAGACATACCGGCAGGCAGTGGTGGTGCACATCTCTAATCCCAGTACTTGGGAGTCACGTGCCTTCAATCCCAGCTCTAGGAAGGTTGAGACAAAAGTGATATGGCTGAGCAGAGAGAGGAATATAAAGTGGGAAGAGACAGGAGCTCATAGTGTTTAGTCTGAGGATTCATAGAGATAGGATCCTGCCTATTCGGTCTGAGCCTTCGGAGAGGTAAGAACTCTAGAGGCTGGCTGCTCTGCTTCTCTGATCTTGAGGCAAGCCTTATTTGTTAGATCACAAAGAAAATGTCACCACAGATAGTGACAGTGCCATGTTCCTGGGTCCAAGTGTCCTGCTTGCCTCTCTCCAGTTCCGCGAAGCTCTTTTGAGGGACATATGAGGTAGCGGTCATTACAGACATTTCAGTAAACTTTTAGCTCATAAAATGCTGTAAAGCCTTCATCATTACGAGCATCCTCAGCTGTTCGGCTCTGTGGTCCTGCAATGAACACACACTAGAATTCTACAGGGTTTCCTCCTGGATATATGGGCTTTTTTTTAACATTTAAAAAGAGTTTCCATTTATTTGCCTTCACCCAATTTCTCCTCTTGCTCCTAAATAAGGAGTTCAAATAACAGGGTGAACCACATATACAGTATATAAATTTGCCGGGCGATGGTGGTGCACACCTTTAATCCCAGCACTCGGGAGGCAGAGGCAGGCGGATCTCTGTGAGTTCGAGACCAGCCTGGTCTACAGAGCTAGTTCCAGGACAGTCTCCAAAGCCACAGAGAAACCCTGTCTCGAAAAACAAAACAAAATAAAATAAAATAAATTTTATTAACAGAGCAAAATTCGTCCAGTGACCAGCACTTAAAATGTACAGAATTCTCTGTTGTGGGATATCTGTTTATACTGTGTGAAGATGTATCTCTGTGATTGGTTTAATAAAATGCTGATTGGCCAATAGCTAGGCAGGAGAGGTTAGGCGGGACTTCCAGACAGAGAGAGGAACTCAGGTCTTAGAATCTAGGCACAGGAGACATGCCAGTGAGACATGGAGGCAGGTATGCAGAATGGAGGAGAGGTAAAAAGTCATGTAGCAGAATGCATATTAATAGAAACAGGTTAATTTAAGTTATGAGTTAGTTAGGAACAAGCCTAAGCTAAAGGCCAGGCTTTCATAATTAATAATAAGTCTCCATGTCATTATTTGGGAGCTGGAAGTCCCAAAAGAAAGTCCGACTACAGTTCTCTGTGTGTGTGTATGTGTGTGCGCGTGTGTGTGCATGTGTGTGTGTGTCCATGTGTGTGTGCATAGGTGCACATGTTGAGCATTCATGCACAGGACAGAGGTTGCTATCACATGTCTTCCTCAACTGTTCTACACTTGATTTTTGAGGCAGAGTTTCTCGCTGTCCTGGAGATCACTGATTTGGCCAGACTGCTGGCCGGGAAGTCCCTGCAATCCCCGTCTCTGTTTCCTCGGTATTACGGTTATAGAGGCAATGCTGCCATGCCTGGCTCTTTCACATGGGTACAGGGGATTTGAACTCAGGTCCTCATGCTTCCACAGCAAGTGCTTTACTGATAAGCCATCTTCCCATCTCTAGAAAATTCCCATCTCAGCCTCTCAAGATGCCTGAAAACATCCATCACCCCATTTTACAGAAGATGAAACTGGAAATTTGAAGGTGATCCCCTGAAAAGCTTAGCGCTGGCACCTAACGGTCAATTGTGTATCCACTGTTCCTGGTGTGAACATGATGATCACTTTTATTGCCGGTTCAGTTCTGAGAGGACAAGGGTCGTGTAACCACAGCTGGCTTGGCAGTCACCCAGGACTCAGGAACATCTGTTTCTAGAACAAAGTAGGGATGTTGCTCAGAGACGTCCTGGCACCCACGGAGGAGAATGGAGACGAGAGATCCTCTCTGGTTGATCAAAGGCTTTAGTTAGTGGACATTCCAAGGATTTCCAAGAACTAATCTTGGTCGATCTTTGTCTCAGAAAGGTGCTTCGGCACCTAGCTGTGTCCTTGGCTCATGGCTGATCCTCAGACGGGTAACCATGGGCCTGCTAATCTTAATTCTCCATGCTGGACCACAGTCAATGTCTTCACAATGACCCCTTTACCAACTTGGCCTCAAAATTCAATCCTCAGAGTGTAAAATTTGCTTGAGGAAAAACAGCCAGCCATGTCCTGTGGGCACTCTGGGGATTGGTTGCGGATCACAAGGCCACTCTGCCATAAGTAAAGAGCCTGCGGAATGAAGGGTAGGCAGGGAGAGCAAGGCCCTCAGCTCTTCCTATCCAAGCCCTGTCATTTATGGTTGGAAGCAGTTACGTCAGCACCCTGGTCCACTCTGGACGAGTTCCACCATACGACCCCTACCCTGCCTCCAGGAGCCTGTCCCACAGATGAGGACTCCTACCTGCTTCAACTGGATGGTGATGACCATGTGGGACCGGCTGCTGCTGGCATTCATGTTGGTCGAAGCTGTCATCCTGGTTTTTGATGCCTGCTCCATCAGCTTCTCAATTTGTGCATAATTCTCACAAGGCACCCACTTTAGCCCTTCCACAAAAAACCCCATTTGTTGATCTTCCCTGACTCTTAACCCTCCAGGAATCTTGGTTCTGGACAGCAAATCTCTTATCTGTAGGAGGAAAGAGAAGCAGAAATGTCATCCAGTTTAAGAATGTGAGAATTTGCCGGGCATTGGTGGTGCACACCTTTAATCCCAGCACTTGGGAAGCAGAGGCAGGCAGATCTCTGTGAGTTCGAGACCAGCCTGGTCTATAAGAGCTAGTTCCAGGACAGGAACCAAAGCCACAGAGAAACCCTGTCTCAAAAAAAACAAAACAAAAAACCCCCCAAAAACCAAAACCAAAAACCAAAAAAAAAAAAAAAAAGAATGTGAGAATTTCATTTCCTTCCTTATCACTGCCTGCAAAATAATTGATCCTCAGTTAATAAGAGTTAGGTGTCGAATTAATACTGAGTTTCCACAGGTACCAGACAGCCTTATAATTGAGCTAAGTAAGAAACCGGGAAATGTAAAAGGAAGACGAGAACGGCTGGGCGGTGGTGGCAGCGCACGCCTTTAATCCCAGCATTCGGGAAGTAGAGGCAGCCATGGTCTTCAGAGCGAGTTCCAGGACAGGCTCCAAAGTTATAGAGAAACCCTGTGGGCCACATCCAACATGGGGCGACTGGTGACCGAGTCCTCGGTGCTAATAATCCATGGAGTCACTCAGACTCTCGGGATGGGCACGGCTCAGTGATACAGCCTGTGCTTAGGGTGTGCGAGTATCTGGGCAGGCAGACACACACACACACACACACAGACAGAGAGAGAGAGAGAGAGAGAGAGAGAGAGAGAGAGAGAGAGAGAGAGAGAGAGAGAACAGAGGATGTTACATGTTTACCTGTTCATTGTAGATTTCCAGCATGCTAAACATGACCTGCAGAGAGAACAGAGAGTCAGTGCTGTCCTGAAGATCCAGAGCGATGCAGCCAGGACATAAACGCTCAGCAAAGGAAAAGTTAACTAACATCAGCTGCAGTAGCTGTTTCAAGCTGCTCGGTGCTCAAGGGATTTTGTGGCACTGGAAAACCTCCCAACATAAAATTAAAAGAAAAAAACAAACAAACAAACTCAAACTGGCCCGGGGAGCTGCTCAGCGGGCAGGAATACTGGTCACTCAAGCATGGGGCCTGAGCTTGGATCCCCAGCATCCACCCACAGGCCAGGTAGGACTGTGCTCACCTGTAATGGTGGGGGTACAGACAGGAACAGCTCTGGGCTCGCTGCCTGCCTGTCTATCTAAAAAACATCAAACCCCAGCTTCAGTGAGAGGCACTCTCTCAAAGGAACAAGGTGAAGGGTGGTGGAGGGGACACCTATGTCCTCCTCTGGCCTCCACACATGGACACAGAAGCATGTATAGATACGTGTGCATGTACTTTTATATTACATACTCATACACAAACATACACAATTAAAAAGAAAAGGAAAATGCACAAACAGGGATTGTGGGCAGGCCTGCAGTTCCAGCTCTCAGGAGGTTAAAGTGAGAAGACTCATTAGAGCTTGGATGGGAGGGAGGAGGTGGCTTCTGCCACTGGGTGCTGTTGGCAGGTTTTAGGATGGGCTTTACAGAGTGATTGGCACTGTATATACTTCATCGACTAACCCAGGTGATCCAGTAGTTTCTAGAGTGGGGTCTCACTAGCAGCCTACAGGTTCTGCATCTGTGCTCACGGCCAACAATGGGTCAGAAGCCGTAACATAAAAACCCTGTCTGCACCAAACATTCAGGCTCTTGTCTTCTTTCTCTTGAGTCTGTTCTCTGCCTCCTAGGACGAGCATAGACAAGGGCTGTGCCTACAGGTGTTTCCTGACATCTTACTGTTGTGTTCTGGAGCTGGTCACATCAATGACTGCCACCAGCATTCCAAGTTTGCTCTGGAGTCTTCAACGGGGGGACAGTAAGACCGTCCTTGGTGCTTCGGTGTAACCCAAGGGTAGAACATGTGCTTATGCCAGCATTGGACTGGGTTCAAGTCCCGTCACCATATGTGACATATGTAGCTCTTTTAGGACACATATGTAGTTGGCATTTTCTTTTCTTTCATAAGCGCCCATCCACACTGTTTGTTACCTGTTTAAAAGGGTTTTTCAGTCTGGCTCTGTTTTATTGAGTATCTGTGGCATTCTCTGACCCCATGAGCTAAGCCTTAAACCTAAGCAACAGCTAGGCCCTTTGCATTGGGCTCTACCCCCTTCTCAGGTCTGTGAGAGCAGATCCCTAACCACTGTGCCTGTTCGGTAGCTGCATTTAACGGCCCCAGCTCTAGGAAGTCGGTGCCCGCATTGGCGGGCGGTTTTACTTAGCTTGTTATTTCTGCTTAGTGTGCTGGCTGCTCAAGGGCTCTGCCTCACAATAGGCCTCTTAAAGGAGCTGTATTGTTTTGTGTATTGTTTTGTTTGTTTCAGCTTTCTCAGACCGTAGCCCGGCAAGAATTCTGCTCCCATAGGCATCAGCCCTGTTGCTGCCTCTAAAGGTAGCTTTAACTAAATCTCTACTGTCCTAATTAGGAATAAGACTAGAGATTCAAAGGCTGGGGGAGAGCCTTTGACAACTAGCTAGTCCTCTCTCCTTGCTGGCATCCTTAGAAGACCTATGCTTCCTCCTTGCCAAGCCAGAAAAGCCTGCGCCACTCCAAATCCCAGACAGACTTTCTGGGTTTGTCTCTCCCAGATGCCCTCTGAGGCTCTGGAATTATTTTTTGTTAACTAAAACCTCTCTGCTAACACAGCCTCCTGACCCAAGGTTATTTTTATTTAATTAACGAAAATGCAAACTCGGGAATAGTGATTGACTATTCCCCGCAACACACATATCAATCCGAAAATACAGACGCTGGTGCCTCCCACTTGTGGAAAATGAAAAGGTGCATTTCCCGAGAGAAAGGATTCTAGAATAATGGATGCATACCTGGAGTTCTAGGTTTTTCTTTTGCATCTTAATAGCTTGGAAGAGCTCTTCACACACTCTTGGAATAATACCCTTGTTTGTGCCAAAGCCAATCATGGAGTAGCTTTTTCCAGAGCCGGTCTGGCCGTAGGCCAGGAGAGTAGCATTGTAGCCTCGCCAGGCACTGTCTAGAATTCCCCTCCCAATATCATGGAAGATGTGGAGCTAGAAAGGAAATTGTAACTGTCACCAGCCACGGTGGCTCTAAAGCATTTCTTCAACACACATATGAACGTGTGCAAACAGTCACACAGCACAGACCCCTCCACAGAACTGTAGTTTGTATCCAGGTGGCCGCCCAAAGGTTTAGCCCCCCTGGTTAGTAGCACGCCGAGGCTGTGGGAACACCCTGGCCTCTTTCTGTCTATTTCCTGCCGTGAGATCTGTAGTGTTGCCTCCCCCAGCACTGCCTGCTCTAATGCGTTGCTTCACCACAGGCTGAGAAAGCGATGGGCTAGAGCCGATGAAATGAACAAATAGGCCTTGACTCTTCAAAGTGAGTTATCTCAGGTGTTTTTTATACGAACAGAAAGTTGCCCCATGTACACACCCTTAAAAAACGAATCTCCCCTCAGTGCTCAGTGCCCACTGCAGAAAGGAGCAGGAAGGCAGTAAGAGCCAGAGGTCAGGGAGGACCCGAGCAATGGTGCTTTTAAGACATGGCAGGACTCACAAGACCCGCACAAAGGCAAGCAGTCGCCAGTCCAGCACCAAGTGCAGAGGGCTCATGAGCTTCACTCCCAGCTGAGGAGAAACTGACAGTTAATGGCTTCTGGGGGGGTGTGTGTCAATTTTCTTTAAGGGTATGACCCCTGGTAAGTTGAGAGGTTCCAGTCAATGGCCCCATATTCCTGAATAGATGGACAGCTAACACAGGTCTGTACGGATAAAGAAAGGAAGGAGGAAGGGAGGGAGGGAGGGAGGGAGGGAGAGAGGAAAGGAAGGAAAGAAGGGAGAAAAAGAAGAGAGAGAGAAAGGGACAAAAATTGGAGGGAGGGGTGGAAGAGTGTTGGGGAGGATCTAGGAGTTTAGGAGAAGGAGCAAGGGGTGAATTCCATAAAAATGCAGGGTGTGCATGCATAAAATTTTAAAATAATTAATAAAAATATAAAATCTGTTTAAATTTTTATTATTGTATGTTTATGTGCCCCATGTGTGCCTGGTATCCTTGGAGACCAGAAGAGAGCATCAGACCTCCTAGAACTGGAGTTCACAGACAACCGTGAGCCATCATGTGACTGCTGGGATTGAGCCCAGGTCCTGTGGAAGAGCAGGCAATGCTCTTAACCACTGAGCCACCTCTCCAGCCCCTAAGAAAACAACAACAGTAACAACAAACCTTGAAAAGCAGGCATGATGGCAGAATGCTTTGGGAGGCAGAAGCAGAAAAGAAAGAAAACATTTTTAAAAGTGGAATCAAAAGATGCTTGCACCACAATTGCTCAAAAGGTAGTGTGGTCTGGCTCCTTTTCTTTCTGGTCATGGCCACTGTGGCAATAGTTATCAAAGAATAGAACAAGGAGAATCAAGGAATCCATCTGTCGCAATATGTACCTTTATGGAATTTATGTAGTCTTTAATTCTGAGAAAGACGTACACACCAACATAGCATGATCTATGATGGTAAGCTTTTCATCTCAGCACTTGGGAGGCAGAGGCAGGCGAATCTCTGAGTTTGAGGCCAGCCTGGTGCACAGAGTTAATTCCAGGACAGTCAGAGCTACATAGAGAAACTCTGTCTTGAAAACCAGAAAACCAACAACAGAAAATGTATTTGTTTCTCATAGGAAGGAATAAAAAGCTGCATGCCTTTCATATCAGCACTCAGGAGGAAGAGGCAGGAGGATCTCTGTGAGTTTGAGGCCAACCTGGTCTATATAACAACTTCTAAGCTAGCCAGGGCTGCATAGGGAGACGCTGTATCAAAAAACAAACAAACAAAAAAAAAGGAATACAAAATTGTACTATAAGGGTTGTGTGGAATTAATGAAATTTGACTGTAGTTTTCAAGAACACTGTGTCTATACTTTTGCTCAAAATGTATCTGAATGAAGTTATCTGCAGCTCTTTTTTTTAAAGGTTTATTTGTGTGTGTGTGTGTGTGTGTGTGTGTGTGTGTGTGTGTGTGTGTGTGTGTGTGTGTATGCAGGTACCCTTGGAGGCCAGAGCGGGTTGTTGGATGCCCTGGAGATGGAGTCACAGGTGATTGTAAACCATTCATCGCAGGTGCTGGGCAAGAGCAGCCAGTGCCATGACCCACTGAACATCTTTCTGTCCAGCCTGGTGGTTTAGCAGCTGCTTGGCAAACCTCAGATTCCTTGCTGACTCTATTGGAATCTTAGAGAGTTTTTTGTTCTTAGTTGAAATTTTTAAAATTACATTTATTTTGTGTGCACACATGTATTTGTGTGTGTGTGGGGGTGCGTGTGCTCACCACAGTACATGTGTGGAGGCCAGAGATGTGTGGGACTTGGTCCTCTCCTCCCACCATGTTGGTCCCAGGGATTGAGTTCAGGTCATCAGACACGGTGTAGGCGGCATCTCACCAGCCGTTGTCCTGAATTTTCATAAATTGAAAGTTTCAAGTAGTACAAAATTTTGTTAAGTGCTAGGTAAAGAGTAGAAACATTTTAGTGGTGTAGTCTTCCACTGGGATGTGGTGTGGCTATTATCTGTACGCTGAGAAATCTGGGACATCTTGGAGTTACATTTCCAATTTCTTTACAACACATCATTCTGTGACCAAACAGAGAGAAGATTTGTCTTCATTTTGTCCTTCTTTGTTAATTGGCTTTCCATTGTTATAATACCCAAGATATAATCATTTTATGGAGGAATGATTGGTTTGGGCTCATGGTTTCAGTTCATGCTCAGTTGGCCCCATTGCTATGGGTCTGTGGTGGCACAATGTACCATGGCAGGAGCATACGACAGACTTGCCTCCTGAAGCTAGAAAACAAGGAGAGAGAGAGGAGGGGCAGGGGTCTCCACATTTCCTTCAAGGACATGCTAGGACTCTAAGTTCCTCCTACACGGTCTCTCCTCTCCAAAGCCCTGAGGAGCAAGGCTCAGCAATCATATGGTTTCTGAGGATCTAAACTCAGGTCTGCAGGCTCTGGGAGCAAGTGCTTTGCCAACTAAGCCATCTCATTGCTCTGGCAGGGATAATGTTGAAGGGAAAACACAAACCACAAAATCTACCATTGAAGTTTCTACGCGACTTACCTGACCTGCGAATTTACTGGTCGGATTGGATGGAATAAGGACACCATCTTTGTCCTTTTGAAAGCCATCATGAGACCAATAGGCCAGGTCAAAGGTGAAGGTCTTCAGATGCTCTCCGTTCTTAGGGTCTCGGATGGTGGTGCTTTGGGAATGCATGGAAATCACACATTGGCTTCCAGAGCTCTTCTCTCTCTATAGTCGGTTTATAAATTCAGAATTAGTGCACTCCTGCTGGAAGAAGTCACGTGTCCCGACCACTTGTGGTGGTTTGGATGAGAATGGCCCCTATAGGCTCATATTTGAATGTTTGGTTCCCAATTGGCATGGCATGGGCTTTTGAAACCCGCTCTGCTCATGTGGCTTTTAAATGAGAATGACCCCTACAGGCTCACTTTTGAATGCTTGGTCCCCAGTTGGTTGACCTGCTGGGACTTAGGAGCTGTATCACTCGGGGTGAGCTCTGAGGCTTCAAGAGTCCCATCATTCCAGTTGGCTCTCTTCTGCCTGTGGTTGCTGTCGTAACATGTCTCTCAGCTACTGCTCCAGTCCCATGAGTCCCCAAATTTAATGCTACCTTTTAAAAGTGGCCTTGGCCATGGTGTTTTGTCACCATAAGAAAAGTAACGAAGCCCAGTTTATGATGTGGACAAGGTTATTATTGGTGGCCTTTGAGAAACTGGACATAACCTGCCATAAAACTTGACAATAGAAAGAACAGTCAAAAATGCAAAGGGAAAAAAGGGAGGGTGGGTGGCACGTGGGCTAGAGAACAGGAATGGTGGTGTGTGATTTGTTCCATTCCCGGACTCCAGGAGAAAGATAACCCCGTGTAATCTTGGTAGCTGAGAAGACGGGATGTTAAGTCCAAATCGTAGTTCTCACCTTTCCAGTCTGCTACCCCCGTAAAGGATGAAGCTTCTTGTAGGGCAGAGGAATGGGCTCCCAACTCCATATTATAAGAAGTGGAGCCAAGATTTTATCTCAGAATGAGTTTTAGAGGGTGACTCGGACCTCCCAAGGAACTCACTATTGCACTGGGCCTATGACAAGGAATGTGTCTGCTCTGGTGGACACAGGTGCTGAAGGCACACGGGCTCACGGCAACCGAGGATGCTTTCTAGGCCACATAAAGTAACTGGTGGACGGGGTAAGACCATCAAAGAAAAACAAGGAGAGAGGAGCCTGGCATCTCTCTGAGGTGTCTGCTCCCGAGAGGAGAGCTGTCGAGTCTGAGCTCACTTCCTCTTCCTCCCAGCATTCTGTTCTGTTTACTCCTCCCACCTATGTTTTAACCTATGAGGGCCAGCCAAGCAGTTTCTTTATTTTTTTAACCAATGACCTTCCTCCATCAGGACCAGGGATATTAGTACAAAACAGAATGGCACAAAACACTTGTTTTTCTTTGATGGGGCTCTAAGTAAGCTCAAGCTGAAGGTCTTCGTAGCTTTCAAAGGCCAGCGAGGCCCTAGGTCCCAAAGGCTCCACAATCTCTGGGAAGCAAACATTCTGACATGCAGGCCTGTAGGGGACGTTTCCTATCCAAAGCATTTAATACAACAGGAGGAGGCTCACAGCAAACACAGACAATATAAGCTGCCGGATGAACCTGATGCTCCCATGGAGAGGCTGACCGAATAGAGGATGGGGCATGACTGGTGGAACTCAGCCAGACAACCTCCCATCCCAACCATACACAGGCGCGGGAGGAACCTGCGCCTTCTCTTGGTCTTGTGCACACCGCCCTGACATCAGGTGGTATAGCGTTTTGAGTATTCCTTCTAATTGGATCCATAGAACTGGACAGCCTAGGTCCTGCCCTAGAGCAGCCACACAGGCCACTCACCAGATTGCCTGGGAACTTGGGACCCTTCCTTGCTGGTAAGACCAGACTCTGCTGTGGTGACACTGCTAATCGGTGAAGACTGGAACCCTTCAGAGGACACAGTAAATAATGCACTCATCCATCTACCCATGAGGGTATGAGTTGGTAGCTCAAGATATCTGAGACATTCCTAGGGGTGACATGGGGTGCGTGTGTTGTGTGTAGTGTATAAAGTGTACACTTCTCATCTGTATGGCAAAGATGTACAGGGTGTACACATCTCCCATAAGATTCTCCTTGCTCATGTAGTGTGATGTCTATGCCCACAGGAGTAGCCACATGGGGCTGGGATGGTCTCCATAGGAAGCATTTTAAAGGGCCACTGCCACAGGAGGTAACTGAGTGCCTCCTTGCCAGTCAGTCAAGTTAGCGCCATTTGCAGATTCATGAGCTGGGCTCAGGCAAGAACAGGACAAAAAGTACCTCTAGGTTTTTGGTCCCAGCTTTGGAAAGAAGCAGAAAATCAACTAGACACTTATCCTTTATTGATTTAAAAATTCCTAGATTTGTGTGTGTTTTGCAGGTATTATGTGCATGCCTGGTGCCCATGGAGGTTAAAAGAGGGCACCAAATGTCCTGGAACTGGAGTTATGGATAGTTGCTGGTCCCCATGTAGGTGCCGGGTCTTCTCCAAGAGCAGCCAGTGCCCTTAACCACTGAGCCATTTCTCCAGTCCCCTGGATCGTTCCCTTTAGAACCAGCATTTTCTGGTAGTTGTAAAGCAACAACTGGTTACAGTGGGCAAAGACAAAGGGCGGACAGCAGGTTCCAGTGGTCACAATGGGCACGGCGCAGTTCTCTACCTGGCAAGCTCATTACAGCACAGTATCCTCTCTCTTCCTGCGGCATTCCCCACTCCTGCAGAGGGGCTTAGGCCTGGAGGCTTCTGATCTGTGTGGTATGGACAGTGCAGGATGGGACACAGCCAAGGGGAAGGGGCGGCCTCATGTACACGAGATCTCAACAGCAGACTCCACAAAAAGCTATAGATTTGCACACAAACCCATTAACACCGTGTCTCTGCACGGTCTCATGACTTAGGTCTTACACTTGATTCTGCTACTGTATGCTGTGTGGGGATCACGTGTCCACACGACAAGACCTACTTTTATGAAAGCAGATACACTTTTTTGAGAGTTTTTGAGACAGGGCTTCATGTAGCCCAAGCTGGTCTTGAATGCCCAACACAGCCAAGGATGACAGCTTCCAGTCGGCTGCCTCTCCCTCCTCATGCCTAGTTTGACAGAGTGCTGGAGAGTTACCCTAGTATCAACACACGGTGGGTGAGCACTCTATCGACCGAGCTACATCTCTGCCCCCATACACGTATGAAAAGCAGACACCACACATTTCTATGTACCAAAGTGCATTGGCTTAAATAATTATTAACTTGACAGTATTTCTCTTGTCAGTTTTTTTTATTGTGCTACTTGTACCAGGAATGAAATTATTTACTAAATTATGCTTAGATCTTTGTTATTCATTTGACAAATTCATTTAAATAAGTTCAATATTTCATAAATGACAAGCAGCTTAAATACAAATTCAGGAACTGTTATTAAAAAATGAATAAAATCAGGCAGTTATTGTCACCAAGGCAATGAACATGGACTGACCTGGCTGAAAGGCCGCACGCGCACCGCTACTCTCACACTGTCCGTGCTCGGCACAGGCGTTTTCATTTCCTCATTATCCATAATGCTATTTGATAGAAAAATAACATACAACGCACACTGCTACACTCCACACGAAAACACCCAAAGCTTAGCTGACAAAGGCAGTCTGTTTCTAGGTATTAATTATTAAGGGTCCATTCATTACACTATCAATTACCTGTCATAGATTATTCAACAACACTTATTTATTGATGGATTTCCTAGCCTCCATCGAACGCCATAACTTGTGCACACTCACTGCAGAACAGAAGAGGGCGTCCGTCTGTCCTTCCACATCTACTCACACTGCAGAACAGAAGAGGGCGTCCGTCTGTCCTTCCACATCTACTCACACTGCAGAACAGAAGAGGGCGTCCGTCTCTCCTTCCACATCTACTCACACTCTTCCACTCTGCAGATCTGGGCCTGAGGTCCTTGGTCATTGCAGTTTTAAACCTGAATACTAGGAGGCTTCTGTGATTCCGTAGCTTGCACAGCATGGGTGTCTACAGTCTGTCCGGGCTCCTCTTCTCAACGCCAGGCACACACCAGGTGGACTGAGTATTCACATTTATTTCTCAAATCCTTTCATGAGGTTGCTAAGAAGCAGTGAACCGGTCAATCTAACCTGGATAACTAGTCTCTAAATTGAGAGACAGGATAGTCTTTAAAGTTACTGAACAAGAAATGCCAGCATTATAGTTAACCAATGCATTACTGGAAAATTACTCTTTTGAGGTAGATTACACAAAATTTGTAAAACTATAAAAAGGCAAAATCACATGCCCACAAACCAAATTCAACACAGTGCCAGGCAAAGCCTAGGAAAGTACATGTGATGATTAGAAATCTGAGTAACAGGTTCAAAGTGCATAAATTATAAAAGAGCAACTTTAAAAAATAACCAACAGTCAATCACCCTCATTTAAGACTGGTTCTATATCAACAGAGAAAGAAAATGGACAAATATCTAGTAGCATATAAAATCACGACTAAGACAGAAATTCCCTCTCAAAAATCTAACAGACACACAGTGTATACTTTACAGCAGTTTATTTAACATCCCAATAAGAAGCCATATTTACATATCATATAAACGTATGAAGTTTTATAAAATGCCTGGACTAGAAGAACCATACTCCATATGGAGCTACTTTACTTATTTACTTGTTTACAAAATTGTACAATTTATATAAATTATTTCCTTTCAAATTAGATGACCTTTAATAACCCACACAAATACTGATGACGCCACAAACAGGTGCATGTTAAAATCTTGGGCTAAAAATTACAGCATTTTCCTGCGTAAAATTTGCTTTGGAAAGGAAGACAGCTTCTTTTTGCCCCTTCCAATAGTTTTTCCTGCTACTTCTGTAGTTTTTCTTCGTTTGCTGATCTTTCTTTCATCAACTGGGCTGGCCAAGGGAGATATCAGCTTAATTTCCACAGGGGGAGGTGACCAAGAACTTTCTTTCTCCGTGTTTCTGAAAGAGAGATACCCTCAAGTAGGAGCAGGCACAGCACAGCACTCCGCAGAGAGGTGAGGGCTAAGGGCAGGCAAGGTTAAGGAGTCAACCCCACAACCCTTCCCGGTATGTGCTGACATATTCATACATGTCCGTGTAAGATACTACTGTGCTATGTCCTATGGTTAGTTCACGGGAGGAGAGCCAGCAGGTCAGAGAACTTAAGAAATCCCAGTGCTCAGTAAGAGAGGTGGGAGGACAGCTGTTGAGTCTGAGGTTGGCCTGCTTTACCTAGCAAGCTCCAGCCTAGCCAAGGCTACATGTTCTAAAGACCCAGTCGAGAGAAAATCAAAAGGAAATTCAGGGCTCAGCTTTAGGTGTGCAGCACTGTGCCACACAAAAGGGATGGGTGGGATGGGACAGTACTCAGAAACAGTAGCAACTGGTGCGTGTGTGTCAATAAACACAGACAATTTACATGTGAGCAGGGTCATTAGTCAACGGCATCATATTTATTAATTTGTATGTTTATTAAATTTGCCCACACCTAAATACAACAGGAACAGAATACTATCAAACAAAAATATCTAATTTGACCACAGATGCAGTATATTGCTAGCAGGAAAACAACCGTAGACTCTAAAGTTATAATTCTTTACTAATAAAAAGGTAACAATCTTCTCTCCCAATCACAACCAGTGGACAACAAACTATCTTTAGGCCACCCCTCAGCACTGGGCTCTCTCTGCTGGTGCCAGGCATTTCTGAGAAGCCCCTAGAAAATGAGTGGAGACCACAGAGCACAGCTGCTTACCTGCTTGCTCTCGTCTTCACGGTCCTGCTTCTTTTTGTTTTTTGTTCTGTGATTTCTAACGGTTTAGGATCACTCTCCTATGGATTAAAAATTAGAAAATATAAATTGTCTAAGCAATTAAATTTTTCTGTTTTTAATTTCAAGACAGGGTTTCTCTGTCAGTTTCTCTTTCTCTGGCTGACCTGGAACTCACTCTGTAGACCAGGCTGGCCTCAAACCCAGAGATCCACCTTCCTCCGCCGAGTGCTGGGACTAAAGGCATGTAACACCTAAAGTCTGATTCTAAAAGTATCCTGTTTGGCCCACACCTTTAACCACAGCACTTGGGAGGCGGGGGTAGGCAAATCTGAGTCTGAGGTCAGTCCGCTATACAGAGCAAGTTCCTGGCCAGCCAGGGCTACAGAGAAACCGTTATTGAGAAAGAAAAACAAAACAAAACAAAACAAAAAACCAAACCAAACAAACCAAAAAAAGTGTCCTGCTAGAGGAGTCAACCATCTCTAAAATCCCTAGGTCCTAGAAAGCCCTCTCGCTCCCCAAGACTTGTCACAACCTCACTTGGAATGCTCCCACTGTCCACCTCCCTGAGCTAATACAGCTTCAGCTCGAAGTCCAGGCTCTCACCATCTTGCAGGTGCAGGGTCGCCGGAGATGGGTTTCTTCCTTCCCAGAATACTTTGTACAGAAATTACCCGACACCTGTACATGTCTTGCTCTGTAGCCACCACCCAGCCATGCTTCTGAATCCCTGCCTGCTGTTGTCTTTTCTACCTCCATCTCCCTATACATGTAGAGGTACTTGAGCCAAGAGACTTTATACAAACTAATTACTCATTTTGTCAATTAAACTGCATTTTAATCAATTATTTTTGTTGCATAGTAACTGGCTCATGGAATATAATCTAATTCATGCTTATAAGTAAAAACAACTGACATTTAATCTATGAAAAATGTCTATCTTAAGGCTGTGTACTCAATTTCTGAAACTTTCTCTTTAAGGATACTCTTTGAATGACATATCAATATCTTACAAAAACAACCAGATAACTTTGGGGTGGTCTCACTATACATCCCTGGTTGGCCTAAGACTTAGTATGTAGAGTAGGCTGGAGTTGAACTCAAGAGAGCTGCCTAGGTCTGCCTTGAGCCATGGGATTATGGGTGCATGTCATCGTCCCAGGCAATCACTTTAATTTTAAAACTGTCATTCTAATGGGTGTCTGGAACAACACACCATAGATCTGTCCCGAAGGTAGTAAACAGGAGTTTCGTACTTTTAATATAAATGCAAATTACCTTTCTTCTTTGTTTTTGAGACAGGTTTTTCTGTGTAGCCCAAGCTGTCCTTACCCTCACAGAGATCCCCCTGCCTCTGTCTCCCAAGTGCTGGGACTAAAGGCATGTACCACCACCAGCCGCAAATAACCTTTCTTAAATAATAATTTTTTTTTTTTAACTTTTATGTGTCTTGAGTATTTTGCCACATCCATGTCTGGTGTCCCAGGAGGCCAGAAGAGAGCACTGGATCTCCTCTTCTAGAAATGGATGGAGCTGGAGGCTGTGAGCTGAAAACTGAACCCGAGTCCCTTGCAAGAATAGCTAAGTGTGCGTAACTGCTGAGCCGTCTTTCTGGCACACATGTTATCCTTAAATAAATTTATTTTTCAACAAATTTTACTTAGGAGAAATTCACTTAAAATTTTTGCAATCTCAACACTCAGGAACCAGAGGCAAGATCACGACTTTAAGACAATCCTGAGGTATAGTGTCAATCTCAAATAAACAAAACAAACCAGAAAAATAATAAATATGCACAGAGGATGTTTAAATATATATATATATTCAAGCATTTCTTACCAGTTCATCTAGAAGCTTGGATGTGCTGGACACATTTTTCCTCCTGGTTCTCAAAGTAGGAGGGGAGACAACAAACTGAGAAGATAAATCTGATACCAGTTCTTTCAGCTGGGCAGCAGCTAAAGACAAATGGGAAACAAAACATTTACCTATAACTATATATGGTTTAAACAATGATAACATAAGGCAATTATATACACTACATCAAAAATATTGAAGCAAATGATACACACTAGAAAGAAAAAAAAATCCCCAAGATAGTACAACATATAAATTTATTACCCATGTCGGCAGAGAAAAATGATGTAAAAAAATCCCTTTATCATTATGTCAATCAAATGTTCATAAATATTTTAGGCTCCAAACTAAATAATTGCCCCCACATAAAGATAGGACTCCAGGCAGTATAAACTATTCCTATTAGTTTGACCCTCAGCGCTCCTCGGCTACTCTCAGGAAAGCATGAATCCCATGAGAAAGTGTGAGTCTTAGTTTCTAGATGAGGTTTGTATTAGACAGCAAATTTTATTTGCAAGAAAAGACTCACTTTAAAATCTCTAGCTTCCTTATTTTGAGCTACTTGGTTTAGTCAAGCAGGGGCAACAAAAAAGTTCACATCAGAAAAGCAAAAGGCTAGCTGGGCGGTGGTGGCGCACGCCTTTAATCCCAGCACTTGGGAGAGCCAGGCAGATCTCTGCGAGTTCGAGGCCAGCCTGGTCTTCAAGAGCTAGTTCCAGGCTCCAAACCAATACAGAGAAACCCTGTCTTGAAAAACCAAAAAAAGTTAAGCGAGAGACAGGAGGCTGTAACACAGATGGAGACTAGTTTAAGAATTGATTTGGGGGAGGGGCTCATTGGGCCCTACCCCTCCCTGAGGTTTTAAGTTGATGGGGGAGGTGAGATAGTTTTTACCCAGTGGTGTAGCCTTTGGTAATATGGTGGTCATGTTCCTGCAAACCACTTTCTAATTGAATTACACAAAATAAAAATAAAAAAGTAACCAGCTAAGAGAAAGGGGAGAAAAAGGTAAGGGAGGTGGGCTGAATATAATGAAAATACATTATGTACATATATGAAAATTATAATAAAATACATATGTATAACTAATACATGTTAATGTCATCTTAAAGAGAAACTAACTCAACATACAATTAAAAGTATGTACATGCTGACTCTACTTTGAACCTTTGAAATAGCGTCTCCCTAGCATGACACTGTGACTGTGGAAGCAGCGGTGCCGTGTGCCACTCAAGACATTACATGCCAGAGTTTGGACTCACTAGCAGTGCCTTAGCTAATAAAAAATAGATACAGATGACAATGATTTCAGCGTTGTGATGAGAAGATCAGAACAATCTGATGCATATAGCAAGAGCTTTATAAACAAGAAGTCTGTATGATAGGCACAGCGACTGGTTGACCAACATCAGATGTCAAATCCTGCTATTGTGACTCTTGCTGGACAAGAAGGTCCAAAAGTTTCAGTGGAGGTAGAGGCAAGAAAATGACAAGTCTGGGGCCCAGTTGGCCCGATCTTACCTCAAACAAAGCAAATGCTACCACTACTCACCAAACCAAAAAAACAAACACACATGACTCTATGTATTCTTGTGCGGAAGTAGTTGTGATCTATGGATGTCAGAGGACAGTCTTGGGTGCTGGTCCTCAGGTGTCTTCCACCTTTTGGTTGACATAGGTCTCTCACTGGAACTTTACCACAACTAAACCAGGTACAGGAGCATCCTGCCTCTGCCCCTGCATCTCACCACTGTTGGGTGTGTGCACCATGCCAGCTTTTTGCCATGGATCGTGGGGATCCAGACTCATGTCTTCAAATTTGAGAGTCAAGTGTTTTACTGACTGAGCTATCTCCCCAGCCCACAAAAGCCATGGCTCTTAACAAAAAAGAAAAACGCTGGCAGCATCTGACATCCTCACTTCCAGCTTATAAGAGGCAAAATTTCACTTCAGGCCACTAATGGTGACATACCCTTCCTATTGCTAAAAATACAAATCTGCCCGATTTTATAACGCTCTTTCTAGGTAGACCACCCGGAACAACAACTTTGGCTTTCTCAGAGCACCTCACAGTCCACCTAAGTTTCCCCATTCATTTCTTGGGACTCAGAAGAGAAATTTAAGAATTCAGTATCATGTATGAAAATGTTTGGCCTATTCACTGTTTCTCCCACATGCCTCTTTTAGGGCATGGACAAACTTTACTATATTGTGAGACAATGCTTCATCTACCTCTTCAAACATCTGGCAAACACTTTGACAACCAGGACTAGTTAGGATTAACAAACTACAATTACAAGACCAAAATGCAAATCCAGTATTGTGCTGGGAAACAGCTCTCTGGGAAAAGGCAGAAAAAATGTAGCTCTGATTGGCAACATTAACTACTTTTTGTGGTCAAATGATTCCATTATGGCCAACTTCAAACAAAATGAGACCCTGATTCTCAAATGCTTTATGTACAGTACCTCCACCTACCTAATAAAAGGTACCCATTTTTAACAGAGAAAACCTCAAAACATGAAAATATCCCATAGGAAGATGTTTAAGCACCTGTGGAATATTAGTGAGATTAAATGCCACATGCGACAAAATCCAAGCAGACCCCAAAACCACACTGCCATAAATACTTAGGGTTTTGAAGACTATGATTATCTGGAACCGAGGACTGGGGAGGTGGCTCACGGGTAAACTTGTGCAAGCACGAGGACCTGAGTTTAGAGCCCCAGCGGTCATTTAAAACGCTGGACAAGGTGCTAAGTGCCTATACTCCCAGTGCTGGGAGGCAAAAATAGCAGGATCCCAAAGGCTGCTGACCAGCCAGTTTAGTTCCAGGTTCACTGGAAAAGCATCTAATGTCCATCTCTGCACAAGGCTAGAGAACCCGCTCAAATGCAAACTCTTCCATGAGTACCTGTGAAAGATGATGAAATAAGGGAAATGCACGTGCTCATGAAACTGCAGTGTGTGTTTTGATACAGGGTCTCGGCACTGGGACTACAGGTGTAACATGCTTGGCTTATTCTGTTTACTCTTTAAGCAAAGAACATTTATGACCGCTAAGATCATTCATGTACTAGAAGATATGTTTTATTATCTAATTTTCTATAGTGGATGTGTACTATTTTTAACAGAAAAACAGCTATATAGAAAATTATGTTAAGATGACAAAGAATAACTAAGATGTTATATTATTCTAAGTTAGCATAACAAAAATGTTATTTCCTATACTTTAAACTCTAGAGAAAATACAAATATTAACAGCATTTTACCAATTTCACTGTTTTTCATTTTCAAACTTTCTTTTTTTAGCTTTGTTGCTTTGAGCCTTTTCAAGACAAGGTTTCTCTGTGTAGCCCTGGCTGTCCTGGAACTCACTCTGTAGACCAGGCTGGCCTCAAACTCACAGATTCACCTGCTTCTGCCTCCCAAGTCCTGGTATTAAAGGTGTGTTCTACTATCGCCTGACAATGGAAGATTTTTAAATGGCTTAATGCTGAGAGCCATTATCATTTATTACAGCAGATCACAATTAATATTCAAGGTGTCAACTCACTAGAAATAACTTCTGATGGAGGAAATTCATTCTTTGCAAAGCCTGCAAGAAATACACACTCAGGAATATCTTTTGCTTCTGTTCATAATTTTACATGTGCTAAATTGCATTCTTTCCCTAGTAGCTACGGGGAAATCCCCGGTCTGTATTCTAATGTATATCTCATGAATACTATCCTGATCTACTGGGCATCTTTATCTGTAGATTGTCAAGAAGGTGGCTCCTCCTTAGCTGTATTGTCTAATTGATATTAATTAATAATGTTAGCCCATACAGCCTATACAGAATTTTAATGAATGAAATAAATACAAAAAGATGCTACCCAAGTCAGAGGTTATAAGTTTCCATTAAGAACTATCTTGGAACAAAGCTTAAGAAAACAGCTGTATTTTCCCCAGCTGCCAAGATAGCTATATACTTATCAACTGACATAAAACTTCAAAGTAGCTTTAGATCAGACCAGGTGCCTTGCTAATTGGTTTTAAGATAAACTATTTGCAGAAAAAAACAATCTTATTTACAAGGACATGTAGCCAGCGGTCTGATTTGTTGAGCCAAGGTAAATAGTGAGAAGTAACTTAACTGCAAGGCCAGAGGACAGTGATTACTTCTCTGTACAAACTCTTGCCTAGGTCTTATTGGCCTTTGTTCAGATTCCATGAGAAAATATTCTCTAACTGAACAGGGCTACAAAATATAAACTAACTTCATAGCCCTGAGAAAGAGTTACAAGTCTTCTTTTTTATGGTCAAGGGTTACATGCAGGACAAAAATACTTTAAGATTTAAAATGCTTTTAATGTCACTGTGCCTTGGTGAATGTCTAGTAGGCTTATCTGTGCTTGTGCCCCACCCCCTGCCCTGCAGCTTGGCTCTGACAACACAATTTCTTTGTAAACTGTCTCACAGTTGGAGAAAAGTCCGGCCTCTACGACCACTAAACACAAAATGTTTAAGATGTTTATACACTCAGAAGTATAGGATATAGCACACAATTCTTATTTCTTTTAGTCTCCTTAGTAGTTTAGTTTTATAAGGCTACCTCTACAGATAACAAAGATTTCTTTTGTAGCTGAGGGTTGCAGCCAGTAATTAGAGAGTTAACTAGAAGAAAGTGCTCTCTTCTTGCTATCTGACAGGTTATCTGGATTTACTGCTCTGTGAGTTGTTGGAATGACTGTTTCTTACCATTTACTCAGGAAATGGTATGTGACCTTCAATGTAATGTCTGAAAGATTGTGTGGGTCTCTATCAGCTAAAAGAACAAAGAGAGCTGGCAGAAACTTGAGGCAGAACAGACTCCAACATGAAAGACTGAAACCATCGGGAAAGTGTGTGTTTGTTCCTTTTTCCTAACCCCTTCAGATATGGATTTCTTTCAATACCTTGGATGCAGTCTAGGAGCTGGCTCTCCATTAGTCCACGGTAGCTTATTTTCCACGTGGCCTGGTGGCAACTACACAGGCGTTGCCTTATACATTACAGTTCTTAAATGAATAAAGCTATCAATTGCTTTTCTGAAATTCACATCAGGAGATAATCATATATTGTATGCCTAACTGTGATTACTAAAACGAACTTTACGAAGTATTATTCGAATGACACGTACACTAGTCTGAGCCTCTTTCTAGTCATCCTCTGGACATTTGTACAGCACTTCTCCCACAGAGGTTTGACTACCACAGATACCCTCTATACCTACTTCTTACTTGATGTACAAGGAGAGTTATCACCCTTGAGAAAATGCTAGTTTCATCAACCATGTGACATGCTCATTAAAGACAATGAGAAATTATGCATGAGACATGGTAACAGTGAGTACAGACTTATTTCTGTCGATCCGGCCATAAAATGTTGATAATTGCCCACAAAACAATTTGGATCTGTGGCTATCACTGGGATATAAGCCAAAAGCTATGGTACTTCAACAACAACAACAACAATAAAATAAAATAAAATAAAAAATAACGATGATTCTAGGCCACATAGGTGGCACATACCTGTAATCCTTGCACTTGGGAAGCAAAAGAAGGAGGATCAGGAATTCAAAGTAATTCTCGGTTACACAGTGAGTTCAAGGCTAGAATGGGCTACAAAAGACCTTTCCTTGGTTTTCTTCTCTCTTCTCTCTCTCAAGTTTTTCTAGACAGGGTTTCTCTGTGTAGCCCTGGCTGCCCTGGAACTTGATCTGTAGACCACCAGGCTGGCCTTGAACTCATGGAGATCAGCTGGGATTAAACTATGTGCCTCCATTATCCAGCTCAAAAAAAGTTGTATTTGAGGGGAAACAAAACTAAGTCACTTAGATATAAGGGCAGAATGAAGAGAAACAGAACAAAATAAAGCCTAGGTAAAATGGACTCTTGGATACAGGAAGCCAGACAGAATATCTCTGGATAATCTTGACTCTGAAGATCAGCTAGGAAACAAACGTTTAGATCAATTTTATTGGAGGGTTTATTTTTTGGGGGTGGGGGTGTTGTCTCTTAATTATAAACATTTTTTTATAAGGAAAAACACAATGCTTCAAATCGAATAATGAACTCAAATAGTGCTTTTAAACTACCAAATATTAGGCTGTGCATTCTAAATAAGGTAACAATGAGTAAAATGAGATACCTTTTACTTTTTTTGGATCCTTCACCAAAGGAGGAGAAAATGATGTTTTAGCTTTGGGTTCGGAAAAGTCCATCAACAACATGTTTTTTCTAGACCTAGTCCTTGTGCTCCAGGAAGATTTAGTCAAAGTCGCAGCGGCAAGCAATCTTTCTTCTTGGTCAGCTGGCTCTTTGTCGGTTGTTTCAGTCTGGAAGTCTGATATTGCTGGTAACGGATCTTTTTGGCTTTCATTTGCAGACTTCTTTCTAGGCCTTTTATTTGAGGTCATCACTATAGCAACTTCCTCATTTGGCACCAAAACGGATTTTTCTAAAGTACTCACATTTCTCGCTGGGGTGTTCCGTGTAGATCTTCGGACACTTGGAACTGCTCTCTTCTGGGGGCTTGTCTGTCCCTCAACATCCTTGGAGCTGCCATCTTCTAATGGCACTACCTTCCTTGGTCTACCACATTTCCTAGGTGTGGCTGGGATATCAGATTTTGTTTGAATCGGCAATTGGGATGAATCAAGGGTAGGCTCTTCTACCACACTCGACACACTGACTTCTTGTCTGACCCTTCTTCGTTTTAGAGGCAGCTGTTGGTCACTGGGTTCCTCCTCTTGATTATATCCCACATTTTGAGAATCTCCTAAGTTAGCATTCCTCATCTTTTTGATAGTACCGCTATGGATTGCTGCATCACTAATGTTTATATCTTTTACAATTTTGGCACTTTGTCCATTTTCTATAGATTTCTTAAGTCTTCTCGGAGTCCCTTTTCTAGCAGATGAGAGTTTGACTTCTGTTCTAGAAGGTGTTATTTCAGGGGCTGGCTTCGGCAGATCCTGTGGCTCCTGCTCTACAGCATCAAGGCTTGCTAGTGTGCTTTGGCTAACTTCCCTTTTCTTCCTTCCTCTCCTAGGAGTGAGAGAATTCTGAGAGGTTAGCTGGGTCTCAGATGCTACGTTTATACTGGAATAGGCACTGTCAGAAGACCCAGGAAGTTCTTTCACTTTCCTAGCTTTCTTAGGAGTAGCAATTGCTGAGGACTCCTGTTGTTCTGATGTGACGTCCAAGTTTTGGGCACACTGCCTTCTTGTGCGAGTTCTACTAGAAACCATATCATCGCCCTGGCTGGTATTTTTAGTCTCGGCACCTGTTTTCTGTATAGTCTTCAGTGAAGATTTTGTTAACGTGGAGGAACGTGTAACCTTTGGGCTTATTAATACTACCTCTTCATGAACAACCTGTTCCACTGCTGCTGAAGTTGCTTCTTTACTTCTCGTGTCTTTAATTACATCCAACAAATTTTCTGCAATTGCCACTTTAATTGGTTCAGGCACATATGGTAAAGTCTCTACCTTGTGGGATTCTTGGTCACCTGTTATAGCAGATGGCAAATCTGTAACATGTTCTTGATTATCAGGTTCAGCTCGGGACACAAGTTTTTCCTTGGTTGCTACGTTAGCTGCTTTTGATAATGGATTCATTGCCGAAGAGTCACTTGCCTCAACATCTCCTTCTTCACCTTCCAATATCAAGGTAAAGTTGCTCTGGGCCACAAAAAGTTCCCCATCTACTTCAGCGATATCACATTCAGCAGAGTCTTTATCGTCAGGCATGTCACAAAACTGCTGCTCAATAGTATCAAAATTATACTGGAGTTTAAGTGTTCCTGAGGGATACAACTCATTAAATGAAATGCTCTTGACTTCTTCTTCTGAATTTTGAGCTTCAGGTTTTTCATGTTCAATTTGCTAAAATAAATTAAAGGTAAGAAACTAGTTAATGAACTATAAAATACATTTTAACCTAAAGCATACAGGATTTTAATGATGATCTCATTCTTTGTGTGTCCATTTTACAATACAAACTATACTTATGGCATATGCTAATGGGTTTACTTCATGAAATATTCACTTAAGAAATGAAAACTCAGTCAAAATAACTACACAGAAAAAATATTGATTACGGTTGGAATTAAATTAGAAATTTCACATTTCTTTAGTTAAAAAGATAGTACTAATAAAATTTTGAAAATCACTATGCTAACAATTCTAAGAAAATTAAAGACTTAGACTCTTAATCCAAAACAAAAAACAAAAAAACTTAATCAGAGAAAAGGAAATAACCCCATACAATAATTCCCAAATTACCTAACTATCCACACTTTTCTAAACAGCATGATCCCCGTAAGGTTGAAGAACGATTCACCTACATAAGCTCCCTTGGGCTAGACTCAATCTTCTTCCCTTTGCTGGGGTTGCACAAACCATGAAATTCCTAAGGCTGTCAAGTTCAGTAACTCTCCTGCAAGGGTTTGGTGGAAGAAGGAATGGTCCTTGCATTTACCTTTTGGTAAGGGAAGGGGAGAAAAAGGAGGAGGTAGAAAGTAACAGAGAGATCTCCTGACCAAGAAGGAAGACATTATCACCCACCTAGACAAAGACATTTTCCCACTTCCCCATAGTGAGCTGATAGGCTGGACACAACCTAGAAGTGAGGAGTTCCGTTACACTACACCCACATTTGTTAGCCTCTGAGCTGAAGAAATAGGAAATTTAGTGTCATTTATTTCAGGGAGAGAAAACTTATAAAGATAAATGTGGATGGATTTATAAATAATGCCCCCAAATTCCACACAATTAGATTTCTATAAGCAGAATGATTAGAAGAGTTGGCCTTTAATTTTAAATTCATTTACTGAAAGTTCCCTTGATAATGAAAGGGATTTGGTAAGATTTTATGAAAGCAGGAAGTCCTATCAAGCAGTAAAGAAACTTAGTGTCTTTCTCCCACAGAAATGCAGGAGATCCTGTTTGACTATATTCATTTACCACACACGGACTCTAAATGTCAATAATCACTATGTTCACTAATAGCTAAAAAAACTTCCATTTAAAGCAAATAAGAAAAAAAAAATTTGCTAAATTGTGTCTTAAAATAATCATTTGTTTTTTCATAAAAATCAATCTCTTAGAAATTATGCTATTTTATATTCCAGAAAGTATTTATATATTTATTTTTTGAGCAGATCTTTATGCTATTGTCAAATGAATACACTAAGTTTAAGTGATTATCTTTTTAAAGCCCAAATAAATAAAAACTTATAAAGCATTAAAAAATTAATATTTTTACATGAATTTCTTGAGTATCAGGAGGACTGACAGAAACTTGAGGGTTTTCTTCTGGTAAGCCAACATGTACATCAGCTTCTTCTATTGCATCATCTTCTTTTAGGTTTAACGCTAGTTTCTGATCAGAGGTAACAGGGCACTTGGAGGCAGCGGGCCCAGAGCTTCCACCATCTTCAACCATATTGGCAACAGCTGGAAAAAACAAACAAAAAAGTAACTTCTTACATTCCAAAACCAAAACCTTGATTCATATAATTCGAAAGCAACAGATTACCTAAACTTGAGAGTATCTGAATATGGTGTCAGAAGGTTTGTGACATCTTCAGGAAGACACATCTGTGGGTCCCCATTTTCTTGGACAGTATCAAGTTGAAACAATATGTACACACTCCCCACAAAGGCAAACACAGAAGATAAACTTCACACTTGAAAACCACACTGGCCTTCCTGAATTGGAACCCAATCCTTGCAAACGTTTACTATGATGAAAACTACTCTAAGGGACTCAGATGTCTAGAAAACCAGTCATCCTCACTGAGTCAGCAGAATTCTACAAGAGATCTGCAACCTGGACTTAATGGATGGTGTCTTCTTTTGGGAGAAAGCACTCTGGTAAGCACAGACGTCTTCTCTGGCACTTCATAAGTTTATGGACCACGTAAGAGGAAATCCCTTTCATTTTTCTTTTAATCTAAGTTTTCTATGAGGCTTGGAATCTGTGACCAATACAAAACACAATAACCTCAAGGGGGAAAACGGTGTATATTTAGCCTAATTAATAAATACCCCTATACTTTTTAACACAGTGGCATTTGTATCCCTAGAATGTAATTATTAGTGCAACAAGAGATGATTCATACCCATCTTTGGCACCATAACTCACCTCCCCCTCTCAATACAAGAAGCACACCAACCATTATGGGGGGAAAAAAGCCCAATAAAATACCAGAAGTCTGTGTGTGGTCTTTGACCCTCTAAGCTATGTCTACCCAAAAGAAATATGACACCAACTAAAAAATAATGAAACAATAACAAAACTATCATGATCAAGTGTTTAGCAAAAGCTAGTTAAACTTATCATAGAACATCCTCATTCAATAACAGGGTACAATATTAAAGGACAGGCTAATATATGCATTACTACTATGGAAAAAGTATTAAATATTCTAAAAGATTTTCGTTGAATAAAACGTACTGATGATGTAATGATGTAATAATAGCAGGTAGCATGCACTAGTTTTTTAATGAGTGACAAACATCACTCTAACATTTCACATGAAAATAATATTCATCAGACAAAACACACCCAGGAATAGCCCAGTCAGTACAGACCTGACTTAAGAACCTGAAGCAGTCTCAGCTAGATCTGCCAGTTCTGCAGTTACATTGCTATCTTCTCTTTCCACACACGGGGAAAAACAACAAAGTTCAGGAAGAGGACAACTTAAATTGGTAACAGAGCCTAAAGAATCTGGCTTTTACTTTACATGTTGGGAATTTCCACTAAATTATTTTACAATAAACATGTATCACATTCCACATTCTTTTTGTTGTTTGCTTTAGAGACAGGGTCTCTCTATGAAATAGTCCTGGCTGTATTGGAGTTACCATGCTATAATATTTTGTTTGTATTCTGACAAATAAAGCTTACCTGGAGATCAGAGAAGCAGCAGCAGCAGCAGCCACTAGACTTCTTACCTCTCAGAAATCTCAGACCAAATGGGGACAAGCCCTGTCTCTACGAATCCTCAGACTGAATGGACGAGATCCTGTCTCTCTATGCCTTATATTCCTGCCTTTATCTCCCTAGTGCTGGGATCAAAGGAATGCACAACCACTGCCCAGCTAACTCCTAATCTTCCTGCTTCCTCCTCCCAAGTGCTGTGATTTTAAAGGTGTGTGCCACCACTTCCTGGTTAATTAGTGAAAGCTCTGCCCTCCAAACAACCTTTGTTTGTCAGAACCAAACAAAATACCATAAAATCCAGAATGGTCCAGGATTTATAAAGTACTAGGATTAAAGGCATGAGACGCTATGCCTAATACATTTCATATTCTTAATCTTGGGACAAAATTCTCAAGCTTGCCCCATATATTACTCATACTATGATAGGTCAGGAGGGGTATGAGCTCTAGACCTGGACAACCCCATCAAAGCACAGTGTTAGGAAGATTAAATGAGCTGATAAATGTGAAATGTGTCTGGGAGTAGATATTCCATGTCTGCTTCCCTTGATCTGACTGGAACCCCCAGAGTAAAAATACCATGCTCTTATTTGTTTAAAACAAACTATATTAAAAATTTTAAGTACTTAATATATTTATTGATTTCCTGAATACACTGCTATAAACTGGTGATTTATTTTGCTATTCCTTCCTGTTCCAAAGGAAAGTATAAAACTATGTGCAAAAAATTCACTGAGATTCTTATCTTATTATTATGGTTTTTCGAGCAGGGTTTCTCTGTTTAACAATCCTGGCTGTCCTGGAACTTGCTCTGTAGACCAAGCTGTCCTTGAACTCACAGAGATCAGCAGGCCTCTGCCTCCTGAGTGCTAGGATTAGCTCAGCTGAGATTCCTAAGAGTCTCTTGATATTAGAATGTTTTACTCCAGGGAAGCTGGCCAGAGGAGAAGAATTGGGAAAAGAAAAACCTAGTACTATTAAGTACTGAAGTCTTGATTCAAAACACTAAAATGATACATACATTCACTGTGGTCTGTCCTGACTGTGGAGGTTCGGCTTTCCACAGACACCATCCCATCCAAAACTGCTGTCTTGAATCTTGAGGTGGGAGTTTTCCTTGAGAGACAGAAATGCA
This sequence comes from Microtus pennsylvanicus, assembly GCF_037038515.1. NCBI lineage: Eukaryota > Metazoa > Chordata > Mammalia > Rodentia > Cricetidae > Microtus > Microtus pennsylvanicus. Next base: position 98,261,061 of record NC_134588.1, read on the forward strand.
CACTTGAGTGTGTGAGACCCACATGTCCCACCCTCTTTCTTTCTACTTGCTACTTTGTTACAAAAACCAAAACCCAGAAGCCACTATCAAGCACAGCTAAGGTTTTATAAAATTTACAGAGAATTACTATTGTACTTGTTTTTCTTATTTCTTTCCTTTTAATTTTGAAGTAAAAGTATGGTCTTAAAAGTACAAATAAAATGATTTCTAAGTGTCAGTACATAAATTAATTTCAGGCATTTAAAAATAACCAGTCACTATATTTTTCAAATAAACCTATCAGGTGTACAGGATTTCCTACACCTTGGTTGGTTCAGCATCAGCTAACTGGAACTATTAAGATAAATGACTCAGAACGGATAGCAAATACAATTAAGTTGTAAAATATCCTGGCAGTGATTGATCTATTACTGGCTTTTCTCTAAGTCCCAACTAAAACATGGTGAGTCTTTTTGTTTGTCTTTGTTTTTTTGAGACAGGGTTTCTCTGTGGCTTTGGAGCCTGTCCTGGAACTAGCTCTTGTAGACCAGGCTGGCCTCGAACTCACAGAGATCCGCCTGTCTATGCCTCCCGAGTGCTGGGATTAAAGGCGTGCGCCACCACTGCCCGGCTGCATGCTGAGTTTTAAAGAGAGGACAAACACTATATTCCCAAGAAAGCAGTTTCTGATGTACACAAACATCTGTAGATGTTTGAGATTATCTTGATAACAATATTTATAGCAATGATCGTTAATACACAATAAATCCCCAAAACCTTCCCGATAAGTTTACTTAAAAGAAACTAGCTTGCCAAAATATTAAAATTCATCTAGATTCTCATTGAAAATAACTTTTCTTGATATGATCATCTGTGTTTTGATTTTTCTACTGCCCATTAAATCTACTGAAATAAGTAACATTAACTTTTATTATAATGAAAATAACAAAATAAGTAATTAAAAAAACCAAGAAAATATTTTATTTTTCCTACTTTTTTTTTAAAATTTAAGTCCTGGAAGATTTTAGTTCTTGAATTTTTATTCTCAGCAGAAAATACATGGCTCAGTTTGATAGAGGTGACACTCCAAGCTTTGTAGATGGCTTGTATTGTCATATCCATTGCTTACTCAAAGTAATGAACTATTCTTGTATCTTATAAAAAAAAATCATACTTTATGCGGCCTAGTTTTATTAACTTTATCTTATTTTTTTCTGAATTAAAGCTGTCACTTTTATATGCTCTACAACAGTGCTACCCCAAGTGTTGAACTGAAACAAAAGTGATGAATGGCTGACTTTCAATAATGAAAGCAGTGGGCTGGTATATATTTTAATGTAACTTTACAATTGACTATAATCTAAAAGTTACAACTAATTTGATTGACTGGGTTTCCCCCCGCCCCACTACTGGAGACAGGTTCCATGTAGTAACCCAGACTGACCTGGAACTCCTCCCTAGCCTCTCAAGTGCTGATGCATGTCATCTTCAACACCTTGACTTTGCTTGCACTGGAAGCGTATTTTCAAAGTACCATCAGAAACACACGTTTTGTTTCGTTTTTTGACACAGGCATGTATGTACGTAGCTTTAGCTGCCATGGAATTCACTATGCAGACCAGTCTGGCCTTTAACTCACAGAGATTTGCCTGCGTCTGACAGTCAGTGCTGAGATTAAAAGGCATATGCTACCATGTCTAACCCATTTTTGGGTCTTCTATCACACTCAAATAGGAATAAAACCGTGGGAGGTGTGAGGACATAGACTGGAAGAGGCAGGGTATAGACCAACTGTCTATTATGGGTTTTTTTTGTTGTTATTTTTTGCTGTTTTGATTTTCATGACAGGGCTAGAGAGATTGTTCAGTGGTCAAGAGCACTGCCTGTTCTTCCAAAGGTCTGAAGTTCAATTCCCAGCAACCACATGGTGGCTTACAACCATCCATAATGAGATCTGGTGCCCTCTTGAGGAAAAGACCTGCTCAGTTGTTCTCATCTACTTAGACCATGAAACTCAATATGGACAAATTCCATAGAACCACCATACTGGCTGTTTCTGCATACATGCATGTTTCAGCATTGCCAGGGCATAAATTTTCTTTTTTTCATTCATTCATTTTTGTCTGTATCTCTGCTGGCCTCTGCCTCCCAAGGGCTGGGATTAAATGGACCAACTATCTAAATAAATCACCATCACCTTCATTATGTTCCCATTTGGGATGTGTGTACACACAGGTGTACAGCTGCATGCACATAAGGCCAACTTCAGATGTCTATGATTTTCATCTTTTTTTTGTTTTTTTGAGAAGGGTTTCTCTGTGTATAGTCCTGGAGTTCAATGACTGCGCTAGTATGGTGGTCCAGTAAGGCTCTAGGCTCCTTTTTTTTTTCTTTTAGTTTCCAGACAAGGTTTCTTTGTTTCTCTGAAATTTATTATCTCACCCCCCCTCATCTGTTTCCATTAACTTACCCTTCACAGACTGATGCCACACACACAGAGGCTTCAACTCTTTGAACAGGGCTTAAATGACTGAATTCTGAAAGTGCCTCCACTGCAACTTCTTCGGTGCCTGGAAATCATACAGATGAGGTCATGTGAAATATCTTACCACCATCGCTTTAAAGAAACTGCTGATCCTATTTCTTTTGTTCTAATTTGTTTTAATTCCTTGGCATCAGATTGCTAGCATTTTCTTCTAATTCTTTGAGCCTTGCTCAAGGGCCCCCTCTTAACTTTCCACTTCTCATTTGTGGTTTAACAGGTGATCTCCCACTAAATTAACTCAATCCTCAATATCCAAAGGGATAATTGAGAAAAATCTGAAGCATAAAGCTACATGCTTAGCTCAGGTCACAAACCATATTTAGATGCTGGGCTAAGATTCAAACTTAACCTATTACAGTCTAGGCTTTATGTTATATGCTATCCCTTCACAAAGATTTCTACTCGAGACTGCTTACTATTGTAGAAATAATGAAGATACTGCTATGAGTATTCTTATATAAGGGCGATCATTTAAATATTTTGGTAGAATAAAGCACATTAAAAAAGAAAGCAGCATGAAATTCTACACATTTTCTATTTATGAGTCAAATCCTAAGACTTAGAACAACTAATGGCTATGTTTGCTAAAGACACCACAATCTAAATAGACACAAATCACCTGTTACAAAATCTTCATTCTGCCTTGGCTAAAAACATTAAATAGAATCTATTTATGACATAGACTTTTTTTTCTTAAGGAGGTAAAGTTTCATATATCTCAAGCTAGTTTCAAATACTGTGTAGCCAAGGGGGATTTGGAACTTGGCTTTCCTGCTCTACCTCTTTGCTGAGGACTGAATCCAGAGCTTTGATGTATGCTTGGCCCCACATCCCAAAAAAATATTAACCAAGTTGCATTAAGTTGTCTGTCAATAGGCCTACTGCGTTCTACTCAATGTACAGGCAAGTACTCTATCTAGTGCACTCACTACTGACAGTCAGCAGCCAACACTTACTGTGTGTGTATGTGGGGGGCAGGGGTAGGGAGGGAGGTGATTTTCTACTAGAGCACATACTTTAGGGGCTCAAAAAAAAAAACCAAAACAAAAAACAAAACACAAAACGTTAAACGAACGACAATTCCCATCAGTGAAAAATAACAAAATTTTCAATAGATAAATGAGTATTAAGACAATAGATTCATGGGCCTGAAGACATTTATGACCTCCATGTGCTTATTTCAGAGGAGAGGGCAGAGAGCAGAATCAAATTCCTGGTTTCTAGCAAACAGGCTGCTAGGACAGTCTAAAATTACAGTTGGTATTATTACTTCTCATAGTTACTAAAAACCTTCAAGGCAGACTACAGCATGTCAAGTCCCTTCCTTAAACACTACTATTGCTGCTTGCCAACTGTCATGGCTAAATAAAAAGGTAGCACATACAAGTTCTCTTGCCATCAAATGTCTTATCTACTTAAGAACACAAGGCATTTTTCCAAGCTGAAATAAAATTTACTTTGTCTAGGACATAGTACACTGTGAGAAAAAAATTGTTTAGCATTGATGCTTTCTCCTCAAAGAAAATACTCTATTATGAAATTTTGAGTATGTACAAAGAGTTCCTACCCATTTGTTTCTCCACAGCTGAAGGAGTACCTTCTGACTTAAACAAATCTTTATCATTCTCCTTCTCAATTTGTAGAGTCGAGTTAGTAATTAGTTCAGTAGAAGCACTGGCTGGCTTGGGGGACACAAAAACACCATCTTCTAAGTCTTCTGGTGATGGTGCATCATGATATTCTAAGGAAGTCTGGTCTGATCTGGTTGAAGCAATGCTGTCGTCCTTGCTCACATCCAGTTTCTCCAGACTCTGAGAGTGGGTGTCCAATGTCCCCGTAACCACTTTCTGATGGCCTTTTGCAGGGATATCCAGAGGAAAATATGGATTTTTATCACTAGTCTTCATCCATTCAGTTTCTGCAGGGAGTCCACATTTATGGAAAGATGTACTAACAAATGCTTTTGCATTATGGTCATCTGTAGCCTGGAATTATGAGAAAAAAGTTAAAGCAGCAGAGTCTCTAGTTATCCATTCCAATCACATCCACCCACCTTTTCCATACTTCATATTTTTTGGAACTTTTTAAATTACAATTCATATGTTTCAAATTAAAATATTTTTAGTTGTTTAACTAAAATTAAACTGCTGTTAACATTTCTCTAATCAGTAATTTATCACCGATTAAAACAAAATATAATGTATAGGACAACGAAAAACTATAAACTTCTATTAATAACAACTAAAGTGGACTCCACAGACACTCTTTCTATATATAAACCAATTAGGTAAGAAAAGCAACAAGATATTGAGTGAAAACCAAACCACCAGTAGGCATACTTCTGTCACCAAATATGTGGCTTCTCAGGCCTTTTACTTTAATAGCATAATAGCAAAACACACACACACACATCCCTATTATATTTTACTTGTAGAGGATATGATTGGCTTAGTTCATGTTCTGAAGGGTTTTTTTTTGGGGGGGGGCAATTTTTAGTTTCAAGACTACCCACAAGATTGCATACAAAACCTGTGATGTTAATAAACTTACTCTATCAGTCCAGTGTGCGCTCATGCCTTCTTCCATGAAAGAAATCCTGGTTTCTTTCAGTCTGAAAGGTGGGGTGAGAGATCTCCCAGGTGACACAGAGGGAGATGCTAAAGGTGTTGTTCGAAGACCAGACCTAAGGATGGATGGAGGAGTGAACTCGGCAAATCCAGAAGAAGTAGCTGACAGAGCCAAAGATTTAGCTTTCTATGGCAAAGAACAAAGAGAATCCAATTATTAGTGTTAGTAAGTAACTTCCTCAAGGGCAGCCAGTAATTTCAAAGCATATACATTTTTATCTTCATAAAACAAGTAGAAAATTTTATTTCAGATTGATGGAAAAATACAAAATTCAGTTAGAACTTTATGTTAAGTTTGGGAGATAAAATTATTTTTACACTCTTTCTAAAGGTCCTGACACTTTCCTCTTTAACTAATAAAAAATGATGAGATACCGGTAATATGCAAAAATACTTGGAAAGTGAAAAATGTTTAAGCCCATTACTACCAACCATCACAAGTTTGGATTTCTTCTCCTCTTAGTAATTTATCAAGGATGGTGGGAAAAAAGTCTTTTAAAGATCACCTATAACAGTAGTTTAAAGTAAAACAAGTAAAAACAAGCCTAAAACTAAAGTATTTGGAAGAAAAAAAATATAAACATGTCAATTATCAGCAATAAAGGATACATATGATCACTCAAAAACCTGAAAGCACTTTATAAAGGTTATTTTAAGGTAATCATATACTGATTTACATTATATTATACTCTATATAGTACTCTGAAAATATAAGCAAAGCCAAAGTTCTAGGCCAGCCACGTCTAGAGAGCTAGTTCAAGCACAGCCAGGGATACACAGAGAAACACCGCCTCAAAATAAATAAATAATAAGTAATAAAATGAGAGAAAAAAAGATAAAAGTAAAGCCTTTGACTTCCCATAGTTATGCCACAAACAGCTTAATTTCTCAACGCTACAAGAAAAATGCTAATGTCCCAGGGCGATAGACAGGTAATACTAACCTTAACTACAGGAGGAGTTTGAAGTAATAGCAATTCTGCAGGCCTGGAGGTACTCTGATGGGGCCTTTTTAGTTGTGAACTTAATGGCAATGAACTGGATAGCAAACACAAAGGAGATCTTGTGGGACTTTGCTGAATAAACTCCAAACAGTGAGAAGGCTGGGGGATAGGATGAACAACCAAATCCAGTAATCTAAAATTAAAACAGAAAAAACTTCTTTATTAAGTTCAAAACAATTACTGATATTTGAGTGCTCACTACTAAAACACTGTAATATGTAAATAATTTTAGGCAAGTATAGTAATGTAATAGAAAAGTCAGTATTAGTTTAAAAAGTCTGAAGTTCTTTCCAAAGCAAAGGAAATTAGGAATTGTAAACAGCAATTTAAAGACTTCAGTTTCCCATCTTCCCTTTACATGTAATCTCAACCTCCAGGTAGTATCTTCAGGTTATAATATCTGGTGGACCACTTGTACAGATGGTTCTTCTTGCTGTTTTAGTGACTAGTGTGTATGTGTATATAGCTAAGGATGCCCTTTAACACCTGATCCTGTTGCCTTTGCCTCCCAAGTGCAAAGATTATAGCATATACCATCACCCCAGCTTATGGTTAAAACGTTTCATGATAAAACCAGCATCATCGCCATGTAGCAGTGGTGCATGCCTTTAATCCCAGGTGGATCTTTGTGAATTTAAAGCCAACCTAGTCAACTGATCAAGTTATAGAACAGCCAGGGCTACATGGAGAAACCTGTCTAGAAAACACACACATATACACCAAAACAAACAAAAACAGCATAATTTACTTCCTCCAAAATGCAAGGGTGACCTCAGCCAAACATTTGGTTCAACTTCTCATTATTAGAGGGGGCACCAAACTTTTACTTAGTGGGGGAAATATTGGGAGAAACCATTCCCACCATCCCCAGATCACTAAAATTATACTTTATTTAGGTAAGATGAAAGTATTACTGCAACTAAGCAACACAAGATATTTCAGCGAAGCCCAGGAGAAATTTTCACTAAGTCAACCAAGATTTTGTAACTAATTATAGAAACAACGTTCTTTTAAAGATCAACAAAACAAAATTAAGTTTGATAGATTGTTTTCCTAAAGGTTTTAATATGGTTTGCTTATTTTCACTAAGCCACAAGAGGTAAGTAAACAGAAATGTTAAATATACTAATAGCTATTTATAACGTATTAAAATAACTAACTCTTGCCAAATAACAGAAAGCATTTACATTTTTATTTGAAAATAGCACCTTTTTTTTCTTTTTTTTGTGACAGGATTTCTCTTTAGCTTTGGAACCTATCCTGGAACTAGTTCTTGTAGACCAGGCTGGCCTTGAACTCGCAGAGATTTGTCTGTCTCTGCCTCCAGAGCGCTGGGATTAAAGGCATGCGCCACCACTGCCCAGCAAAATAGCACCTTTAAAAAACTTACAGTTTTTTCGATACAATCCAAGAAATTCTCACCTAGATATTCTCTGGGATGATTTTGAAATTGGTGTTCCAACAAATGCCTCAGGAAGCTCTGGACGTGGGAAAGGACGTACTACAGGAGACGGTTGTTCTGTTTTAGGACTACAGAGAAGTAAAAATTCAAGTTATGTATCATATGAATTAAGGCAAAAATGCTATGAGATTAGATGGAAGAGGGAAGAAAAGGCTTCTGTTTTTAACTGTACATCTCTGCACTGTTTACAAATAACAATAGTCACCTGACAACATGAAATGGGGCTAGAAAGAAGGCTGAGCAGGTAAATTTGTCCTAGTGACTGACTTCAATCTCCAGAACCCACATGGTGGAGAGAACTCACAAAAAATGCAAACTTAATGACAAAACAATGCGTTAACAAAGTAGCTAACTTAAAGAAGTTTCATTTTTTATATTCTATAATAAACTCGGTAAGGATGAGGGCGCCTTGCTGACGAACACTGCTGCTCTCTAAGAGAGTACAGAAGGACTTGCCTGGCACCAAGCTTGGTTCATGGGACCAATATGGTGGAAGGAAAAGAACCCTCTTGTAAACAGTTCTCTGACCCCCACACAGGCTCTGTAGCTGCATGCCTTATCCCTCCACACACATAAAGTAAAATGGAAAGGTAATTAAAAACAATACCTATTGTAAAGTGAAATGCCATTTCTAGGCTCATGACTTGCCCACACCTCTCCAATTTTAGACAACACATTATTGATGAAAGTAGATCTTGTTAACACTGTTCCAGTTACAGCTTTCTTTGGAAATGCTGACAATGGTTTGGGCCTAGGAACTGAAAAATAAAGAAAACAGGAGTCAGTTGCATCTGACTCAGCTGCATCTCTCTCTAACAAGCTTTTTATAAAATGAAAAAAGTTAACATGAATGTACAACACAAAGAAATGACGGTGGTGACTCCAGGAAGGGAATCATTCCGTATCTTTTCTATTTTTAAATTTATTTATCAAAATTTTCCACCTCCTCCCCTCCTCTCATTTCCCTCCCTCTCCCTGCTCCCTCTTCAGTCCTAAGAGAAGTCAGGGTACTCTGCTCTGTGGGAAGTCCAAGGCCCTCCCCCCTCCATTCAGGTCTAAAAAGGTGTGCATCCAAACAGACTAGGCTCCCAAAAAGGTAGTACATCTGCAATGAAATCTTACCTTCGTGAAAAACTGACGATGTTGACAGATGGTAAGGCTTAGCTCGCTCAATGGCTAATTTTCTCTGGACTCTGGGTAGGATTTTCCCATACTGGTCTAATATAGAATTTCGAGCCACTGATCTCTCCCGCAAACGTGGATCATGATCACTCTATTGAATACATTATAATTAACAAAAATTTAATCTTCATAATGTTAGCTGTAACTATATCACTTAAATTTTAATTATGAGTGTCTCATAGCTACATCTTTCAGCTCAGACTTCATATACTTCCTTAAAATTGTGTACACATCTATACATTCAAATATCAGTACCAAGCCTTGATCCTTCACAACAAATATAAACAATGTAACATGAAATACGCTCCTTTACATGTACCTTCATGTGTGGGGAGTAGAGGAACCCCTGAGTGTGTTAAGTTCTGAGTGAGTGTGCATTGTTGACATTGCCACAGGCGCATGGGAAGACAAGAACACCCCCACCACACACACAGAGGCAAAGGCTTCCTCTGGTTCGTGTGTGAATGTTAATGGTGTATACAGAGAACACAGCTTTCTTCCTCTGGATGTTTATGGTCTAAAGACTGCTTCTACCAAGTTTAAATAAACCTCTCTCCTTGATTCAAGCTGTACACTATAAACCCTACCTCCTCCTTATTTATCTGTACATAATAAGCAAGCCTACTTGTTCAGCTATATGCAATAACCCCATCCCCCTGTTTAACTGCATATAATAAGCAAGCTGAGCTTCCAGGGTGCAGTGGTTTCTCCCTTAAAAATCCCAATCTGCCTGACTCCTGCTTTTCTTGTCGTTAGGTATATTTCATTATTCTTCATTCTCCCAATGCTCCAGTAAGGTCCATCTCTGGAGCCATGCCGGATATGGCATCCAGGTAGACAAACTCTCAGATATTGTCATTTTATAGATCAAGAACCAGAACAAGCTACGAGTTAGTCTGACTTCTGAGTGTTTTCTGTATTATACAACTCCTACTCTCTAGGAGTCTTTCTTTCATTTTCTCTAAGTGAGGGGGTCTCTATCAGAACACTGTGGCACATGCAGAATTCTGTAAATAGTAATACCCAGGTCCCAGTGATAACCGTAACAATGAGGATTCTCCGACTTCAAGCCAATGTAAAGCAAATGGCCATTAAACTATAAGTTCTTGTAAAATAAGCAAAAAAAAGGCTTCAGCTTTCCTCATTCTCATTTCACACAATGAGACAACTTTAATCATACCATGAGAGTATTCTTCAGAGTCTGGTTTAGTTTCAAGGCAGAAATATAATTAGCACGCTGTAAATGGTGAACTAGAAGGAATTCTTGATTCTGAACACTGGTGCTGGATTGTAAAAATTTCACTAAACATTCCTAGGAAGAACAAAAGAGATTTGAAAACTATCAATTTACCCTAAATTTCTTTAAGTCTTTACTGATTGGTGATTAATTACCTGCTCAGTGTCTGTAAGCGGTAGCTTTAGTAAATCCTCCATTAAGCCCATCTCCTGACAAACTTCATAAGCATGCTTTAGTAGTTCCTCTATATTCACTCTGTTTGAATTCTGTCGCAGTAAGTTCCAGGCCTCAACCATGCATCTGAAATCGGTAACAAAGATTCAAAGAGCTATATAACACATAGAAAAGTCACCTGCTTGTAGCATTTCAAAGATAATATGCATGTGCAATTATAAAATACTTGAAATTTTTATTTAATACTTGTACACAATGAGTCTTGCTAATGTCAAAAAGACAACTGGGCACCCTTCCCCCACAACATGGAGTTTTACTATGTAGCCCTAGCTTTCCTGAAATTCACTATGTAGAACAAGGTGGCCTTGAACTCACAGAGATATGCCTGCCTCTGCATTCCCAGTTACAACTGAGCACCTCAATTTTAGGCAGTTTTCCAATATTTAAGTGTTATGTAGTAAAAAATAAAGCTGACAAGGTGGCAAAATCTTAAGGCGGACTGGAAAGAACTGAAGGTTTACCTGTCATCACAGAGAAGTCAGGGTACTCAGCATGAACAGAACACAGGAACAATTGTGAAGACCTGAGTAAGTGATTTTCGCTGATCTATACCAAGATCTAATCGGAAAACTTGGATCAACTTCAAACCATCAAGTGGAAGACCTGAAATGCTCTTCTGTGAGCAGTAACACCATATAACGAGGAAGTGTTTCTTACACAGTCTCCTAAACATCAGCCTGGGATTGTGTATACTCTGGGGTAAAAAAAATCTTGTGTTTGTGGTAATTTAAATAAGAATGTCTCTCATAGGCCCAGGCATTAACATTTTGGTCACCAGTTAGTGGCATTTGTTGGGGGAGGTCTAGGAGGTGCAGCCTGGCTGAAGGAAGGAGGCTTAATATTTAAAAGACTTGAGCTGCCATTCTCAGCTTATGATAAAGGATAAGAACTCTTAGCATTACTCTCCAGACACCATATACCTTCCTGCCATGATGACTTTCTGAATGTAAGCCCCCCAAACCATTCTTCTATGAGTTGCCTTAGTCACAGTGTTTTATCAGTCACAGAAAAGGAACTTAACATGGATCCCACTATCAATCACTACAGCCATTTGCTAATGAATTACAACTCTGCCAACAGCTGTAATGACACTATGTACCTAACCCTCAGAATATTCCAAGGTGGGCATTAACCTCATGAAACACTTGCAGGATAAACTACAGTTTAGAAGGTGGTTAGTTTAACTTCCCAAATGCTGAAATGACAAATGTACAAGAGAAAAGTGGTAGTTTTAGAGTTAAAATCTATTCAAGTACAAAGATTATCCTCTTAAAATCTTTGCCCTGGTTAAGTGGCTGTTGTAATGACATTTTCCTCTTACTGCATGAGTATTTGTGCATACGAGATGTGTGAATGTGGGAGTATGTTGTGGAGGTCAAAACAACTTGGTGCAGTCACTTCTCTTCTTCTGCCTTTGTGAGGGTTCCAGGGATCAAATTCATGTTTATCAGGCTTGCGCAACAGACATTTTTGCGGGCTTGAGATACCTGGTTGGTCCAGTAGGACTTTAAGGATTCAGCATAACTAATAAGCAGTAGCATTAATACAGTTAAAAAGAGGATTACCTCATTTGTATTGCATAGTCTCGGCAAAGGGGTCATTGTTCTTATGTTTGAAATACTGATTATTTTTAGCTATCGGCTATTTTTAACAATGATTATGCAATCACTGAGCTTTGAATGCTAGAAAAATTACTATGTGGCCCAACCTAACTGTTATGGTTATATATAAGTTCAGAGACTTAGTGATTAAACACTTGGATTAGACACACAAGTAGATGGGAAAAATTAAGTAACTATGTGATTACCACAGGACACGCCCTGGACTTTTATTGAATAACTCACTGTAAAGCAATGTGCTTTGCTTGGTGGTTATGTCTTCTTCCTCAGATCACGCTTAGGAATGGTTTCTTGCTCAATGAAATAAGGAAATCCCTTCCCATTTTCACTTAGTGAAGCTGCAGCTACTTTTCCTGAAAGTATTTTTTACTTTCAAAAAAAAAACCACAACCAATCACCTTCACTGACATAACATTCAAGTCACTCTACTCTGGGTTTATGAGGCCAGCAATGAAGGTGGTGGTAAGGGAGGGAAGGGGGCCTTGCCGGGGACTGAATCCCAGAGTATTCAGTCTGGAGCAGGAAAGGAAGACATCCAATGTTGACCACTGTAAGAAGTGCATGGCTTCAACATGCACATACAGATGCTATGTACAAAATATGTAAATATGTATAACACACAAGTATGAAAATAAATAAGAATAAAAGCTCTCTGGGGAGGGGAGGAATAATTTGCTCATATCTGAATCTGGTTTAAGCAGTAAGATATGAAACTTGCTCTTTTCCTGAGTCCACACCTAACACACTGTTCATGCAGGAGACTATAAATGTCATCAATGAGCAGCAGAGGGGTCGGTGTTAGTTTTAGCCAAGCACTCTCCTTTACGTAAAGTCATTTGTTATTTATCACATTCTATGTGAAAGGCACCGTGGATTTGCCTTATAAGAATTTTAGGTAATGTGACCAATGTAAAATTATGTATTTTTGTTTTTTTGAGGCAAGGTCTCACGTATCTAGGGCTGGGCTAGAATCCATAATTCAGATATATGCCACCTCACCTAGTTCTATTTTTTTTACTAGCTATTCCATTTATTAACCAGTTCCATTGATTAAAATGTGATCAAGAGCTTCTGTTTTTAAGATGTACTTACCTATTAAAAAGCAGAACAGTGAGGTGAAGGATGATATCACTGCTATTGGACACTGTGGGCTTCATTGTCTGAAGATACCGGAGAGCCTGTTTGTGCTCTCCCCGACTCATAAAGGCTTCAATTATCTTTGAATGCTGCCACGACACAGGTTTTGCAGTAACTGGGTGGAACAAAAGGTCTAAACCATTCTGCAAAATGATGAAGTGATTGTATTTAGACAAAGTAGTTGGCCCTTAAAAAGGGCAAGTAGTATTAAAATTCACTGAAATTAAAATTAAGTTTAATGTAGTTAAAAGGAGCTAAGCTATGGTAGAATTCAAAGAACAAAAGTGTCATACCTTTGAGATCTCGTATATAAAATTCTTTTTACACCAATTTCATGCCCCATTAACAAATTTTGTCTTCTTTGGCTCATGCCAAAACCCAAACACAAGTCAGTGCAGCACCATTCCCAACCATCCCTTTTTAATAGCAAGTAACCTGAGATTATTAACTGGTATTCTTGCTGCTTGGGTGAGAGCACTAGTTAAAAAGCTATCACTTCTAAAAATAGACAACACCACCTTATGTCAAGATAATCTAGTTTTATATCTTTCCTGTGTACTAACTTACAAAGGGTTATATTCCAAGTGAAATACTTACCTCGTAGTCATTGTGATCTAACAGCCAAAATCCTTGAACTAACTTAACTTGGCCCCAAGAAATAGCAAAGGCAGTTGGAAAAGATTCAATGGGAGTATCCGTTTTGTTTGGAAAGGAATACATAATATCGAGTAGCAAATAAATAGTCTTTTAAAAAGGGATTAAGGACAACAAGCAGAAAGAAAAAAAACATACATGTATACCTAGAATAGGGAAGAGATGTAGAATTAAGAGGCTTTAAAAACTTATGTTTACAAGGCCATTAGGAATATCCAACTATGGCTTTAGTTCATTACAGACAGGCAAAGGGAGTAGCATGCCAACCTCCTTTATCCTGTATTTTAGTGCTACAACAAAGGAATGAATGAGCCAGGCAATGGCAGTTCTGCCTTTAATTCCAACACTCAGGGAGGCAGAGGCAGGAGGCTATCTGTGAGTTTGAAGCCAGGCTGGTACACAAAGTGAGTTCTAGGAGAGCCAGAGGTGGGGGACAGACATTTCATGAGACTGGGTTAGCTACTTGAGAGTCCTGCTACTGGAATTTTGTGATTTTGATGATATATAAATACTTATTAAAAGTTTAAAGGATACAATAGCATGTTTGCTTGTTTCAGTAATGTTGTCTAATAAATATATGTCAAGTAGTGCCTATAAAAGAAAAAGATAAAAATGTCAGTGCATTTTATAGACTTTTCTTCATGTCCCACTTTCTCTAGCCTGTCAGGCATGAAAAATTAATTCAGTTATGAACTCTTCCTCCCTCCACTCAGACTCTTTAAATGATTCCATATTACTGTAACCTACATGGATGCTAGCAGGAGGATATTTTCCTGTGCCTCCTTCATCCCGTTTCCACAACTTCTCAACTTGATCTCCTAGCTGAGAAACTAATCCATCAATCATCAAGCAATCATGGTTCCACTTCCCTCTGCAATATGGGAAACATTAAAGATGATCTGCATTAATGTTTACTTTTGATATGAAAACAGTCAGCATCAAATGCTCAAAAACTATACAATTATCAGAAGATAGGTGAGAAGCAGACTTCACTCAGTATCATGAGACTGCAGAAATAAAGTATTATTTGTCAGAAAAATCCCTAAGTTGTGTCAAGTTCAGTCATTACAAAGCCAGCCAGTGAAGACTAAATACTAGGAAAGAATGGGGTCTAGCCAGCAAAATGGATGAGACTCTTGTATTTTCCACCATTCTGAATTAATTACTAGCAGACCCAGGTGATAAAAATATTTCTGTTCCGACAGAGAGCTGAATCCTGCTTTATTCATTCAAAAGCATATTACTGAGTACTTTCAATGTGATAAACAGATACCCCCCTGCCTATTTCGTCACCTATAAATAGCAGCAGCAGTTTTTATTTACTGAAACCATCCTAAGAGTCAGACATATACTTAGTGCCCTACACATTTAATTCTTACATTGTAGCTTACAAATAAGGCAAATCTTCCAAAGAACATACACTTACAAAATAATGGCTATACAACTTTAAAATATGCCTAATCAGAACCAGGAGTCGTGAACCACATCTGAATTTTTGAGGCAGAGAATCAAGTTTAAGGTTATGCTCAGCTACGATTAAGTCTACATCATAGCTGGGTGGTGGTGGTGCATGCCTTTAATCTACATCATGAATCACTGCCTCAAGATACAAGAGAATAAAGAATATTAAAACCAAAAACACAAACAATTTCCCAAGTTCATGTCCATTATCCTAGAACAGTTACACTAAAGGGATTGATTTCCAAAATTCACAGCAAATTAGAATCATCGCTCATTCCCAGGATAACCTGACCCAAGAAATCTGGAGTCGGTGCTTGTAAAGTCACACCCTAAATGCTACTTGGTCAATCTGAGGAAGACTAATTCCAGAGACAGGATTCAGGTTCTAAATGTTTCTTCTACCATAATTTTGTTTTTAATTTCAAAGCAACTTACTAGGCTATACATTTTTTTTTTTTACTTTTAAGAAAACTACAAAAAATAAGAAAAGGAAAACAAGATTTAAGTTTTGAAAATTGTTAAAATAACCAATTTACTATGTGTTTACAGGTTTTCAATGAATTGAAGATTCCAGTCTTTTTTCCAAATAAGAAATCCAGGGGGTAGAAGAATGATTCTACAAAGGCCTGTGAGAAATCACTCATGAATATAATTTTATTTAGAAAATAATGATAGTATGCTTTAGTGTAGGCATTACATTGGTCGTCATTTTTACATTAATCCTACCAATCAACAAGCATGGGAAACTGCTCTAGCTTCTGAATTGTCTTCAATTTCTTAAAAGAAAGTTTTTAGTATACAAGTCTTATATTTGTTTGATTAAAGCATCCCAAGATACTTTATACAAAGGAAGGTAACTGATCTGTGTATTAGCTTTGTCTCTTGCTATGCCGTTGAAATTGTTTATTTATTAGCTGTATGGTTTACTTGTTGGAATTTTTAGGGTTATTCTGCATACTATCATAACACGTGCAATACCCCACATCTTAAGAATACATACTTAGGTGGGGGGGGGGCAGAAAGAAAATATTTCATGAGACTGGGTTAGATATTTTAGAGTCCTACTACTGGAATTTTATGATTTTTGGTAATATACAAATATTTATATATTACCAGCAGTAGATGGCTAACATGAAACAAGCTCCATAATGCTTTTTCTGGGCATTTTCTTCTTGCCCTAATGTCTTTTGTCTCTATATTATAGTTTCCAATTGTGTGTTTTTAGAGGGTTTCTGTGATTGACAATGTGCGTTTCTTGTGATTTTTCTTTGGCTCTTTAAAATTTTTGGCTTATCTGTTCTGTCAGTTTTGCTTTTATCTTATTTGTTTTTGTTTTAGATGTCTGTTTGCTTTCTAATGAGAGAGAGAAAACAGATTTGGATTTAGGAGGATGGGAGGATCTGGAAAAGTTGCAGGAAGGGGAGTAACAATCAGAATATATTGCATGAAAAACTTTTCAATAAAAGTACAGACATTAAGTTAAAGCAAACAATCTAAACTAGTAATGTCAATTATGACAATATTAGACCAAAAAGTTCAACTAGTCATTTTACAGTCTGAGTGTACCTGGGCAAGCGTTCACACTTCTGCCGACGACTGGTATAGTAGTTCTGAATAATAGAGTAATTGTAGCGTAGCCTTGACAGCTGCAGAGCATCATCTGGAGGTTTTATTAAAGTTGGGGAAAAAGTTAGTAAGATTGCCAAATATCTCAAAATTTAGGTTATACCAATCTATTTTACTGTAATTGCAAAATAAATTTTTAGTCTTACTAAAACTTATTTACTTATTATTTTTTGAGACAGAGTTCCTGCATAACCCTGGCTGTCCTAAAACTTGCTCTGTAGGATCAAGCTGACCTTGAACTCAGAGATCTGCCTGCCTCTGTCTCCCGAGTGTTAGGATTAAAAGCATGCGCTACCATCCCCACTAATGTTGCTAAAATTTAATCAATTCAAGAACACAATCTTTTTCTTAATTATACGTATGTATAAAGTTACAGAGAAACCCTGTCTCAAAAAACAAACAAAACAAAACCATATTAATGCCAGCATGGGGAATACCCTTTTTTGGGGGGGGGCGGGGGGGTTTGAGTCAAGGTTTCTCTGTAGTTTTGGAGCCTATGCTGTAACTAGATCTTGTAGACCAGGCTGGCCTCGAACTTTTAATCACAGTACTCAAAAGGCAGAGGCAGGTGGATCTCTGAGAGTTCAAGGCCAGCCTAGTCAACTCATTAGCCTAGTCTACGTGAGTTTCAGGCCACATAGGGATAAACAGTGAGAGTTTTAAAACTGAACAAAATAGTAACAAAAGCACTAAACAAGCAAATTAGGTTATAAAAATCATAGTCCCATGGGTCTAAGTTATAGGTAGTGATATTTTAGAAGCCACGTTTTCTCAAATTTGCTGTTATTTTATATGACAATTAAATGAACATACACAGAGCTATGAAGAGCAGAAAACATAATATGAAGGCTCAGAGCAGAACAATAACCTTATGGAGTAAGGATGCTTCAGTCAATATTAATGTATTAAATACTTTACCTAAGCCTTCAGGTAAAAGTCCAGAATGAGAAAACCACAGAACCATTTGAGCATATTGACAGATAAGCTGGGTAACCATATGCTTATTGCTCAAGTCCACCAGTCCTGTAATAAAGAATTAACATTGGTTGTTTAACTTTCATTTTATTGACCACAAATAACAAATCAATCAACAGCGTGAATACATTTGTGTGTGTGTGTGTGTGTGTGTATATAAATTTAGTTTGCATTTACTATACATTAACCCAACGTGAGGTTAAGCAAATCTCTAAAATGTTAAGATTACTAAAATAGGCATTTTATGCAAACTACAATTAGCTGTTTCCTACAAAACGCAATTAAAATAGACTGAAAATAGATTGTTCAAATTAGGCCTATAAATAAAATTATACTTTTTCTTTTTTCAAATGGCAAAATAAAGCAAAAACAAAACAAAAAGTCATTTTTTTTTCAATTAAAAAAAGACATGTTAATCTCGAATTTTAAATTCTACTGGTTGTAAATTCTAAGGTCAGCAAAATGGCTGACACCTGCCGAAAAAGTCAGGAGACCTAAGTTCAAACCCTAGAACACCCATTTGAGTAGAACCAAGGCACAGGTGTCATGATACCTGCACAATATGCCATATGTGCATGCAAATTCATACACCACACAGAAAAATTCCATCTGGGAGAAATAATTTCCTCTTTACAAAATGTCTCACAAAGTAAAAAAGAACTTTAACTGAATTAAGTAAATGTAATAAGACACTCATTTGTATAAAGCACACACCTCTTTCAGTGATGCCCTGGGCCTCCATTGCAAAACAGCTCAAGACTGTATTAAGGTTGCTAAGAAGTAAATGGCACTGCTGGATAGACTGTATAGTTTGTGGATCGATGAACTGACATGAACCATCAAATAATGGTGCACCTTCCAAGGATAAAATACAAAATTAGATCAACGTACATTTTCTTCAAGTTCCATTAAAGAATGATAGGCTTTAAAAATATAGGCTAGAATTAGAAAATATCAAGAGATTTGGAGAAAGTGCTTTCAATATAAAACCAGAGCCAAAGTAAAATTATTATAAACTTTATATTGGTCTACAGCTTATCCTCCTAACTACTATGTGCTGTAAGATAAGACTTTACTTTAATAAACCATTTAATCCCATCAATATTTAACATGTGATTCACCTAAACAACTATTTTAGTTTTTAAGTCCCTTGAGTCAAATTCTAATTTTCTTCTAAAAATTTTGTAACACTGTATCTGCATCTGAATTATCTTAAGAGGTTAAAAAACAAACAATAATAAAAAAAAGCCACGAGGTCTCCATTAACCAGCACCAATTTTTAAAATTCAGCAACAGCTGAGTTACATACAGGCAGGTGCGGAGGCACACAACTGCAATTCCAGCACATAGCTATGATGATATGGTAATGTAGCTGATTAATAATGTGTTGCCAGTGAAAAGATTTTGTTAAACTTGTTTCAACCACTTTAATTAAATGCTTTCCTTCCAGGACTGTAAATCTTAATAGTTTACATCCCCAAAGTAGTAAAACTATTACTGAGCTAGATGTAGTAGCTCATGCCTGTAATTCAAGCACTTGGAGGCTAGGGGGCTTGATGAGTTCAAGGCAAGCATGAACTATAGTGAGGCTCCTACAGCCCACGTTACTGAAACCTATGTCCTAACAAATGTCCTAACTGTAAATAAAACATTAATCAAGATTAGCTTTTAATTATTAAAATTTGCCCTCCAGACTTATACTTACAAAGTCTGTCAAATTCTTCTTTTGTGAGAACCACCTTATTCCACGTCCATTGAAGAACAAATCGAAGATTAGCAGCAGAATTTGGTTGTTCTTATTGTATAAAAGAAAAAGAAAAGAATGATTACAAACTCCAAAATGAAAATTAGTTCTTTGTAGGAGGAACCAGACAGGAAGCACCTTAACAAAGCTAATGAATTTAACAATTTGTACCAAATGTATCTTAGTATACTTTATCGTATGAACTATGCTGCATAAGGCACAAAACCTAATGAGGTTGAGAAGGGGTAGGAGGTGGTTATGAGGAAGACCAATAAGCAATCCAAAAAACAAAACGAAACAAGTGGTGGCGCACACCTTTAATCCCAGTACTTGATGGCAGAGACAGGCGGATCTCTATGAGTCTGAGGCCACCCTGGTCTACACAACAAGTTTGAGCTCTAGCTACAAGAAAAACCCTGTCTGGAAAAACCAAAACCAACCAACCAAACAACAAAAAAGAAACAAACAAAAAACCCGCCGAGGCCTATAGTTTTTTAAATTTGATTTTAGAAATTTCACCAGAGTAAGGAATATTAAGAGTCAAAACATGCTAGGCATAGAGGCCCATGCCTTTAATTCTAGCACTCAGGAGGCTTAAATATTCAAATCTGAGTTTGAGGTTAGCTTGGTCTACAGAGGAGTGTTTCAGGACAGCCAGGACTACTCAGAGGAACCATATCTAGAAAAACAAACAAACAAAATCCCTCAAACAACTCAAAAACACAAAAGATGCTCTATTTCTCCAAACCCCTCTAGCTATAAAACATTCTGGTATATAACAGAACTGGAAAGTTCTCAATTAGTGTTAACCTTCGTTTTTAAATCACAAAGATTTTATAAATGAGCACCTTATTTTCAGATAAAACTGAAATGAGTTAAGAAACAAGATGTTTTCTTTCAAATGGTTTATAACAGAATATGGGGGCAGAGTATACACATATGTATGTGCATATATTTATATGGTATGTGACAATATATATGGTAAAGTGCAAAAAAGATACACACGTACACAATGTATCTCCAGGAAATTTAGCTGAGTGGAAAAAGTGTATAAAAGTTATATACTGTATGATTCAGTTTATGAATATAAGAAATAACAAAATTGTAACCATATTGAAGAGATTAGTGCCCAGGTACTGGGCAAGAAGGAAGCAGATATGAAAGGCAATGTTCAGGATCTTGGATGTGCTAATGCGAACAAGAGGTTTTCCTCACTTGGGTGAGAAAAATGGTATAAAGCATACACAGATTCACTTTATTATGCCGTGCAAGTTTATGTGAATTTACAATTATCTCATAGAAAGTTTTACTAAAAAGTGAAACCAAAAATGTAATTTTAAAAATATGTATTTTTTACAAAGTCAAACTGTTACCTTCTGTTATCCATGTTCTGATGGAACCGGTCAAAAGTCCCAGGGAACTTGTCTGAATTGCTGCTGACAATATAGCTTCTAATTGTTCTTCCTAAACCATATTAAAGAAAAAAGATAGTATGAAATCATAAACAGTGAAAGGCTGGAAAATAGTTACAACTCCCCACTTTGGCTACAGGCAAAGAGACAATAAATCACATGCCTAGAATTCCAGCATTTGGGAGGCTTAGACGAGAGGATCACAAGTCTGAGGCCAACCTGGGCAAAACAGTGAGAAAAGCAGACAGTAATAAGCAGCAATCGGAACACCCAGAAGACATGTTGGACGAAGATTAGACAGCTATGGGAATTCAAAGCTGTTTGTTTTTACTTTTATTGGCGGCACTAGACACTGAAACTGGAGCCCAGGATACGTTAAGCAAGCATTCTACCACTGAGCTATATATATATTCTCAGTGCTCTTTTATTTTAAAATAGTCTCACTAAATTGGACAAGAAAGCCTTGAATTGGGGGCTGGAGAGATGGCTCAGTGGTTAAGAGCATTGCCTGCTCTTCCAAAGGTCCTGAGTTCAATTCCCGGCAACCACATGGTGGCTCACAACCATCTGTAAAGAGGTCTGCAGGCATACACACAGACAGAATATTGTATACATAATAAATAAAATAAAATAAATATTAAAAAAAAAAAAAAAAAAAAAAAAAAAAAAAAAAAAAAAAAAAAGAAAGCCTTGAATTGACTCTGTGGCCCAGCCCAACTTTTAACTTATGACTTTGCTGCCCCAGTAATTAGGATTACATTGCCAGGCCTACCCCCCCCTGTGTGACTTCTTTTTTTTTTTTTTTAAGAACAACAACAACAAAAAACACAAGGTATTTTGCCTACATGCATATATGTGCACCATGTGTATGAATGCATGATGCCTGCAGCAGTCAAAGAGGGCATCAGGTCCCCTTAGAACTGGAGTTGCAGATGGTTCTAAGTCACCATATGAATCCTGAGAACTGAACCTGGGTCTCCTGCAAAAGCAACAAGTGTTCTTACGGCTAGCCATTTCTCTAGCAAAGTTAAGTGACTTGGAAGCCAAATCCCAAGCATGATCAACAGCATAAGGATCTAAAATGAGCATGGTACCACATTATTCACTTTTGCAAAAGTGAAAAAAAAAAGAGTAATAGATTTATATTTATATTGCAATAGAGATAATAACATACAACTGAAAAGAAAGAATATAGTAAAATATCTCACTTGACTTAAACTGGAAGGCTGAATGTCAATAAGCCTTGGTGAGAGAAGGCCAGCAACAAGACATCGATTATAACTGTCAGGAATGACTTCATTGAGAGATGGTCCTGATTTCTTTAAAAATGTCAAAGTCTGTAATAGAGAAATTAGTCCAACATCAACCAAATCTAATTTAATTCAATCTAATTTAAGAAATACTTTATACCTAAAATTTGAGTAAAACTTAAATATCTACGGAAGGAAGCCAGGCAGTAGTGTTACACCTCTTTAATTCCAGTACTCCGGAGGCAGAGGCAGGTGGATTTTTGTGAGTTCAAGGCCAGCCTGGTCTATAAGAGCTAGTTCCAGGACAGCAAGGGTTGTTATATAGAGAAACCTTGTCTTGAAAAACCAAAAACCAAAACCAAACAAACAAAAAATCCGGAAATAATGGAAGAGTGACTAACTTTGGGGATCAAGTTAAGAGGCTTATAGATTCTTGAACTCAAAAAATGTTTCTTTATTATGGTATTACTAAAGTTCAAGTCACGGCAACTATTTATGAGTGACTGACTACCCCATCACGTTACCCCAACTATTTTTGTATCATTCCCATGTCAACATTGTATTATTTCTGAGAAGAGCCAAGGAGAAGCCCTCCCCAGGTAACCACACAAAGGATGTGTTACAGTTGCAATGCAATCTTTAACCCCAGCACTCAGGAGGCAGCGCAGAAGGACCTATGAGTTCGAGAACAGCCATCACTGTCTCCTAGGCAAACACCCAATTGTGATAAGGCACCGGCCTGACCTATTCACTTACTTGGTGTTCAAGTAGATAACGTCCACATAAAGCTACTAAAAACACTTCAATGCCTCTTCTTGAAAGCTGTCATTAAAACAGGTATTAAAAATGCTAAACTCAACCTAGAAGAAACTACTATTTAAGACGAGTATGTTGATACAAATACCATGAAAGTTTAAATCCATGAAATTATGTATATTCTAATATGCAACTTCAGTTCAATTACCACACACTCTGTGTGTTAATTCATACATACCTCCTTCTGAAATCCAGTACAAGTTACATGGATAACTCCAGAGTTTAACAAACAAGTGGCATCTTAAAAAGAAAAAAAAGATTTTAAAATGCAAATTAAATGTTTACTTCAAGTAACTAAATTATTATATAGAATAAATCACCAGCCTCTTTAAAGAAAAAAAAAAAAAAGACAGGGTCTCACTGTGTATTCCTGGCTGGCCTGGAACTCTACGTGAACCAGGCTGATCTTAAATGTTCAAGAGATCTTCCTGCCTCTGCCTGTACTGGGATTAAAGGCATGTGCCACACACCCAGCAAGAATAAATTCTTAAGTAAACCTCTTCAGATATTTTCTACTGAGACAGTGACAATCATTAACACAATAACTGACATATTATAAAAGATTCACAATAGCATTAGCTTACAAACACACTAAATTTCTCATGTACATGCAAATATATGTATTAAAGAAGCTATCTAAGCTAAGTGCCAGTGAGATATGACCAGATGACACTATATGAACTAAACCAATATACAACTGACATACATTTATATATTATTTTCCTCAAAATATTATGAAAATACATACCAAAATTAAAAGTACTTGGGTTAAAAAACTGCTCTGGAGGTGGGTATGAAGGAGGCACCCCTCGATTTAAACTTCTCTCATGTACTAGTATGTCCAAGATATCATGTGGAGCAGTTCTACTCACAACTGAATCCAATGACCACAATGCAAAATAAGAGCAATTATGGAGAGATTCTCCTGACCTAAAAGAAAATTTAAAAAGCACTGAGACACTGATCAGTTATGCATGACAATATCTGAGGGAGAAGGGGGTGAGAAAACAAAGAAATCATACCTTAATGAATCTGGCATCTGTGCATGATACCAACGATTTATGTCAAATAGTCCTAAATATACAGAAGGCTTTCCCTGTCCGTATATATTCACTTGCCAGGTAAAGACAGAAACACTAGTATCAGGGGAGAGAGCTGCAAACAAACAAACAAAAAAACTCAACTATTTTTCAAAAACAGAATAAAGAATCTAAAAGTACACCAATACAAAAATCACTGTAACATTCAACTCATATTTCAATAGACTTATCAAAAACATTTCTATCATTTGAGACTCACTTATACCCTGATGTTCCTCTTTAGCTATTAGGAAGTTCATCAGAAGGCTTTGTTTCAGCTAGTAATACCTCAGTGATTTTGAGACACCAAAGTAGAAAAAAAAAAGCGATTTCAAAGAACATTCCCCCAAGGATGGTACACAACTAGCACAGAAGTTAATCTAACACATCAAATTTATGTCTTTAAAGTAAAAACTGAAATTTAAGCCCTGGCAATGCTGAACATGCATGGGCAGCCCTTATTTATTGAAACTTGTCCAAAGTGGGTTTCATGGTCTAAGTTGATGAGGACGACTGACCTCTTCCTCAAGAGGACACCAGATTTAATTACTGATAGTTGTGAGCCACCATGTGGTTGCTGGGAATTGAACTCAGAACCTTTGGAAGAGCAGGCAGTGCTCTTAACCACTGAGCCATTAACTACTGAGGTTTATTTCTTTAGAGGAACTTAGTTGAGAAAGACAGAAACTTAGTTGAAAAAGACAGATCTAGCCAAATGGTGAAGGCAAAACAAACAAATACCTAGACTGTGGCAGTGGAACGGCACCAGAAGGGGACTTGGCAGGAAGAGAAAAGCAAAAACCTCAGATACCCCTAAAGGCAACTGAAAAAGGAAGGAAGACGTGGACAGGGAATGAGAAGAGAGACGGAATGTTAAGTTTCTGACATATTCATTTGGATGTGGAAACAAGATCACAAATTAAAATGTGAGAACTATGACCCAGGACATCTCTGGGATGAATGAACTCACTAAATAAGGTATCTAGATACATGTACAGCCAAAGGCCCTGAGGCATCTCTAAGGGCTACACCTAAGGAAAAAAATTGGAAAATGGATCAATGTGGCATTTAAAGAAATCTACCCCAGGATCTTTGCCCAGAAGGAAGAAATACTAAGAAAAATTGGGGGAGGGGGGAGAAATGAAGGCAAACACAGCATAGCTAAAAATAAATAGATAAGTAACAAAAACAAACCACAAAGAAAAACATCCAAAGACAAGTTACACTAATTAAAATGGAGATTGTCTTTGTGTTGAATTGGAGTCAAACACTTCTGTATAGGAATCCAGAAAGCAAGAAAGACCTAAGAGCCTAAATGACATAACCAGAATCTTAATTTTCAGCTGTCAGAAATATTAGTTCTAGAAATGCATCATAAATCTTAAGTCATCACACAAAATATTAAGAGTACTTTTAACCAACCTTCTCTCATACTTTCTTCCCTGTCACCATGAGATGGGAATCTCTCTATACTTTGGCATCCCAACAATTTAGTGTTGCTAGTCTGTCCCCTTAACGGGAACAAGCCACCCGACAGATCCAGTGTATATCTTTCTTCGCAGTATTCTAATCCCTGCAACATAAAATAAGCACAAATTTTAACATTAGCTAAATAAAAGTGTTCTAAAAATAATGTATTTCCACACTAAAAGTTTTTGCACACAAAAGCTTTAAAGAACTAATCACTCCAAAGGCTTATAAAATTATATATACATAACTATAAATGCAAATATCAAACTAGATTTCCCCTCTCAAAATAATCACCAATAACTGTTGTAAAGCTGAATAAAACATGGGAGCATTCATGCACTAGTAGCTAGAGTATAAAGTGGAATACCCTAGGCCAGCAACTCTATTTCTGTGTTCTCATATAAATTCTTAAGAATAGGATTATATTATTTTTTTCATCTTTTTGAGACAAGGTCTCACTACATAGCTCTGATTGTCGTCCTAGAACTTGCCTTGCCTCAAAAGACGGAATACTAATTCTTAATCAAAAGAGAAACTTTTATTCAATAAGCAAGATTTGTTTTTTTTTTAACACCCCCCCCTTCTTTTTTCTGAGACAGGGGATCATTATGTAGCTCTGGCTGCATGGAACTCACTATATAGATAAGACTGGCCTCAAGGTCACAGAGATCTGACTGCCTCTGCCTGGTGCTGAAATTAAAGGCTTAGAATTTTCTTTTTTGTTTTATTGTTTTAAATTTTTCAAGACAGGGTTTCTCTGTATCTTTGGAGCCTGTCTTGGAACTAGTTCTTATAGACCAGGCTGGCCTAAATTCACAGAGATCCGCCTGCTAGGATTAAAGGAATGCGCCACCACCCAGCTAGAATTCTTTCTTAATGACAGATTCTTTAGATCTAACAAAAGGCTGAGATGTTTCCCAGGAAAATTCATAGTTATTAGAGTTCATGGACGCCTTAAAATCCATTCAGATACCTAAACACTAAGTTCTGAAAGCCTTTTAAAGAGTTGAGAAAATGTAGCTATTGGTAACATTCCTCTTTTTCAATTTAATAAATTTGGTTAGAAAATTTAAAAGTCATCTGAGCATTCTGATGTCTATACCCAAAGTTTACACCATGGCATATATTGCTTGACCTGCTAGGAAAAAGTCTGCTGAGTATTACAGTTAGGTCATAAACATCAATCTAGTCCAATCTCTCTATTCTGGGGGGAAATACCCAGAAAAATTTAGAGAACTGCAATGGCAAACTAGGTAAAAAATATTAGAAAGCTCATGCTCACTAACTTAGTATTTCTTCCACTATAGGATAAATACAACTTTCATTTGAATAAGAAACTTCAATACAACAAAGCAAAGAACAGAAAACAAAACTAAACCCCCAAAATGGTAATAGTCTAATTAACCACTTACCTCGTATAAGATTTGCCCTGACGCCAAGCATTTTCTGTCACCAAAGGCCAGCTGAAGCAGATGCAAACTCAAAACATCCCCTTCACTGAAAGAAAAGAGAAATTACCCACAACACTAAAACATGGAGCTTACATAACACATCGAATGCATGCGACAAAGTCTACTGGCTATTCCTCCTTCAGTAAGTATATTTTAAATATATGTCTGCCTAAAACTATCAACTGCATTTCCTACCTTCCTTTGCACCACACTAAGTCCTGGCCTCTAAGAGTATGAACAGAACCATCCCATGGCAACTACAGAGAGCATCCCTTCAGAGACGTGTTCTTTTTCCTCCACACTCTTACCTATGAAGATCAAGCTCCACACGAGAGAGTACAACAACAACATGAAACAAGACACCAAATAAATCAGGTACAATGTGCACAGAGCACAAAGTGTGGTACCATCACATCTGGCAGTGGTGATGTATTCAAATGTCACAAACGAACGGTCCAGTTTGACTCCTCTCCTGCTATATACCCTCAGCCTTCATGACATGTATTTTTAAAAATACTAACCTATCTTGTGTGGACTGAACAGCCCATAAGTAACAGCAATTACGAGGATCATTCTCAGGTTCTTGAAAAACAACTGCATAGACAGGAATCCTTCCACCTTCTAGCTGTGTATAATACCTAAAACAAACAGAATAATTTATTGCTTATTTTTAAGTTAAAATTTTATCTTTGGGGGAAAAGTGCCTTGTATAAAAATCTGAGTTAAGAAGGTGCTGTTTATACGTTCCTAAATTCAGTGATTTGGGGGACTCAAGTCATTTTACCTTCAAGAACACAAGGGAGGGTAAAACCCCCCCGGTAGAACAGGGATGACAACTGCTAAATCACACGTGTATACTTATGTGATAACTAGCTTTTAAGAGTCACATGAATACACACCATACCATATCATTCCTCAAAGAGTAGAAGAGATAGAACTGCCACAATATTCCAGATTAACCATTGGGAATTTTATCATCACTGCTGCTTGTTCATCTGCTTCTTCAAGACAGTCTCATATCACCCAAGCTGCTCTCAGATTAGTTAAGTAGCTGAAGCTAGCCCGAAACTCCTTGTCCTTCTGCCTCTATTTCCTCAGCGCTAGAGACATGATGACATTTATCCAAGACTAGCTGCCCTTTGGGTTTAAGTCAATTTTCTATTATAAAAACAGTAGACGCGGCCTTATGAGATGGCTCAGCCTATAGACAATATATTATGAAGTCTGATGGCCTGAATTTAATCCCTGGGATCTACATGGTATAAGGAGAGAAGAGACTCCTGCAAGTTGTCCTAACAGTCATATGCACATTGTGACCTAAGTATATGCACACACACCAACCCAAACTCACAGGCTAACTAATTCCCTTATCAAACCATGACTTAATTCAATAAAACTATCCTGTAATTTTTCTCATAGTAATTTTCAAATAACACATTATATTTTAAAAAAAGCAATCAACTCAGAGAAAGAATTATACTTACTCTCTTTTCATGCTTTTCATATTCCAAAGTGCTAAGTAGCCATCAGAAAAGCCTACAGCAAGCTGATTTGTCCTGTTGATGTAACTCAGAGTAGAAATGGATATTCCTGATGGGCTTACTAACTGGAAACACAGGTGGCGTCCTTCTCTCATTACGCTCTCTCTGATGTGTGGTACTTCAGCGGGGATACCAGTTATAACTTCAAGGTCTAAAATAAAAAATAAAAAAAAAATAAGATTAAGAACCAAGTAAGAGCCAGCAGAGTTCAATTCCTAGACTCCATGTAAAGGTGTATGGGGCTTGTCAAGAAGGCTCACCAGATAAAAAACACCTGCCACTAAGAATGACCTGAGTTCAATTCCTGGGATCCACATGGTAGAGAGAACCAACTCCTGCAAGTTGTCCTCTGACCTTCACATGTATGCCACAGCACACATGTCCTCTTATACATACACACATACATGTATACAAAATAAAAGATTTTAAAATAAAAACAACAAGAGGAGGACTGAATCCACAAAGACGTTCCTGAGCTCTCTTTACATGCATACAACTCCAGTTCCCAGAATGCCTAATGTCATCATAGTATGTGCAGGAAAAAACACTTATGAAAATTTTAAAAATATATCTTATCAGTACATATAAGGAAATAAATAATTAGCCTTTTACCATTTCCTTCCATTTTTCTTGAGAAAGTCTCATTAAATAGGCTTGGAAGGCAGAGGCAGGCAGAACTCTGTAAGCTCAAGGCCAGCCTGGTCTACAGAGCATGTCCCAGGACAGCTAGGGATACACAGAGAAGCCCTGTCTCAAAAAAAAAAAAAAGTAAATTACCTGATGCTTCTACTTCATTCTGACTACAGGACAAGTCATCCAAACACAGGTCAATAAGAAGGATCTGTCCAACATCAGTTACCACAGCTGCCACTCCAAAAAGCCACCGAAGACTTGGATGTAAATGCTGGGTACTAGCGCTGGCTCCCCCATGATTAATTATAGGCTCAATAGCTGTTACCTAGGAACCAGAATATGGGATTAGCTTTTTTAAAGTGAGGAAATAAAACCAACTGTATAACAAATAAGAACTGATATTAGTAACTTTCACAGACTTAAACATTATATAGAATCATAACTGCATGACATTTATAAATTCTAAACATAGTTGAATTCTCAGTTGTACTACATAATTATGCTATTATTTCAATATAATAAAAAACTGGCCAGGTGGTGGTGGCGCACGCCCTTAATCCCAGCACTTGGGAGGCAGAGACTGGTGGATTTCTGTGAGTTTGAGGCCAGCCTGATCTACAGAGCAATTGCCAGGACAGGCACCAAAGCTACAGAGAAACCCTGTCTCAAAAACAGAATAAACAAACAAACAAATAAAATTAACTGATGTTTATTGATAGCTTAGTCTATGCTTGTCATTTAATAAATGCTCACTTAATGTTTATATAATCTTTTTACTGAACTGTATGCAATTATCTGTTTAAAGATGAAATTGAAGCTTGGAACACAAACCTAAAAATCATAAATTTGTTAACTATACAACATAAACCTATAATGTTTTATTTTATCACTCTTAAGCAGTCACTTTAGAATTACCCAATGTAAACTAATCATTCCAGAAAATTTTAGTTTAACCTTCTGTGGTGGTTTGAGTAAGAATGCCCCCACAAACTCATCTATTTGATTAGTCACCAGAGAGTAGACCTGTTTGAAAAGAATAAAAGGATTAGGAAGTGTTTCCCTGTTGGAGTGGATTAGGCCTTGTAGGAAGAAGGGTGTTACAGGGAGGAGAGGGGGAGGTTTCAAAAGCCCACAAAGGCTCAGATTGTCTTCCTCTCTGCTTATGGATCAGGTTGTACGTAGCTCTCAAATACTTCTCCATGCCTACCTGCATGCCACCATGCTCCCTCCATATTAAGACTCTGAAACTGTAGCAAGTCCCCAATTAAATGTGTTCTTTTCTAAGAGTTGCCTTTGCCTTGGTCAGTGTTTCTTCAATAACAACTGAACAGTGACTAAGAAACCTTCCAAATAACATAATGGCAAAAGAGCCAATGTGCACACCACCCCAGACAAGATGTTTGTTGTATTTTCTACCAAAGGCGGTAAAATCAGGGCTAAAGAAATGGCTAATTAGGCTGCTCTTCCAGAGGTACCCAAATGATGGCTAATAGCCATCTTTAACTTCAGTTCCAGAAAATTCAATACCTTCTTCTAGCCTCTATGGTTATTGCATGCATACAGTATACAGACACATGTATACTAAACACTCATAACAAATTAAGTTTCAAAAACTTGTTTTGAGACAGGGTTTCTGTGTGTAGCTTTGGTGCCTGTCCTGGAACTAGCTCTTGTAGACCTGGCTGGCCTCCAACTCACAAAGATCCCCCTGCCTCTGCCTCCTGAGTGCTGGGACTAAAGGCCTGCACCACCACACCACTCAGTATAAATTTCAAAATCTTTTAAAAGAGGGGTACAGACAATCTAAATGTTATACTCAGTTTTTTATTGTTTTACTTTATTTTTTTAAGACAGGGTCTCACTGTGTAGCCCTAACTTACCTGGAACTTACTATACACATAGATGAGGCTGGCCTTGAACTCAAGAGATGCACCTGTCTCTGCTCCTGAGTGAGGATGTGTGTACCACCATGCCTGGTCATCTTAAATTAGAATTTCTGAAGGGGCTGGTAAGATGGTGAAAATGATACAAGTCTGACAACCTGAATCTAATGCCTAGGATCCACATAAAAGGAAAAGGAGAGGGTCGAGTCCCACAAGTTGTCCTCTGACCTCCACACGAGCATGTGATGCATGTGCGTGCACACACACACCACCTTTAAAAATAAATTTTGAACTTTATACTGAAAGTGATAATTACATGAAAATATTAATTGTACAGGTACAGTTAAAATAGTCTTTAAGGTAAACACATCTTGTAAGCTTTCAGTCTAGAGAGCAAAAGTATCTTAAATAGTACATACCCTTCCAGGAAGAACAACAGCTTTGACCACTCTTGATATTCCAAGGTCATAAAGACACAGAACGCTCCCTTCTGCTTCTTCCAATCCTATTAACAATCCAGTTCTCTTATGCCAAGAGAATTCTTTCACTGCAAGGACTACAGGAGGCTGTTCATTTACTCCATTGAATCTATATGCAGATAACCGCTCTCCGGTTAGAGAGTTTACAACTTCAAGTTGTGGACCACAAGCTAAGTATGCTAGTCCATTTTTCCCTATGGAGAAAAAAAAGAAGCAAAATCACTGTTTATTGCAATGCCACTGCAACATAACAAATCTAGTACCCAAATTCATCATTTTATTTACTCCTTATCACAGCTCAGTAGAACATAAAATAACCTCAAGTTTAATGCATTTTAACTTATCTAAAGTCATATAGGTAAAAAATTAACCCAAGTCTACATAAGTAGCTCCTAAGACCAGGTATTGTGGCACGCCTTGGAAAACCCAACATTTCAGAGACATAAGAACTACAAAACAGGAGTTGTGGTAATCTTAGAGTTTATAAACTTAGAAGATAACAACAGAAAATATCAGAATCCTCTCTTTGTCTCCTAATCCTATCCAAATTGCATTCCTCTGTCTTTAAAGTCACTGGATAGCCCAAAGTAGGTAAATACCAATCTAATTTGTTGAATGTTACTCACCCACTAAGCAAAAACTTAAAACAAAGAACAAACAAACAAAAAGAATTAAGAATAAATCCTAAACTAGATATGGTGGGGCATGCTTGTAATTCCAGTATTTAGGAGACACATCAAGAAGGGAACTATGTAGTGAGATCTTGTGTCAAGGAAAAACAAAACCCAAACTAAACAGACCCTACATTTTCATGTGAGCAACTATTAGATGAATGACGGTAACTTTACTACTACCATGGCAATGCCCATTATTATCCTGTAACAATTTTCTTCTAATGGAAACCCTATCCCCAGGAGATTTAAAGAGTAAACAAACTTGTACCCAGTTGGGAAAGCTAAACTTGCAAGAGTTATGGGGCCCCTCCTGCTGGGGAGACTCTGACCAGAAGAACTGACAAGGAGTCGCCAGCAAATTGTGACCTGCAAGGGCCCTGTACTGACACTGTACACATGCATATATGCAACCAAAACATTCAAAACATAAAAAATAAATCTTTACTACTGTGTGTAATTAGACACCCCATAGCAAATAAGACTCAAAATTTTTTTAAATTATTTATTTGTTTATTATGTATACAATATTCTGTCTGTGTGTATGTCTGAAGGCCAGAAGAGGGCACCAGACCCCATTACAGATGGTTGTGAGCCACCATGTGGTTGCTGGGGGTTGAACTCTGAACCCTTGGATGAGCAGGCAATGCTCTTAATCCCTGAGCCATCTCTCCAACCCCTCAAAATTGACAACACCATTGAAAATGGCTTTTGCTGGGCGGTGGTGGTACACACCTTTAATCCCAGCACTCGGGAGGCAGAGGCAGCCATCTTTGTGAGTTAGAGGCCAGCCTGGTCTACAAGAGCTAGTTTCTAGGACAGGCTCCAAAGCTACAGAGAAACCCTGTACTGGGGGGGGGGGGGGGGGGGAGGTGTGGAGAGAAAAGAAAATAGCTTTTTGTTTTGTTTTGAGACAAGGTTTCTCTATGTAGTCCCGGCTCTCCTGGAACTCACTATGTAGACCAGTCTGGTATTGAACTAAAGATCTGTCTCTGCCACCAGAGTGCTGGGATTAAAGCATACACCACCACTGCCCAGCAAAAATGGCCTTTTAAAGAGAGACTTTTCAGGCTGGCAAGATGACTCAGTGTGTGAAGACCTGATGATTTGGTTTCAATCCCTGAGACTCACATTTGGAATAGCAGGACTACTCTGACAAAGCTGTCCTCTGACCTCCATGTACATATGTCATGGCACATGACACTCCTATTCCAAAAAAAAAAAAAAACCCTAAAAAAATAAATCCACCTATATA